>NC_135986.1:10402548-10702548 GCF_053455715.1 Rhinoraja longicauda
AACTCCCCCCTTCCCCCCTCCCCCCCTTCCCCCCCTCCCCTCCCCCCTTCCCCCTCCCCTCCCCCTCCCTCCCACTCCCCTCCTCCATCCACACCTCCCTCCTCCCTCCCTCCCCCCTACCTCCCCGCCTCCTGGTTAGAATGGAAACCCTACGAGGACGGGCCCAAAGGGGAAATAGGGGTACTGAGAAAAGGGGAGGTCGCCATCCCTCCCCTCTTCCCAGCTCCCCTCCCACCCTGCCTCCCCCTCCATCCCCCCTCCCTCCCCCTCCCTCCTACCCCTCTCCCTCCCCCCTCCCCCCCTTCCCCCCTCCCCCTCCCCTCCCCCTCCTCCCCCTCCCCTCCCCCCTCCACACCTCCCTTCTCCCTCCCTCCCCTTCCCTCCCCCCCACTCCCCTCCCGGTTACAATGGATACCCTACGAGGACGGGCTCAACGGGCACACTTGTGCTAGTATACTATTAAAACTCAGATGTGAATATATGAATATACTCTCTCCTCTCTCCCCTCGCTTCTCTCCCCTCCCTACGCTCCAGATCCGCCGCTGCCTGACTCCAGTAGTCCTACCTCCGCTGCCCGACTCGGTAATCCGGGGCTCTCTCCCCCCCCCCCACCCTCCCTCCCCCCCACCCTCCCTCCCCCCTCCCTCCATCCCTCCTCCCCCCCTCCCTCCCTCCCCCTCCCTCCCCCTCTCTCCCCCCTCCTTCCCCCCCCTTCCCTCCCTCCCCCCTTCCCTCCCTCCCCCCCTCACTCCCCCCTTCCCGGTTACAATGGAAACTCTACCAGGACGGGCCCAACGGGCCCCACTTGGCCTAGTATACTACTGAAACTCAGATCTTGTATATATCTACCTACCTACCTACCTATATGCGATTTCGGCTGATTTCGGCAAAACGGTGAACCATACCGCCTTAATCATCACGCTGAACGCTGCTGGAAAATGATATTTTTATTTAATTCGGTTGTATATTTTTTAAGTTACAGAGGTTTAAAAGTTAAAACATTTTGTTTCTAACCGATTTTTTTAGTCTTCGGCGTGTGACGTCACAATGCCCCTGGCACGTCACAATGCCCCCTGTGAGATGAGCTCGCGCCGCCCCCGCCCCCCCGAGGTATTCAGCGTGTGACGGCACAATGAAAACCGCACGTCTTCAAGAGATGAGCTCGCGCTCACCCCCCCCAGACCTTTAACTAATGCGCTCTCCACCCGCCCGGACCTTTAACTAATGCGCTCCCCCCCGGAATTTTAACTGATGCGCTCCCCCCCGAGCTTTAACTGATGCGCTCCCCCCACAAACTTTAACTAATGCGAAACCCCTCACCCCCGGACTATTAACTAATGCGCTCACCCCCCCCCCCCCGGACCTTTAACTAATGGTCTCTCCCCCCCGGACTTTTTCGTAATGCGCTTCCAAACAAAGAAAGGAAATTTCACTAATACGCTCCCCCCCCCGGGTCTTTAACCAATGCGCTCTCCCCCCGCTCGGAACTTTAACTAATGCGCTCAACCTCCCTCCCCCCTCCCCTACCTCCCTCCTCACCCATCCCTCCCTCCCTCCTTCCTCACCCCTCCCTCCCCCTCCACCCCTCCACCCCCCCTCTCCCCCCTCCCTCCCCCCTCCCTCCTTCCCTCCCTCCCTCCCTCCCCCCTCCCCTCCCTCCCCTCCCTCCCCTCCCTCCCCTCCCTCCCCTCCCTCCCCTCCCTCCCCTCCCTCCCCTCCCTCCCCTCCCTCCCCTCCCTCCCCTCCCCTCCCTCCCCTCCCTCCCCTCCCTCCCCTCCCTCCCCTCCCTCCCCTCCCTCCCCTCCCTCCCCTCCCTCCCCCCTCCCTCCCTCCCCTCCCTCCCCCCACTCCCCTCCATCCCTCCCTCCCCTCACCCTCCCTACCCCCCTCCCCCCTCCCTCCCCCCCCTCCTTCCCCCTCCCCTTCCGGACCTTTCACTAATGCGCCCCCCCCCGGATCTTTAACTAATGCGCTCTCCCCCCGCCCGGACCTTTAACTAATGCGCCCCCCCCCTCTCCCGGAACTTTAACTGATGCGCTCAACCCCGTCGCCCCCAATCCTCCTCCCCCCCTCCCCGTCCCTCCCCCCCTCCCTCCACCCCTCCCTCCCTCCCCCCCTCCCCCTCCCCCCTCCCGGTTACAATGTAAACCCTACGAGGACGGGCCCAACGGGCACACTTGGCCTAGTATACTACTAAAGTGGAAGTGGCGGCGCCTAACGGCTGCGGCTCGCTAGCAGTCTGTTCGTCTTTTTTCCTTTTTTTGTTGTGTGTCGGCGTTGGGATGGGGTTTTTTTGGGGGCTTTTTTTGTGTATGTGTGGGGGATGGTGGTGTGGGTGTGGGTGGGGGGGGGAAACCTTTCTCTTTTAGATCTCTTCCTCACGGCGCGGGGTGCGGCTCGGCTCCGGGGTCTTCCATCGCCCGGTGCTGTTCGGCCGCTGGACTTAACATCGCCCGGTGCGGCTCGGCCGCTGGACTTAACAGTGCCCGGTGCGGCTTGGCAGCGGGGCCTTCCATCGCCCTGTGCGGCTCGGCCGCGGGGCCTAACATCGCTGGTGCGGCTCGGCCGCTGGACTTAACAGTGCCCGGTGCGGCTCGGCCGCGGGGCGCAACATCGCCCGGTGCGGCTCGGCCGCGGGGCCTAACATTGCGCGGTGCGGCTCGGCCGCGGGACTTTACATCGCCCGGCGCGGCTCGGCCGCGGGACTTTTCATCGCTGGTGCGGCTCGGCCGCTGGACTTAACATTGCCCGGTGCGGCTTGGCCGCGGGGCCTTCCATCGCCCGGTGCGACTCGGCCGCGGGACTTAGCTGCGCAAAGCTCGGTCGCGGGGCCTTCCATCGCCCGGCTCGGCCGCGAGACGTTTCAGCGCCCGGTGCGACTATGCCGCGGGGACTTCCATCCCCTTGCGGGGACTGTGCGGGTCGGTCGGGGACGAGCTGTCTGTCCGTGGGCGTGGGGAAGAGAGTGGAAGTTTTGTTCCCTCCATCACAGTGAGGGGTGTTTGGAGTCACTGTGATGGACGTTTGTGTTGGGGTTATGTGTCTTGTGTTCTTTTTTGTGTATGACTGCTACATAGTTTCGTTCGGTACCTTGGTACCGAATGACAAATAAAGCTCTGTTGAACTGTTGAACTGTTGAAAACTCAGATCTTGTATATGAATATATATATGAATCCCTATATATATATATATCTGTGATTTCGGCTGATTTCGGCAAAACGGTAAACCGAAGCGCTAATCACCACGCTGAACGCTGCTGGAAAATGATATTTTTATTTAATTTGGTCGTATATTTTTTAAGTTACAGAGGTTATAATGTTAAAAAAAAATTCCTAAGCCTTTTATTGAAGGCCTTCAGCGTGTGACGTCACAATGCCCCTGTGAGATGAGCTCGCGCTGCCACCCCCCCCCCCCCTCCTACTGATTTATTGAAGGTTTTCAGCGTGGCACTGCTGTGCGTCTGTGCGCACGAGCGGTCTCTCATCACTCGCACCAACGACATGGACGCAGTTAGCGGAGCCGCCCGCCCGCGATCACCGGCTCCCCTCTCCTCTCTCCCCTTGCTTCTCTCCTCTCTCCCACACCAGGGAGACCCTCTCCCCGATATCGCCCGGACACGGAGCGCAGCCGCCCTATCCGTCTCCAGTAGTCCGGGCTCGGCAACGTCACAGTAACGGCCGCGCTCCGCAGCTCCCTCCTCTCCCCTGCACGATCCGTAAGTGCTTTTCGCAGGGACCACGGGGGGGGGGGGGGGGGCTGGTAGGGAAAGGGGGGTGGGGGAGAGTAACGGTGGGGCGACGGGGAGGGTGGGAGGAGGAGAGAGTGGGGGTGGGAGGAGGCAGAGTGGGACTGGTGAGGGTGACAGCGGGGGTGGGGGGTTGGTGCTGGGGGCAAGAGAGAGTAGGGGAAAGGGGTGTGGTGGGGAAAGGGGGTGGGGTGGGGGAGAGTAAGAGTGTGTCTGGGGGAGAGAGAATGGGGGGTCTGAGAATGGGGACTGGGGAGGGGGCAACAGGGGTCGTGCGGAGGGGGCTTGGTGGTGGGGGAAAGAGGGGTACTGGGAAAAGTGTAGGTCCCCCTCCCCCTTCCCTCCCCCCTTCCCTCCCTCCCCCCTCCCTCCCGCTCCACGGGTGGTGAATGTGTGGAATTCATTGCCACAGAAGGCTGCGGAGGCTAAGGCAATGGATATTTTTAAGGCAGAGATAGACAGATTCTTGATTAGCAAAGGTGGCAGGGGTTATGGGGAGAAGGCAAGTGAATGGAGTTGAGAGAGAAAGACAGATCAGCCATGATTGAATGACGGAATAGACTTGTACATCCGAATGGCCTAACTGTAGTCGTAAAAGAGGCCCTTCAGCCCACCGAGTCCGAGCAAACTACCGATCCTAACACCATCCTACACATTCTAGGGAAAATTTACAATTATACAAAGTCAAATAACCTTCAAACCCGTACGTCTTTGGGATGTGTGAGGAAAGCGGAGCACCCGGAGGAAATCGTTCTGGATCACGGGGAGAACGTACAAACTCCGTGCAGACAGCAACAGTGGTCAGGATCGAATCCGTGTCTCTGGCGTTGTAAGGCAGCAACACTACCGCTAAGCCACCGTGCACCGTGATATGAACAGATTATTCTCCCACTGGTCAGATGTCTGGCAAGAACTCTGCGGAGTTTCAGATCAGTGAAATATCATCAGGACAGGAGAAGATGTCAGAGCTTTGGTGCTTCTGCTCTTGTGTTTCGCCTGCATTCTATACACCTCCCTGGGAAACCAGCCGTTGACTGCAGCAAGTATTGATGCTTGAACATGCAATATGTCGGCATAGCCGCGGTCCAGTTGCTGCCTTACAGCGCCAGAGACCCTGTTCGATCCTGACTACGGGGTGCTGTCTGCAAGTTCTCCCCGTGACCTGGGTGGATTTTCTCCGGGTGCTCCGGTTTGCACACACACTCCAATGACGCGCAGTTAATTGGCTCATGCAATTTGTCCTCGTGTGGAGGGAGTAGGTGGGAAACTGGAATAACATTGACTAGTGTGAATGGATGACCGTTGGTTGGTGTGGACATAGTGGGTGGAAGAGCGCATGTCCGTGCTGTATAACTAAACTAAATTAATCTACAATAAAGTAAATTACACTAAAATAAGCTAAACTGAAATGCACAAAACTGAACTACACGAAGCTAAACTGAACTGAACTGCTACGAACTAAATTCAGCTGAATTGCACTAAACGGATCTGAACTAAACTGCACTGAACTCAACTGCCCGAATCTGAACACTCGAATAAAATAAACAATCTAAGATGAACTGCACAAAAATAATGCAAACTGAAACGCACTAACTCAACTCAACTCAACGCACATCAACCGCACAGCGTACCCGCCAGTGTTCCCTCCGTGAAGAGTGACGGGGTTTCTACTGGCAGCTTGTCGACATGACACATTAACCGTGGTCCTCTGGCCTTCTGCGTTATTCCAGTATTGACTGTCACCTGTCCTTCAGTGTTTTGGGAAAACAGTAAAGAATATATTGATCAACAATAAATTTACCATAGCCACCGACGTTTTCATATTCAGCGGACGATTAGTATCCTGTGGGAGAAACAGACTGGCATGAACAATGTTTTGCAGTATTTAATTCAGAAATTAACACTTTAACTCAGTCGGATACAGTTTATTTATTAGCTATGGAATATGCGAGAATTTTCGCCTCATACGTTCCTTAACAAGCCCCAGACCTGATCCACCCATTTGCTAATATTTTAACTGGTTTTGAAAAATGGGACTTAATTTTGCACATTTATAATGGTCGGAACTTTGTGGATTATTGAAGGATAGGACTTTATTTCTTGGAGCTCAAAAGGGTAAAGGCTGATCTGCTAGAGGGGTATAAAATTGAGAAGGGAATAGATAGGGTGAATATTCAGAATGTTACCCAAAAGACGGTAATCACGAACCAGAGGACAGAGGTTTAAGTTAAGGATAGACACAAAGTGCTGGAGTATCTCAGTGGGCCAGGCAGAATCTCCGGAGAAAAGGAATATGTGACGTTTGTTATAGCGCACGGAAACAGGCCTTTCGGCCCTTCAATTCCGTGCCGACCACTGATCTCTACGTATACTAAAACCATCCAAAACTATTGACAATTTACAATTTTACCGAAGCCAATTCACCTACAATGCCTCACGTCTTTGGGACGTGGGTGAAACCAGGGCACCCGGAGGAAACCCACACGGTCACAGGGACAACATACAAACTCTGTTCTGACACCACCCGAGGTCAGGATCGAACCCCGGTTTCTGGCGCTGCGAGGCAGCAATTTATCGCAACGTCACTGTGCTGCCACATGAGGAGAGAAGCAGAATATTTACCATAGCCATCTTTTCCGTATCCACCCTATCCAGCGTATCCACCGCCACGCCCACCGTATCCACCGTATCCACCATACCCGCCATATCCACCGTATCCACCGTGTCCACCGTATCCACCGCACCCGCCATGCCCGCCGTATCCACCGTATCCACCATAGCCGCCATATCCACCGTATCCACGGTTTCCACCGTACCCTCCGTACCCACCGTAACCACCGTACCCGCCATACGAGGGCCCATATCCTGTGGGAGCAACAGACAGGCATGAATATTGTTTGCAGAAACAATTCGGAAATGAACGTCACTCAGTCGGTGTGTTTTTGCTTTTAACTGGCGAATCTTGTGTGAAGGTGGATTGTCAGTCATAGAGTCACAGATTCATAAAGCACAGAAACAGGCCCTCCGGCCCGACTTGCCCTAGCCGACCAAGCTGCCCCATCTACACTAGTTCCACCAGTCCGCATGCGGCCCAATAATAGTCTCTCAGCCAGTCCCTGAACTGTTCAAGACAGTAGCTAATATTTTACCAGACGTTGAGCTACAAGGTGGCAGAGCGGTGGAGCTGGTAGAGCCGCTGGCAGAACTATGAATATTGTATACAGTGTCCGAAATTAACATTTTAACTCACTCAGGAGCAGTTTTCATTAAACATTAGGGTAAGTCGGACGATCAGTCTTTAAGCCAGGCCCTGATATGTCGGAGGTGTTTTCTAACACTTTAGGATACACCGTGCTGGAGTAACTCAGAGAGTTATGCAGCATCTCTGGAGAACATGGCTCGGTGACATTTTGTGTTGGGACCCTTCTTCATTGTGAGCCGAATCGTCGCCTTTCCATGTTCTCCGGAAATTCTGCCTGACATGTTGAGTTACTCCAAACACTTTGTGCCCTTTTGTGTAATGCAGAATCTGTACCGGAAATTCATAAGTTATATGAGTCGAATGAGTCCATTCGGCCCATCAAGTTTACTCCACAATTCATTCATGGCTATTCTATTGTCCCCTCTCAACCCCATTCGCCTGCCATCTCCCCATCGTCCCTGACACCTGTACTAATCAAGAATCTCTCAATCTCCATCTTAAATTATCCAATTACTTGGCATCTACAGCCATCTGTGACAATGAATTCCACCGATTCATCACCCTCTGACTAAATAAATATAATTTATCTTCGTCTCCTTTCAAAAGGCACTTCCTTTATTCTGAGAATGTGGCCCCTGTTCCTATACACTACCACAAATAGAAAACTCCTGCTCATATCCACTCTACCCAGACCTTTCACTATTCGATAAGATTCAATGAGGTCCCCCAACATCCGAATTTCCAGCGAGTGCAGGCCCAGTGCCGTCAAACGCTCAACTTACATTAACCCAATCATTTATGGGATCGGATGGATCCTTCTTCATTATGTCCTGAAACGTCACCTCCATGCTCTCCAGTGATGTGGCCTTTTGTGTAAACCAGCATCTGCACTGCCTTATCTCTACAAATATCTTACACTTTGCCTGGCTTAAACTACGGGATGGGATAAGGAGAGACTTTGTTGACTGACAATATGCTCTCCAGTGATGTGGCCTTTTGTGTAAACCAGCATCTGCACTGCCTTATCTCTACAAATATCTTACACTTTGCCTGGCTTAAACTACGGGATGGGATAAGGAGAGACATTGTTGACTGACAATATTGTTTCATTTGGCACTCTAAATTACCCCATTTGCCTGCATTTGGCCTCCTGCCCCCTAATCCCTTCCTTTTTTTAAAAACATTTTTATTTAAGTTTTAACAGAACTCATACATGTTACATTTCATAGTAAGCAATAATAACTACATTATAAATTCGATTATACATGTATTGTTCTGTATTATCTCCCCTCCCACCCCCCCCTTCCCCACACCCCCCAGTTAAAAAGAAAGAAAAAGAAAAAGAAAAAGAAAGAGAGAAAGAAAGAAAGAAACCTGGAGTCCAGGAGGAGACACTTCCGGGTAATTTCTTATTAAATTCTTATTAAAGGTATCAAAACAATCCTGAATTTAAATATTTCCAATTCTTAATCCTAGCTTTAAAATCAATGGGTTCCACACCTTCAAGAAGAAGTCATATCCATTTCTCAGATTATACGTTGCTTTTTCTAATGGGATACAACTACGCATTTCTGCATACCACCTTTCAAATCTTATTTCATTTTGATCTTTCCAAGTGACCGCTACACATTTTTTGCTACTGCTATTGCTATTTTGAGAAATCTTTCCTGATGCTTATCTAAAATTAGCTTTGGTAATATTCCTTTTGTATCTCCCAATAAAAACAACCTTGAATCCAATGGTATGATCTTATTCATTAATTGTTCCAATTTTTTTTTAGGTCTTTCCAAAAAGGAGTTACCTTCTGATATGCCCATGTAGAGTGTAAAAAAGTACCCACGTCTTGGTTGCATCTAAAACAAATTTCAGATGAGTTTGGTTTTAAATTGTTTAATTTTTTCGTGATTAAATATAGTTGATGTAAAAAATTATATTGTACTAAACTATATCTCACATTAATAGTATTTTTCATACTATCTAAACACAGTCTTTCCCAACTTGGTTCATCAATGATAATATTAAGATCTGTTTCCCATCTTTGTCTTGATTTTTGAATTCCTATCTTTGGACTAGATTTTTGTAATAATTTATACATTGATGATATAATTTTTTTTATTCCCTTGCCCTGAATCAAGGATTCAATTCCTTTAATCTGAAATAGAGACATTGAATTACCTAACTTTTCCCTTAAAAAAGATTGCAAATGATAATAGAAAAAATACTATTCCCTGGAATTTGATATTTATTTCTCAATTGAGAAAATGTCAAAAAGTTATTTCCTTCATAGCAATCTCCTATATTTTTAATACCCTTCTGTTCCGAGACTTGTAGTATTTGATTATTCCAAGCAAACGGCAATAATCTATTTTTTACTAATGGAGTTTTAGCTGTTAAAAAAAATCTTTTATCATTAACTTTAACTGTTTTCAACAATGTATTATTAAATGTTTTAGCAAAGGTGACTCTTTATCCTTAACTAATAGCTTCGCTTCCCATTTATATATAAATTCTTCTGGACATAACTCTTTTATTTTATCCATTTCAATTTTAACCCATGCTGTATTTCAACCTTCTTGATAAAAGAATGAAATAAAACTCATTTGTGCTGCCAGATAATAATTTTTAAAATTTGGTAATTGAAGTCCACCTAATTCAAATTTCCATATTAATTTTTCCAGAGACACTCTTGGCATTTTACCTTTCCAAAGAAAATTCCTCACAATTTTGTTCAATTCTTGAAAAAATTTATTTGGCAAAGGTATAGGCAGTGTTGAAAATAAATACTGTATCCTCGGAAAAATATTCATCTTAATACAGTTCACTCTCCCTATCAATGTAATTGGAAGATTCATCCATTTCTTCAGGTCCTCGTCTATTTTTTTAATTAGTGGTTTATAATTTAATTAATACAAATTATTTAACTTATTATCTACTTTAACTCCTAAGTACTTAATGCCTTCTTTTTGCCATTTAAACTGACTTTCTCTTTTACATTGGTCATAATTGCCTTCAAAAAGAGGCATTGTTTCAGTTTTATCTTTATTAATTTTATATCCTGATACTTTCCCGTATTCTTCCAATCTAAAATATAATTTTCTTAAGGTTTCCAATGGTCTAGTAAGACAAATTAAGACATCATCTGCAAATAAAGTAATTTTGTGATCTTCCTGATTAACTTTAAATCCTTTAATGTCTGAATCTGATCTTATTAGTTCTGCCAGAGGTTCAATAGCCAGTACAAATAGAGCTGGTGACAAGGGACATCCCTGTATGCTAGATCTTTCCAAATTAAATGGTTGAGAAGATTGGCCATTTGTCACCACTTTGGCTTTGGGTTGTTTATGAAGAGCTTTTACCCAGTTAATGAAACCATTCCCCAATCCATACTTCTCTAATACTTTAAATAAAAAATCCCATTCTAACCTGTCAAACGCCTTTTCAGCATCTAAAGCAACTGCTACGCTTAATTCCTTTCTGTTCTGTGCTAAATGTAAAATACTTATAAATCTTGCTACATTATCAGATATTCTCCTTTTTTTGACAAATCCAGATTGATCCTCTTTAACCAACTTAGGTAAAAATTCTGCCAGTCTCTTTGCCAAAAGCTTGGCAACTATTTTATAATCTGCATTCAACAGTGATATTGGTCTATACGATGATGCTTTTGAAGGGTCTTTTCCTTGTTTTTGAATTACAGTTATGATTGCCATTGAAAAGGATTCCGGTAATGTAGATGTTTTTTTCCGCTTGTTGTATCACTTCCATAAATACTGGTAACAACAAATCTTTAAATTTTTTATAGAACTCTGGCGGGAAGCCATCTTCCCCTGGTGATTTATTACTTGGTAAAGAAAGTAGTACTTCCTCCACTTCTCTCAAAGTAAAGGAGGCATTTAGTCCCATCTGCTCCTCATTAGAAATTGTTGGTAATTGTATCTTAGATAAGAAATTATTTATCCTTTTCAGATTCAGAATGATACAGGTTAGTGTAAAATTTCTTAAATACCTCATTAATTTCTCTAGGTTTATAAGTAATAGTATTTTGATCTGTTCTAATTGAATTTATTGTTCTTAATATTTCTTCTTCTTTCAGTTGCCATGACAATACCTTATTCGCTCTTTCTCCTAATTCATAATACCTTTGTTTAGTTCGTAATATTATTTTTTCTGTTCTATAAGTATGTAAAGTATTGTACTGATTATTTTTATTTCCAAGTTGTATTTTTTTTGTATCTGAAGAAGCATTCTGTAAGTCTTTTTCTAATACGGTGATTTCTTTTTCTAATCTTTCAGATTCCTTCCTATAATCTTTCTTTATCTTAGATGAGTAGCTTATAATTTGGCCTCTCAAATATGCCTTCATTGCATCCCATATAATGAATTTATCATTAACTGAATTTAAATTTGTTTCCAAAAATAATCGAATTTTCCTCGAATAAAATTGCAAAAGTCTTGCCTTTTCAATAGTAAAGAGTTGAGTCTCCATCTATATACTGACTGTTCTTTATCTGGCATCTTAATTTTCATTAATAATCGTGAATGATCCGTTGCAATCTAGCCATGTAATCTGTTTGTATTATTCTTCCCCTTAAATGAGCTGAAATCAAAAATAGATCTATTCTAGAATATGTCTCATGTCTATTGGAATAGAAGGAGTAGTCTTTTTCCCTAGGATGGCTTTTCCTCCAAATATCTATTAAATTTAAATTTTCCATTAAGTTCAATGTTATCTTCGCTGCTCTTGTCCTTGTCATTGTCCTTGATGATCTATCCATTTCTGGATCTAAACAAAAGTTAAAATCTCCCCCTACCAATATATTTTTATGTGCTTCCGCTAGATTTAGAAAAGTATCCTGCACAAACTTCTCATCATCTGTATTTGGTGCATATATATTCATTAAAGTCCACAATTCTGAGAAAATTTGACAATGTACGATTATAAATCTACCTACTGGGTCACTTACAATATTTTGTATCTTAATTGGTATCGTTTTCTTAAATAGGATAGCAACCCCTCTTGCGTTTGAATTAAAAGAAGATGCTACCATACTTCCTACCCAGTCTCTCTTTAACTTTTGATGTTCTTTTTCCGTTAGATGTGTTTCTTGTCAGAAAGCTATATCCACTTCCAATTTTTTCATCTGTGTTAAAATTCTCTTCCTTTTTATCGGTCCATTTAACCCATTCACATTATAACTTAGAAAATTTAATTTATTATCCATTCATTCATTCATTTTTTTCCCCTTCTTCCTTACCTTGATACATCTTCCAATATTTACGTGGTGCCGTATTTCAGTGTACTCCCTTCCATCGTCCAGGTACAAAACAGAAAAGAAAAAAGAAAGATAGAAAAGAAAACCCTCCCTCTAATGTTGTTAATAAATAGATTAACAACATTACCCCCCTCTATTATACGAGGTGTGGTCCACACCACACTTGTGCCCATGATTATGGTAGAGCATGCATATTCTCCAACCCCCCCGATATTTCAAGTACTTCTAAAGATTAACTATCCTTAATACAATTGATCCCCTGTATAGTATACAGATCTTGTTAATAATCATTCATTCATGGATCTTCTTAATCAATTCTCGATGGCAATTCTTCAGCAAAATCTTGTGCTCTGACAAAGTCTTTGAAAATTTTATTTTCTCCAATGTTGATCATGATCTTCAAAGTAGCAGGATGCAGTAAAATGAACTTATAACCTTTCTTCCATAAAATATTTTTTGCCTTATTAAATTATTTTTTCCTGCTCAACAAGACATTACTAATATCTGGGTAAAAATTTATTTTTGTACCTTCATACACTATTGGTTTTCCCTGTCTTATATTCATCCCGACTGATTTGAGGACCAATTCTCTATCTTGGTATCTTAAGAATTTAATCAACACAGATCTTGGCTTTTGATTAGTCGAAGGTTTCGGTCTTAGAGCCCTATGTGCTCTTTCTATTTCCGTCGGTCCTTGTTTATCTATTCCCAGACTAGTCACTATCCAATATTGAAAAAAATTGATTGGGTCTTCCCCCTCAACTCCCTCTGGCAAACCAACAATTTTAACATTATTTCTCCTGCTGTAGTTTTCCAAGGCGTCCAACTTCTCCACGATCTTTTTGCTTTCAATTGTTGCAGCAGTAATACTATCTTCATTTTTTCCCCCTCTAGATTTTAACATTTCATTTTCCATTTCTATATTATACACTCTGTTTATCACTGTTTGAAAATTATCCTCCATTTTTTTCAAAGTTTTATATATTTCCATATTGTCCTTATGCAGTTCCTTATTATCTCTCCTCAATGCTTTCACTTCATTTTCTATCACTTTGTTATCTCCTTCAATTTTCTTGAGCCTGTTAATAATTTCTTCAAGCATCGCTTTAATTTTAATCTCTGAATCTTCTTGATCTCCTTCTTCCTTGTTTCCACTTCCACTGCTAGTTCCCTCCTCGTCACACGTTTCCGAAACTTCAGCCTCTCGGCCAACAGAGGGCCATGCCTCTTCGCCTGCTGAGGGCTCCTTAAATCCAGGCCCCTGATCTGTCGGGGCTGTAGGCCTACCTTCAAAAAAAATTCATGATTCCTTTGGTGGATTTCTTTGCTTCTGTGGCAGCTGTGCTCCCTTCTTTTCTTTCTTGGGAGTCATCAGTACATTCTGTATACTTTTAACTTTAAATTAAAGTACTTGAATTCTTTTAGAGCGTCTTTTTTTGGTAGTTTAGGGCTTTGTTTTCGGGAGTGCTGAAAAGTTATGTCTACTCAGCCAGACATTGGACAAGCCCCCCCCCCCCTAATCCCTTCCGAATCAATATATCTATCCGAAAATCATAAATGTTGCGTGAATCAGGTAGCGGATACGTAGATTTAGAGATGCAGCATGGAAACAGACCCTCGTGCTACCAAGTCCACGCCGACCATCGATCACACGTTCACGGTACTTCCCTGTTATCCCACTTTCGCATCCAACCTCAATACATCAGGGACAATTTACAGATGATCAATTAACCTACAAACCCGCACGTTGGAATACATGGAGAATTAATTCATAAAGAAATGAATTACCATAGCCACCATAACCGTACGAATTATCTGTTGAGGAAATAGATTTGAATAAGCATTGTTTGTAGGGAGAACGTACACACACTTCACATACAGCACCCGAGGTTTGGATCGAACTCGTTGAGAGGCAGCGAGTCTACCAGCTGCGCCACTGTTAAAAGTTATCTCCTTAAATTAGAGAAAGGTTCTAAACCCAAGTTTAAAAAATCCACATGCCATTATTCTGTTTTCCCTAAATTGAAACATAAACTGAACGAAAAACATTACCTCCGTATCCTCCTGGCATACAATCTGTCAAATAAACAGAACTGTGTTATTATTGTATTTAAGAAATCGTGTAAATAATCACTTTTCAAGCACAGGCCCAATGCTTCACCACCTTGCCATTTTCCAATAGATCTACGGGTAGGAAATACTAACAACCCGACACAGAAATTGAATACCTCGAACTATGCTACCGAGAGACTTGGATGCTGATAATAACTTCATGTCACCCAGAACAATGTACCTGTCCTCAGGTATTTCATTGAAGGTGGACCATCTCCTTCTCACTTTCCATTCAATGCCTGCCCAATATAACAGTTTTATTCTAGATCGTAGTAAGTTATAATTTCTAGGAGCAGTATTAGGCCATTCGGCCCATCAAGTATATTCCGCCATTAAGTCATGGTTGATTAACTTTCTCTCTCCAACCCATTCTCCTGCCTTCGCTCCATTACCCCTGACACTCTTACTGATCACGAATCTGCCAACGTCCTCCTTAGAACGATCTATTGACGTGGCTTCCATAGCCGTCTGTCCCCAACAACTCTCACCAGTTTTCCCGCCAATTGGCTAGCACGCAACAAACGCTTTTCACTGCGTCTCTGCACAAGTGACAAGAAACTAAACTCAAACTCGGTCATCTTTGATGTCAAGCGACCTCCTCTGACAAAGACTTACCAACGGCGGTGGCCGCAATGAGGACCACGAGGAGGAGACAAAGGCACGACATGTTCGCGGTGAGTTGTCAGACTCGGGGTGATGTGTGCTGTGTGAGCCAGGCCTTTTATGTGCCTCAGAGCCATCTGACCACAAAGTTGGCTCCACCTGCAACGTGGCATTTGGCAAAAGCAATGAATCTTCACCACTCTAACTTGGGCAGGGATGATTGAACGTGTAACGTACTGGCTGTCAAAGTGATAAGAAATTGCAAATAATTGTACGGTCGAGCGGATTCAGAATTTAATGTTGGCTGCCAGTTGAAATGAAAACAACTACTTCGGTCCAGCTTGTTGAACTTTGCCAAAGCCATTGACCCATGGCTGTTCATGTAATTGATCAGAGGATATGTGCACTACCGAAGGATGGCAAAGTGACACAGCTGGTAAAGCTACTCACAGTACCAGAGACCCATGTTCGATCCTGACCTTGGATGCTGTCTGTGGTTTTTAAAGTTTAGTTTAGTGTAGAGATACTACGTGGAAACAGGCCGTTCGGCCCACGGAATCAGCGGAGACCAGCGATCCCAGTACACGAGCACCATCCAACACACCAGGGACAATTTACAGTCTTTAGCAAAGCCAATCGACCTCCAAATCTGCATGTCTTTGGAGTGTGGGAGGAAATCCGGGAACCCGGTGAAACCCCACACGGTCACGGGGAGAACGTGCAAACTGTGCACAGACAGCACCCATCGTCAGGAAGGAACCTTTGTTCTCCACGTACTTGTCCAAATAACTTGAGATTCAGTTAAGATCATTTCAACTTTAGGTTTTCTGGAGTGTAACATGGTCTAAATTAGCATATTGTATGGCCGGGCTCTGGTGAGTGTTGTAGAACAGATGGGACTCGGAGTGCAGGTACATAATTCGTTGAAGGTGGCACCACAAGTAGATAGTGGGATTGGGGGGGGGGGGGGTCAAAAACGCTTTTGGCACATCGTCCTTCTTCAGTCAGTATTAGGTGTGGAAATTGGGAGTTGATGTTGCAGTTATACAAGACGTTCATAAGGCCGAATTTAGAGTATTGTGTTCAATTCTGGGCACCTTGTGACAGGAGAGATGTTGTCAAGCTTGAAAGGGTGCGGAGAAGATCTACGTGCATGTTCCCAGGATTCGAGGGCCCGGACAATAGACAGAGGTTGAGCAGGCTGGGACAATATTCCTTGCATGCAGGAGATCGAGGGGTAATCTTGCAGGGTTGAATAATGTCATGAGAGGAATAGAGGAATAGTCAAGAGAGGAAGATTCTCTTGCCCAGAGTATGTGAATCGAGGACCAGAGGACATAGGTTTAACGTGAAGGGAAATATATTTGATAATAATCTGAGGGGTAATTTTTTCACACAAAGAGTGGTGGGTGCATGACCGAGCTGCCAGAGGAGGTAGTTGAGGCAGGGATGATTGCACCGTTTAAGAAACAAACGCACATGTGCATGGACAGGGCAAATATAGAGGGACAGGGACCAGTGTAGATGGGAAATGTTGGTCGGTGAGGGCATGTTGTATGTCTCTTACGCATGTGACAACTGCCCTCATGCTCTCTTGGCCCTCGGCACTGACCAAATGCCACGTTGGTGCCTCAAGCTTGGCAAGCGAGGGAGCCTGCAAAGGATTTGGCGGAACATTTGGTTTTCTTTCTACTTCAGATAATCATCTGAGGACAGCATGACACTTATTCCATTTGCTATCTTCAAATATCCCATCAATATTCATGAACTGTTGCCGATGGGATGTGCTGTACTGTTTCAATTTGTGAGGGGGCTATTACTTCTGCATGGTAAAATAGATTGCCCCAGAATGCATTTTATCGGGATGCATTTCGTCAATGGCGTACAAGATCCCCAATCCAATCTAGTCCCTTTTGTCGAAACGTCTGGCAATGTCCCATATCCACCTAAACCTTTCCTGTCCATGTACTTGTCCAAATAACTTGAGATTCAGTTAAGATCATGTCAACTTTCGGGCGGCACAGTGGCGCAGGAGTCGAGTTGCGGCCTTACAGCGCCAGAGACCTGGGTTCGATCCTGACTGCCGATGAAGTATGTACAGAGTGTATAAGTTCTCACTGTGACTGAGTGGATGGACTCCGGTGACCATGTATCACTTGACCCTCATGTGTAGGATAGTGCCAGTGTAAAGGAACAGATGGTCGGCCCGGACTGGGTCAACTAAATCAAACAAAACTAACCTAACCTCATCTAAACTAAACTAAACATTACATCTATAGCCCATTTGCCTTGTTACATTCTTACAACAAGAAATGTGAGGTGTTGCATTTTCTAAAGTGTAATAAGGGCAGGAACTGCTTATGGAATGGTCGGGCTCTGGTGAGTGTTGTCGAGCAGACGGGTCTAGGAGTGCAGGTATATAATTCCTTGAAGGTGGCATCACAGGTAGATAGTGGGGTGGGGGAGTGGGTCATGTAGGCCTTTGGGACATCGTCCTTCTTCAGTCAAATTACTGAGTGGAGAAGTTGGGAGGTCAAGTTGTAGTTATTTAAGGCCGAATTTAAAGTATTGATTTCAGTTCCGGGCACCATGTTACAGGAAAGATGTCAAGTTGGAAAGGGTGCAGAGAAGATTTACGGTCCTGAGGCCAGGACTCAAGGGCCTGAGCAATCGAGACAGGTTGTCCAAGCTGGAACAATATTCCTTGCATTTAGGAGGACGAGGGTGATGTTACTGAGGTGTATAAATTTATGAGAGGAACAGGGGAATAGTCATGAGAGGAAGAGTCCCTTCCCCAGAGAATGTGAATCGGGGACCAGAGGACATAGGTTCATGGTGAAGGGGAAATATTTGATAATTATCCGAGGGGTAATGTTTTCCCACAAAGAGTGGTGGGTGCAGGGAACGGGGTGCCAGATGAGGTAGTTGAGGCAGGGGCGATTGCACTCTTTGAGAAAGAATTGGACAGGTACGTGGACATAGATGTTTCGAGGGCTACAGGTCAAACGCAGGCAGGTGGGACTAGTGTAGATGGGACATGTTGATCGGTGTGGGCAAGGTGCCAAGAAGGGCCTGTTGTCACAATGGATGAATCTCTGAATTTATGAAGCTTTCGCAAGTGACAACTGCCTTCATGCTCGCTTGCCCTTTGGCACTGCTCACATGACACGTTGGTGCCTCAATCTTGGCAAATGAGGGAGCCTGCAAAGGAACTGGCTGAACATTGTTTTCTTTCTACTTGAGATAATCATCTATGGACAGGTTGCCCCTTATTACATTTGCTATCTTCAAATATTCCATCAGTACTCATGAACTGTTGCCGATGGGATCTGCTGCAGTGTTTCAATTTGTGAGGGGGCTATTACTTCAGTATTGTGAAATAGAATGACCCAGAAAGTATATTATCGGGGTGCAAAACAGCCTGGTTTGGCAACAGCTGCGTCCAAGACAGCAAGAAATTACAGAGAATTGTGGATGCAGGCCAGTCTATCATACAAACCAACCTCCCTTCTATTGACTGAATTTACACATCACGCTGCCTCGGCAAGTCCACCAGCACAATCAAGGACCACTCTCATCCCGGACACTCCCTCTTCTCTCATCTCCCATCGGGTATAGAAGTGCAAAAACGCAAACCTCCAGTTTCAGGCACAGTTTATTCCCAGCTGTTATCGGCAACTGTCCCATCTTACCAACAACTCGAGAGCATTCCTGAACTACTATCTATCTCTTTGGAGATGCTCGGACTATCCTCGATGGGACTTCACTGGCTTTATCTTGTGCGAAATGTTGTTCACTTTATTCGCCTTGTAATGTGGGTGGCTTGATTGTATTGTCTTTCCGATAGCTGGATCGCACACAATAAAAGCTTTTGACTGTACCTCGATACACTGATCAGTAAAGAAAACTAAACTGATTGATTGAGAAGACTTTTAACATGGGGCACAGGTAAGTACAGTACAGACCAGGCCCTTCGGCCCGCAATGTCCATACCGCGCATGATGAAATTAAACTAATCCCATCTGCCTGAATGTGTTCCCTGAATGACCCAACGTTCCCAGCATGCACAAGTGTCAGAGAATCATTGTGTCATGAAATACAGCATGAAACGTGGCCTTTGTCCCAACATGCCCCAGCTATACTAGTTCTACCTGCCTGTGTTTGTCCGATATCCCACTAAACCTATCGTATCCATGTGGCCATATAAAAGTTGCTGAAACACTTTGGCAGGACTTGCCTCAGCTATCCCTTCAGGTAGGTCGTTCCATAAACTTACCACCATTTTGTGTAAAAATGCAGACCTTCGGTTCCCATGAAATCATCCCCACCCCACCCCCCTCACTTTAACCCTATGTCTTCTGCTTCTTGATTCCCCTACCCTGGGTAAAAGAGTCTGCACAGATAACCTGTCTAATGCTTTCATACACCTCTATCATATCACCCATCATTGCCCCGCGCTCCAATGAATAAAGTCCTAGTCTGCTCACCCTCGCCCTGTAACTCCGGAATCTTGAGTCCCGGCAGCTCCGTGTAAACCTTTTCTGCGCCCTCGCCAGCTAAATAACATATTTCCTCCAAACACATGCTTCTATAAAAGCCTCCAAAACGCCACCATCGCAGCTCGTTCCAGGCAACCAACCAAGTATAAAGAAACTTGCCCCGCTCATCTCATTGAGGGTTTACCCCTCTTAACTTTAAGCTATGACCTCTACTCTGTGACATTTCCACCCTGGGCAAGAAAGGTTCTGACTCTCTATCATATCTGTGCCTTTCATAATTTTAATTACTTCTATCCGGTCTCCTCTCAACTTCCGACGTTCCAGAGGAAATACTCCCAAGTTTGTCCAACCTCTCCTTCTACTTCATCCGTGGCTAACAAGGGAGATTAGGGATAGTATCCAAACAAAAGATGAAGCGTAGAAATTAGCAAGAAAAAGCAGCCTACCAGAGGACTGGGAGAAATTCAGAGTCCAGCAGAGGAGGACAAAGGGCTTAATTAGGAAATGGACAATAGATTATGAAAGAAAACTGGCAGGGAACATAAAAACTGACTTCAAAAGCTTTCATAGATATGTGAAGAGAAAAAGATTAGTTAAAACAAATGTAGGTCCCTTGCAGTCAGAAACAAGTGAATTGATCATGGGGAACAAGGGCATGGCAGACCAATTGAATAACTAGTTTGGTTCTGCCTTCACTAAGGAAGACATAAATAATCTGCCGGAAATGGCAGGGGACCGGGGGTCAAATGAAATGGAGGAACTGAGTGAAATCTAGGTTAGTCGGGAAGTGGTGTTAGGTAAATTGAATGGATTAAAGGCCGATAAATCCCCAGGGCCAGATAGGCTGCATCCCAAAGTGCTTAAGGTGGTAGCCCCAGAAATATTGGATGCATTAGTGATAATTTTTCAAAACTGGTTAGATTCTGGAGTAGTTCCTGAGGATTGGAGAGTAGCTAATGTAACCCCACTTTTCAAAAAGGGAGGGAGAGAGAAAACGGGGAATTACATACCAGTTAGTCTAACATCGGTAGTGGAGAAAATGCTAGAGTCAGTTATTAAAGATGGGATAGCAGCACATTTGGAAAGTGGTGAAATCATTGGACAAAGTCAGCATGGATTTATGAAATGTAAATCATGTCTGACGAATCTGATAGAATTTTTCGAAAATGTAACTAGTAGTGTGGATAAGGGAGAACCAGTGGATGTGTTATATTTGGACTTCCAGAAGGCTTTCGACAAGGTCCCACATAAGAGATTAGTATGCAAACTTAAAGCACACGGTATTGTGGGTTCAGTATTGATGTGGATAGAGAACTGGCTGACAGACAGGAAGCAAAGAAGCGGAATAAACGGGTCCTTTTCAGAATGGCAGGCAGTGACTAGTCGGGTACCGCAAGGCTCAGTGCTGGGACCGCAGCTATTTACAATATATGTTAATGATTTGGACGAGGGAATTGAATGCAACATCTCCAAGTTTGCGGATGACAGTTCTTCGTCCAGGGGATGGTGGCGCGGTAGAATTCTCCATCACAAGCCAGTGGAAACAGGCGATTAAATATACCACGGTAAGTGACAAGTACACGCACGTAAATACCAACCTGGGCTCAATTGAGGCGGGGAGAAGGCAAGAACAGGTGGTTAAAGAAAATGTTCCGCCACCTTCCTGTAGAACGCTGAGGGTGGACGAGGGGCCGAATGGCCTGATGCAATATTCTCTTTGTCCACATAATTAATGCAAGACGTCGCAACTGTGGGTTCACCAACACATTCAGAAAAAAACGGCAACATACCATTTGCTTTTCTAATTCTTTGCTGGACCTACATCTCAATGTTCAGGGAAACATGCAGAGGGACACACATGACCCCCCTCCCCTCCCACACGGAGACCAACACCTTTCAACACCATTTTAACTGGAACCATCTCGGTCTTTATTAAACCCGTGCAGCAAGACAACAACCACATCTGTCCAAAGACCCCAATCATTGCTGGTTTGTTTCGCTTTGGTTTGGTTTGGTTTGGGTCATTTTTGTCAGGCCTACCGAGATACCGTGAAAACCTTTGCGAGGTGGCTGAACGAATGGGGAACTGGGTGAAGGTGAGTCGTCTCCCAATAACCCCAGAAACCCGTACTTATCAAGAATCAATCCATCTGTGCCATAAAATATCCATTGACTTGGCCTCCACAGCCTTCTGTGGCAAAGAGTTCCACAGATTCGCCACCCTCTGACTAAAAAAATACCTCCTCATCTCCTTCCTAAAGGAATGTCCTTTATTTCGAAGTCTATGACCTCTAGTTTCAGACTCTCCCACTAGTGGAAACAGGAGTCGTGACTGGGTTAACGCTGGAGGTGATGGGAGTGGATCTGGGGTTGATTTGCCGGTTCTTTCCATTATGTTGAAAACTTAAAACTTAGATACAAAACAGGCTGAGCAGTTTGTTGGCTAAACAATCTCGGGGCAATCTCAAGAGGTATTTCAGAAATACCACATAAACAGAATTTCACAGTCTGTATAAATTGTGGGATTAATTTGCAGCTGGAAGAAACGCAATTGACGACATCAGAATAACGTGAGCTATAAATAATCCCGAGCGCGGACCTTGAGCTACTGGTAGTGACGACCTACCTGGGACCATTGTCAGTACAGGCGACATCTTTATGTTCCGCTGACATCAACGATGGAGGATGGTGACCGTGAGCGGATATATACCGTTATATTTGTCAGACTTTGGTTTGAGTACATCGGTCTGCTCAGTAAGGCGTTTTATCAGATTGTCATTTTACAATGTTGAGTGGTGGAACTGTTGCAAACGTTGCTTAGATGCAGGAGAGGAAAGCATTATCCGAGGCTTGGACATCTGAAATATCGGCTACGCAAAACACGACTCAACATCAGGTTTCTGTGTTGTTCCTGAAGGTGCTTATTTCATATTTCGTTGTTAGAAGTCAGCCATTGTAAACAATAGACAATAGACAATAGGTGCAGGAGTAGGCCACTCGGCCCTTCGAGCCAGCACCGCCATTCAATGTGAACATGGCTGATCATTCTCAATCAGTACCCCGTTCCTGCCTTCTCCCCATACCCCCTGACTCTTAACGCATGGGCCTGATGGGCACTTGCCCGGGGCCCCACGAGCATAGGGGCGCCATGCTGATCTGTGTATGTTAAGTGACTTGCAATAAATAAATACTACATTAAAAATGTAGGTTCAATAAGTGCTTTTTTCGCAACATTTTCGGTCACTAAGTGCTTCTCACAGCGATCTGTAAGTGCTTTTCGCAACAATGTAGCACCCTAAGTCCATCGCTAAGTGCTTTTCGGTAAGTGCTTTTCGCCGGTACGACAGGGAGGGCTGGTAGGGAAAGGGGGGTGGGGGAGAGTAACGGTAGGGGCCCCAGTACACTGCTTTGCCCGGGGGCCCATAATGCTGTAAAAACGGCCCTGCCTGACTCCGCTATCCTCAGGAGCTCTATCTAGCTCTCTCTTGAATGCGTTCAGAGAATTGGCCTCCACTGCCTCCTGAGGGAGAGAATTCCACAGAGCCACAACTCTCTGACTGAACGCTGCAGGTTGTCGGAGCGAGATGCCACCGTGGAACTGAACAGGGTCGCATTGTGAGGTCGCGGTGTGACTCCCGAAGGTGACACCTTTAATACCACTGAAAAGCCATAAGCATAATCGTTTATTTGCTGATCGGCCGCACAGGAATTGAATTGTTACAACTGTTTTAGAAGTCTGTGTTGTGGCGGATCTGGCCACTCCTTGGGTCAGCCCCCTCGTTACGTGACGGACAGGTGAAAGGGGTTAAAAGCCAGACCAAGGGAAGGCGTGGATCATCCCTAGGAGAACTACACTGTGGGCACCAGCTCACAGCCTAATAAAAGAATCTAACTAAGCACTGCCTGGCGTCTTGCCTTTTCTCTGGCCTCCGCCAGGCCACTACATTGGTGACCTCGACGGACATCACACGTAGTGATGTCGAACAATGGGCAACCCGGTCCTGCCGCCCTCGCGCAACCCGGTCCTGCCGCACTCGGTCCTGCCGACCTCGAGGCCGTCTCACTCAAACTCCCGACCCTGTGGACCGAAGAGCCTGAGGTCTGGTTCCAGCAGGCAGAGGCACAGTTTGCTGTGCGAGGGGTAACCGTCGACTTGACGAAGTACTTTTACGTCGTCGGCGCCCTGGACCAGGCGACAGCAAGGCGAGTAAAGCCTTACCTTAATGACCCCCCCCCGCGGATGACAAATATAAGGGCCTTAAAGAACTCCTTATCAGGAGGTTCGGCCTCAGCGACGCCGAGAGGGCAACTCGCATTATGAGCCAGGGGGGGCTCGTGGACCGACGGCCGTCGGCCCTTCTGGAGGACATGCTCGCCCTTATGGGCAACCACCCGCCCTGTTTCTTATTTAAGCAGGCCTACCTGCGGCAGCTCCCCGTCGACCTCCGTTCTCAGCTCGCTCAGGACCCCTTCACCGACACGCAGCGGCTGGGCGAGCGCGCTGACCAAATCTGGATGTCCCGTCGGGAGGACCTGGCAGCGCTAGCCGTCTTTTCCGCGGCGTCGGAAGGCCAACAGCAAGCTGGGGCCGCCGTCGACCCCGTTTCAAGGCGACCCCCGCGGCGAAATCCGGCCGCCATCGGGAACCCCGGTGCCGGCACGTCCTTCTCGCACGGCCCGCCGACAATTCAGCCAGACGCCACCAGAGGTCGCTGGTGGTCGGCCCAAGCAGCACCACCTCCAATACCGCTGGAGACCACCGGAGGTCGCTGGTGGGCATCCCAGTCTGCACCACCACCGGACACCAGCAAAAGCTGGTGCTATTATCACCGTCGTTGGGGACCGAACGCCAAGCAATGTCGCCTACCCTGTGCCTTTCCGGGAAACGCGAGGGCCGGCCGTCAGTGATCCCTTCGGCGGCCGGCCAGATCCATCGCGTGTTCGCTCGGGATCGCCGCACCGGGGGTCGGTTCCTCGTCGACACTGGAGCAGAGGTGAGCGTCCTACCTCCTTCCACCGCCGATATCCATACGGGCAAACGCGGCCCCCTCCTCACTGCGGCGAACGGTAGCCCCATCAACACTTACGGGGTCTGCCAGCTAGCCCTTAACTTCGGCGACAGCTGGTTCACGTGGCGGTTCATCATTGCCGATGTTTCCCAGCCGCTGCTGGGCGCCGACTTCCTGCGGGCGCATTCCATGCTCGTGGATGTCAGGCGGCAGCGCCTGGTGCACTCCAGCACGCTGAGGCCGGTCTCCCCCAACGTCGGACACCTGTCGTCCGTGGATGCGACGTACGCGCGCATCCTGGCGGACTTCCCGGACATTGTGGAAACCCACTTCTCCTCCTCCACTCCCAAGCACGGGGTGCAACATCACATCCCCACCACCGGGCCACCCGTGCACGCCCGAGCGCGGCGTCTCGCTCCAGACAAGCTCCGTCTAGCTCGAGAGGAGTTTCGTCAGATGGAGTCAATGGGCATCGTGCGCCCTTCCGATAGCCCGTGGGCGTCACCACTCCACTTGGTCCCCAAGGCGGACGGGGGTTGGCGACCGTGCGGGGACTATCGGCGCTTAAATGACGCGACCGTTCCCGACAGGTACCCTGTTCCGCACATCCAGGACTTTAATGCCCACCTGGCCGGAGCATCCGTGTTTTCCAAGGTGGACCTTGTGCGCGGATATAATCAAATCCCGGTCCACCCCGATGACATCCCCAAGACTGCCATCATCACCCCGTTCGGCCTATTCGAGTTCCTACGGATGCCGTTCGGGTTGAAGAACGCCGCACAGGCCTTCCAACGGCTTATGGACTGTGTGTGCCGTGGCCTGGAATTCGTCTTTGGCTACTTGGACGACGTACTCGTGGCCAGCCGCTCGAAGCAGGAGCACTGCACCCACCTCCGCCAGCTGTGTAAACGCCTCAGCGAGTACGGTTTGTCCATCAACACTTCCAAGTGCCGTTTTGGGGTGACGGCCATCGATTTCCTCGGCCATCGGGTGACCCCACAAGGGGTGGTACCTCTTCCGGACAGGGTCGAAGCTGTCCGCCGTTTCCCCCGACCGACCACTGTCAAGGGCCTGCAGGAATTCGCTGGGATGGTCTCGTTCTATCACCGCTTCCTGCCGTCGGTAGCCCGAACTATGCGCCCACTCTTCCACCTCATGGCTGGTCGCCGCAAGGAGGTCGAGTGGGACGACGAAGCAGGAGCGGCCTTTGAGCAGGCTAAGGAGGCCCTGGCCAGGGCCACGATGCTCGTCCATCCTAAGGAGGATGCCCCAACCGCCCTGACCGTGGACGCTTCGGAGGTGGCGGTCGGCGCGGTGCTAGAGCAGCACATCGACGGGTGTTGGCGGCCACTCGCCTTCTTTAGCAGGCACCTCAGCGGGGCCCAACGGCTTTACAGCGCGTTCGACCGGGAGCTCCTCGCCCTCTACCTCGCGGTACGCCACTTTCGGTACTTCCTAGATGGGAGACCCTTTACCGCGTTCACAGACCGCAAGCCACTCACATTTGCGTTCGCCAAGGTTTCGGATCCGTGGTCTGCGCGGCAACAGAGACAATTGGCTTATGTGTCGGAATATACCACCTCAATTCGGTTCGTGGAGGGAAAAAACAACAGGGTGGCCGACGCCCTGTCTAGACCCGCGATCCACGCCGTCCTACAAATGGCCGGGGGATCGACTATTCCGCCCTAGCAGCCGCACAGCTGGGGGACGAGGAGATGGCCGCCTATCGTACAGCCGTGTCCGGCCTGCAGCTGGAGGACATTGTCTGTGGCCCCGGGGATACAACACTGTTGT
Organism: Rhinoraja longicauda; assembly: GCF_053455715.1. Lineage (NCBI taxonomy): Eukaryota > Metazoa > Chordata > Chondrichthyes > Rajiformes > Arhynchobatidae > Rhinoraja > Rhinoraja longicauda. The sequence continues at coordinate 10,428,786 of NC_135986.1, forward strand.
GGGACACCTCCACTGGCCTGCCGCGGCCCATCGTCCCTGTCGTCTGGCGTCGCAGGGTATTCGAGGTGCTCCACGAGCTGTCTCACCCCTCCATTCGGGCGACGGTGGCCCTTGTATCCTCCCGTTACATGTGGCACGGGCTGCGTAAGCAGGTCGCACACTGGGCACGTACCTGCATCCCGTGCCAAACTTCAAAAATCCAGCGACACGTGCGTGCGCCTCTGCAAGAGTTTCGTGTCCCTCGGCAGCGCTTCGACCACATTCATGTAGACATCGTGGGGCCGCTGCCGCCGTCCCGGGGCATGACCCACCTCTTCACTGTGGTAGATCGCTTCACGCGGTGGCCGGAGGCCATTCCGCTGGCAGACACCTCGACGGCCACCTGCGCGCGGGCCTTGGCGGCGCACTGGATCGCCCGGTTCGGGGTGCCACTGGACATTACATCCGACCGGGGGCCACAGTTCACTTCGGAACTGTGGTCGGCCATGGCAAGACTCTTGGGTGTCAGCCTACACCACACTACGGCGTACCATCCACAGTCGAACGGGTTGGTGGAACGCTTTCACCGCCAGCTGAAAGCTGCCCTGAAGGCTCGGCTCACGGGCCCAGACTGGGTGGACGCCCTGCCGTGGGTTTTGCTGGGGATCCGCACCGCACCCAAGGAGGACTTGGCCTCCTCCTCCGCCGAGTTGGTGTACGGGGCCCCCTTGACGGTTCCCGGGGAGTTCATCCCACCAGCGCACGGTCGAGTGGAGCAGCCTTCTGACGCCCTGCAACGTCTTCGGCAGACGGTGGGCAGGCTGGCACCTGTGCCCACATCACGTCATGGGACATTCCAGCCAAACGTCCCTGCCGCTCTGGAGGACTGCCAGTTTGTGTTCCTGCGCAGGGACGCACACCGATCACTTCTCCAGCGGCCGTACGAGGGCCCTTTCCGGGTCCTACAACACGGCTCGGCCACATTCGTTCTGGACATGGGGGGTCGCAGAGAGACTGTTTCGATCGCACGGCTGAAGCCGGCACACGTGGACATTGATCGACCGGTGCCGGTTGCACAGCCCCGCCCGCGCGGTCGCCCCCCGTCCAAGCTACCCCCTCCAGTGTCTGCTCCGACCCCTCCACCTGTCGGTCAGTCGCCGGTCCCTGCGCCGGTCATGGTGCGCACCCGGGCTAGTCGCCTCGTGCGCCCTCCTGTCCGTTTTGTACCTCCGGTTCTTGGGGGGGGTCCTGTGGCGGATCAGGCCACTCCTTGGGTCAGCCTCCTCGTTACGTGACGGACAGGTGAAAGGGGTTAAAAGCCAGACCAAGGGAAGGCGTGGATCATCCCTAGGAGAACTACGCTGTGGGCACCAGCTCACAGCCTAATAAAAGAATCTAACTAAGCACTGCCTGGCGTCTTGCCTTTTCTCTGGCCTCCGCCAGGCCACTACAGTGTTAATATTTGGGTCAGGTGGCTGCCATACCGCAGGACAACGGTAGGGGGAGCGCCTGCACCATGACCGCCAACATGGAGAGCACCTTGCGTCTGATGACCAGGTTTGTTATGATATTGCTAGGACTACTTTGTTGGTCACAAGGACTACTTTGTATGCCTGTGTATATAAGTGATTGGTGTGATTAGGCGGCCACTCTGGTTTCAGGTGGCCACGGCATAAACAGCCTGGAGTTGAGTTCCAGCATTGTAACCTTTTATACACGTGTACTTGTGGTCCGTCGAGAGTCTCAACAAAGGTACAAAAGGTACCGGACCACGAAGTACAACAAGGTTCAACAGCCGTCTGTGTTCATTTCCTCACAGTTAATTTAGTGGTGATCATCGTTCTCGGACGGGGAAAGTGCGGACTGTCCCGGTGCATCACTCACTATCTGGTGGCGATGGCGGCAGCAGATCTAACGGCCGTCTTCTTCAACGTGGCGATATATTACCTTTACGGTGCGGGTCCACTCCCACTGTTGCATGCACCCTACGAAGAGTGATGGCCGATGCGTCCCTGGACTGCTCAGTCTGGTTAACTGTCGCTTTTACATTTGATCGCTTTGTGGCCATTTGTTGCCAGGGCTTTAAGACCAAATGCTGCACGGTTAGAATCGCCAGGGTGGCGATAGCAACAGTGTATGTGGTGAGCTTATTACGGAACATCCCCTACTACTTTGCATTTTATTCTTATTATGTAAACCTGCCAGTCCTATGCCTAGAAAAGCCGGAATATTATTCCCACCCCGGGTGGCTTGCTTTCTCCTGGATTCACACCATTTTAACTCCTCTGGTTCCATTTTTCGTTATTGTGATGCTTAATATCCTGACGGTCAGATCCATCGTGGTGTCGAGCCGAGCCCGCAGGAAGCTCCGCGCACGCGCCGGTGGCGAGAAACAGGAGGACCCGGAGATGCAGAATCGAAGGAAATCGATCATTTTACTCTTCTGTGTGTCCGGAAGTTTCATCCTCCTGTGGCTTACGGACGTGTGCTTCTTCATTTACACGCATATTGCCAACTTACACAATACTCACCCTTTGCACATGACATTTTCAGCAGCGGGTATGCGTAAACTTCTGAGTTCGTTAACTTTTTCAGTCAGAGAGTTGTGAATCTGTGGAATTCTGTGCCTCAGAAGGCAGTGGAGGCCAATTCTCTGAATGCATTCAAGAGAAAGCTAGATAGAGCTCTTAAGGATAGCGGAGTCAGGGGGTTTGGGGAGAGGGCAGGAACGGGGTACTGATTGAGAATGATCAGCCATGATCACATTGAATGGCGTTGCTGGCTTGAAGGGCCGAATGGCCTCCTCCTGCACCTATTGTCTATTGTCGAACACATGTATTTATGTGGCGACTCAGTCTAAGGTCAGAGACCAACTGAAGAATGCAATCAAGTATCCTTCCACAATTTGCCATAAGCTTCTTCGTAAATGAAATCGATTTGAGAATTGTGGAATTGTCAATGAATGGGGTAACGGGGTAACTACAGCAGCAGCGTCTACTAATATTTGAAATAAAGACACACTGCTGGGTCTGGGGATGTTGCAATGAGGTAGTCATGGTGAATGTTTCGGGACTGAAACAATGCGAGCTGATTGCCGGAGCAGGGAGTAAAGGGAATGATTGAGACCATCTCTGAGTGTTTGTGGACCGGGCTCTGACTTTGTCAGAGAAACGCCCCCTGTAAGGTGGTTGTGTCATGGTTCTATAACCCTCTGTGCCATTTAATTAAAGCCGACGGTAGATTTGTGTGTTGGAATGAATTCCAAATGCTGCTTTAAACCGGAGATAGACACAAGCTAGAGTAACAGCGGGTCGGGCAGCATCTCTGGAGAAAAGAGGTCCTTCTGCAATTGTACAGGGCCCTAGTAAGACCGCACCTGGAGTACTGTGTGCAGTTTTGGTCTCCAAATTTGAGGAAGGATATTCTTGCTATTGAGGGCGTGCAGCGTAGGTTTACTAGGTTAATTCCCGGAATGGCTGGACTGTCATATGTTGAAAGACTGGAGCGGCTAGGCTTGTATACACTGGAATTTAGAAGGATGAGAGGGGATCTTATCGAAACATATAAAATTATTAAGGGGTTGGGCACGTTAGAGGCAGGAAACATGTTCCCAATGTTGGGGGAGTCCAGAACAAAGGGCCACAGTTTAAGAATAAGGGGTATGCAATTTAGAACAGAGATGAGGAAAAACTTTTTCAGTCACAGAGTTGTGAATCTGTGGAATTCTCTGCCTCAGAAGGCAGTGGAGGCCAATTCGCTGAATGCATTCAAGAGAGAGCTAGACAGAGCTCTTAAGGATAGCGGAGTCAGGGGGTATGGGGAGAAGGCAGGAACGGGGTACTGATTGAGAATGATCAGCCATGATCACATTGAATGGCGGTGCTGGCTCGAAGGGCCCAATGGCCTCCTCCTGCACCTATTATCTATTGTCTATAAAAGGAACAGGTGACGTTTCTGGACGACACCCTGTTGCAGACTGATAGTCAACAGGAAGGGAAACGAGTGATATAGGCGGTGATATAGGCAGTTATGGAATAAGTGAACGAAAGATATGCAAGCAGTAACGCTGATAAATATAACAGCCCAGTATTAACTGTGGGCTTGGTGTGAACGAGTTATAGACAATGAGACACAACACATAGTACGTTTTTTGGGTGGGGGAAGGGATAGAGAGAGAGGGGGATGCAAGGGCGGTCACGGTGGCGCAGCGGCAGAGTTGCCGCCTTAGAGCGAATGCAGCGCCGGAGACTCAGGTTCGATCCCGACTACGGGCGCCGTCTGTACGGAGTTTGTACGTTCTCACCGTGACCTGCGTGGGTTTTCTTCGAGATCTTCGGTTTCCTCCCACACTCCAAAGACGTGCAGGTATGTATGTTAATTGACTGCGTAAATGTAAAAAATGTCCCTAGTGTGTGTAGGATAGTGTTAATGTGCGGGGATCGCTGGGCGGCGCGGACTCGGTGGGCCGAAGGGCCTGTTTCCCTGCTGTATCTCAAAAAAAAAAAAAAAGGCTTACTTGAAGTTAGAGAGATCAATTTTCATATCACTGGGTTGTGAGTTTCCCAAGCGAAACATGAGGTGCTGTTTCTCCAATTTGCGCTTGACCTCACTCTGAAACACGGAGAAGGCCCAGGACAGAACGGTCACATGGATTTAAGTTTCACGTATTGCATGTAAATCATAATAATTGGGCTTGTAAACGTGAATGTATTAATACCACATTTTACATGTGATGAGTTCATGTACACCTTTCCTGCAAAGCGCTCTGACCGCCAAAGACAGCCGTGTAGGAAAATAGCTGCAGATGCTGGTACAAATCGAAAGTATCACAAAAAGCTGGCGTAACTCAGCAGGTCAGGCAGCATCTTTGGAGAGAAGGAATGGGTGACGTTTCAGGTCGAGACCCTTCTTCAGACTGATGTCAGGGTAGTGGACAGTACAGAGATAAAATGTAGCCAGAGATAGTAAGACTGGAAAGCAAGGGCTACTTGATCTTGCTCTCCATCCCCCTCCCCCTTCCCAGTTCTCCGACCAGTCTTACTGTCCCCGTCTACATTTTACCGCCCACTCCCCTGACACCAGTCTGAAGCAGTGTCTCGACTCGAAACGTCACCCATTCCTTCTCTCCTGAGATGCTGGCTGAACTGCTGAGTTACTCCAGCATGTTGCGATGCCAAAGACAGCTGGATCTCCGCTTGACAACCATTTAACTTCCCTTCACATTCCCAACCCGACGTTTATGTCCTCCGTCTCATCGTTAGCCAGGGTGAAGCCGCACGCAAACCTCAGGAACAGCACCTCGTATTGCGCTTCAGTAGCTTACAACCTAACGGCATGAATTTTTAATTCGTGTCATGGAGTCACGCAGCACGAGAAATGGGCTGTTCGGGCCAAAGATGGGCACAGAATGCTGCATTCTCAGCGGAACAGGCAGAACCTCTGGATAGAAGGAATGGGTGACGTTTTGGGTCTAGACCCTTACTCGGACTAACTTGTCCATGTAGCCAGTAATCGTCATATTTTCACGTGTTTGCCATATCTATATACTAAAATGTTCGTGTGTTTGTTTGTTTGTTCCTGAACTACAGCCAAAAAGGTACACGATAACGTGACAATTTTAGGCCCACCTTACTCACCGTCGACTCTTTGGTGCTAATGGAAGGGGTTTCATTGAAATCGGTGTCACCTTTTTAAAGTTATTCACATTTTAAAGTTTAAATCTATCTCCTAGCGAGGGAGGGAGGGAGGGAGGGAGGGAGGGAGGGAGGGAGGGAGGGAGGGAGGGAGGGAGGGAGGGAGGGAGGGAGGGAGGGAGGGAGGGAGGGGGGAATGGTGGGAGGATAGGGTGCTGCACCAATGCAGGAGAGGTTTTAGATTTAGATTTTTAGAGATACAGCGTGGAAACAGGCCCTTCGGCCCACCGAATCCGCGCCGTCCAGCGATCCCCGCACATTAATACTATCCTAAATTTTTACATTTACGCAGTCAATTAACCTACATACCTGTACGTCTTTGGAGTGTGGGAGGAAACCGAAGATCTCGGACCCACGCAGTTCACCGGGAGAACGTACAAACTCCGTACAGACGGCGCCCGTAGTCAGGATCGAACTTGGGTCTCAGGCGCTGCATTCGCTGTAAGGAAGCAACTCTACCGCTGCGCCACCGTGCCGCCCAGGTTTGGGCCCAACGCGTCCACTTGGTCTAGTATCTACCTGAATGTTTCATATTAACGTACCTGTCCAGGTGTCTTTTCAATGCTTAGTGCCTACCTCAACTAGCTCCTCTTGGAGCTCGCTCCTTTTACCCACAACACGCAGAGTAACAAAAATGCCTGTCCTAATGTTTCATTAAACCTGACTCAACCGCCTCATCCGGCAGCTAGTACCAGCATAGTCCATACATACATCCACCACCCTTTGTGCGAAAGTTCCTATCAATCTTTCTCCCACTTTCAACCTATGTCCTCCAGTTCTCAATTCTCCTACTCCGGGCAAGATATTCTGTGCGTTTACCCGATCTATTCCTCTCGTGGTTTTGTACACCTCTATAACATTACCCCTCATCCTCCGAGGCTCCAAGGAATAAGAGTCCTAGCCTGCGCAACCTCTCCCTATAACACTGGCCCTCGACTCCTGGCAACATCCTCATAAATCTTCTTTTCATTCTTTCCATCTTAACATACTTACCATCTTCTTTTTCCACACAGAGAGTGGTGAATCTGTGGAATTCTCTGCCACAAAAGGTAGTTGAGGCCAGTTCGTTGGCTATATTTAAGAGGGAGTTAGATGTGGCCCTTGTGGCTAAAGGGATCAGGGGGTATGGAGAGAAGGCAGGTACAGGATACTGAGTTGGATGATCAGCCATGATCATATTGAATGGCGGTGCAGGCTCGAGGGGCCGAATGGCCTACTCCTGCACCTATATTCTATGTTTCTATGTTTCTAACATCTTTCCTGAATACAATCGTCCAATTGCGGCCTCGCCATCTTCATGTGCATCTGTACAATAACTTCCATACTCAACATGTGTTGGAAGGAACCGCAGATGCTGGTTTAAAACAAGTTAGACATAAAAAGCTGGAGTAACTCAGCGGGACGGGCAGCATCTCTGGAGAGAAGGAATCGGTGACGTTTCGGGTCGAGACGCTTCTTTAGGTTGAGAGTCAGGGGAAAGGGAAACGAGAGATATGGACGGAGATATAGAGTGATATAGAACAAATAAATGAAAGATAAGAAGAAAATTAATGATGATCAAGGAAAGGTGGGGACCACAATGGTACATTGTTGGCTGTGGGCTAGGTGACAGCGGGTATACAGACAGAGAATCTCAACAGGACGCCAGTGAACCTTGTTCAACGTCTTGTGTGGGTGAGGGACGGAGAGAGGGGGGAATGCAAGGTATCCTGACTGATGAAAACCAATGTACAATGCCTTCTTGATCACCTGTACCAGCACTTCATGGAACCTTCTACCTGCGCTTGTGGGCCCCTCTACTCCACAACGCACTGCACGCTATGATGGTTCTGCCCTGGCTTGACTTCCCAAAATACATCAACTCGCACTTATCGGCATTAAACTCCATGAACATGTCTCTGTCCTCTTTCCCAGCTGTTTCCCTCCAATCTCTCACATGTGTCACCTACTCAACCCATCTCACATTGGAAGCCCCCTACCGTGTATCCAGGCTTTGTACCGCCCCCACCTCTCTCTCCAGCTTTCTCACCTCTATCACCATCAGTCTGAAGAACCTTTTCCCCAGTGGGGAAATAGACAATAGACAATAGACAATAGACAACAGGTACAGGAGTAGGCCATTCGGCCCCTCAAGCCTGCACCGCCATTCACCGTGATCATGGCTGATCATTCACGATCAGTACCCCGTTCCTGCCTTCTCCTCATACCCCCTGACTCCGCTATCTTTAAGAGCTCTATCCAACTCTCTCTTGAAAGCATCCAGAGAATCGGCCTCCACTGCCTTCTGAGGCAAAGAATTCCACAGATTCACAACTCTGGGTGAAAAGGTTTCACCTCATCTCCGTTCTAAATGGCCGATCCCTTATTCTTAAACTGTGGCCCCTGGTTCTGGACTCCCCCAACATCGGGAACATGTTTCCTGCCTCTAGCGTGTCCAATCCCTTAATAATATTATATGCTTCAATAAGATCCCCTCTCAACCTTCTAAATTCCAGTGTATACAAGCCCAGTCGCTCCATTCTTTCAACAACTGACAATCCCGCCAACCCGAGAATTAACCTGGTGAACCTACGCTGCACTCCCTCAAGAGCAAGAATGTCCTTCCTCAAATTAGGCCAAAACTGCACACAATACTCCAGGTGTGGTCTCACCAAGGCCCTGAACAACTGCAGAAGAACTTCTTTGATCCTATACTCAACTCATCTTGCTATGAAGACCAACATGCCATTAGCTTTCTACACTGCCTGCTGTACCTGCATGATTACTTTCAGTGACTGATGTACAAGGACACCCAGATCTCGTTGTACTTCCCCTTTTCCTAACTTGACACCATTCACATAATAATCTGCCTTTGTGTTCTTTCCACCAAAGTAGATAACTCACACGTATCCACATTAAACTGCATCTGCCATGCATCCGCCCACTCACACAACCTGTCCAAGTCACCCTGCATCCTCATAACATCCTCCTCACAGTTCACACTGCCACCCAGGTTCGTGTCATCTGCAAATTTGTTAATGTTACTTTTAATCCCATCATCTAAATCATTGATGTATATTGTAAATAGCTGCGGTCCCAGCACCGAGCCTTGCGGCATCCCACTAGTCGTTCCCGGACATTCTGAAAGGGACCCGTTAATCCCTACTCTTTGTGTCCTCTCTGCCAACCAATTTTCAATCCATGTCAGTACCCTACCTCCAATACCATGTGCTCTAATTTTGCCCACTAATCTCCGATGTGGGTCCTTATCCAAGGCTTTCTGAAAGTCCAGGTACACGACATCAACTGGCTCTCCCTTGACCATCCTCAAATATTCAAGCATGATTTTCCCTTCGTAAATCCATGCTGATTCGGACCGATCCTGTTACTGATGTCAAAATTTGGCGAACACTGGTGGACATAGCTATAAGGCGAGGGTAGAGGGGATGCAATGATGTGAAGAGCATGTTTTAGATAGCTTGATGGAGGGTTTCAATGCATTGCCAGGCAGATAAGACAATGGTGTTTAAGAATCTTTTCGATCGTCACATGGATATTCAGGGAATGGAGGGAAAGGACCATTTGCAGACGGATGCGATAGGTTCAGCCGGGCATCATGTTAGGCACAAACATTGTGGGCCGAAGGGCCTGTTCCCGTGCTGCATTCTATGTTAAGGGTGTCAGGGGTTATGGAGAGAAGGCGGAATAATGGGGTTAGGAGGGAGAGATATATCAGTCATGGTTGAATGGCGGAGTACATTTGATGGGCCGAATGGACTAATGTGGTTCCTAAGCCTTATGGCCTTATGATTTTAAGAAGGATGGCCACTCTTCTTAAGGGTGGGAAAGTCCAGGACTAGAGGTCACAGCTTCAGAAATAAAGGACGTATCTTTCGGAACAAGATGAGGAGGAATTTCTTTAGTCAGATGGTGGCGAATCTGTGAAATTCATTGCTACAGACGGCTGTGGAGGCCAAGTCAATGGATATTTGTAAGGCAGAGATAGATAAATTCTTGATTAGTACAAGTGTCAGGGGTTACGGGGAGAAATTAGTACAAGTGTCAGGGGATACGGGGAGAAGGCAGAACAATGGGGTTAGGAGGGAAAGATAGATCGGCCACGATTCAATGGCGGTTGATGAGCTTATAGCCTTAAGAAGGGTCGCGATCCGAATCGTGATCTTTCCATGTTCTCCCCAGATGCTGCCTGGACCGATGGGTTCCTCCGGCACTTCGTGTTTTGCTCAAAACACCAGCGTCTGCAGTTCCTCATTTCTCAATTTTACAGCTAAGCTGCAGCTTAACTGAAGAAGAGTCTGGACCCGAAACGTCACCAGTTCCTTCTCTCCAGAGATGCTGCCTGTCCCGCTGAGTTACTCCAGCATTGTTTGTCCGTCTCATACTTTGTGATTGTCCTAGAGTGTGCACAGCAGGGAAACAGGCAGCCAGTGCCTGTTAGCGCCACCATCGACTCCACAGTCAAAAAGGCCCAACAGAGGATGTACTTCCTGCGGCAACTGAAGAAACACAATCTGCCACAGGCAATGATGGTCCAATTCGATACTGCTATCGTTGAGTACGTCCTCACCTTCTCAATCATGGTCTGGTTTGGCTCTGCCACCAAGCACGACATCCGGAGGCTGCAACGGATCGTTCGCACAGCTGAGAAGGTTGTTGGCTGCAACCTTCGCCCCATTGACGAACTGTACACTGCAAGGGCCAGGAAGCGAGCGGGCAAGATCATCTCTGACCCCTCTCACCCTGGCCACAAACGCTTCGAAGCACTTCCTTCTGGAAGGCGACTCCGGACTGTCAAAGCAGCCACTGCCAGACATAAAAGCTTTTTTTCCCACGAATGATAGTTCTACTCAATAACCAAAGTCTGTAGTCTCTTTTATTGCTCTGGTTTATTTTCACCCACATGTTTAGACCGCAATGGTCTATCCTTATTGTTTTGATGTGCTCATGCTTTATTTTTAATTGTTAACTGTATGTTTGTGTTGTCATTTGTGAGCGGAGCACCAAGACACATTCCTTGTGTATGCACATACTTGGCCAATAAACGTATTCATTCGTTCATTCATTCGTTCATTCATTCATTCATTCGTTCATTCTTTAGACTAGAGTCAGTGGAAAGGGAATCGAGAGATATGAACGGTGATGCAGAGAAATGTAGAACGAAAGATACGCCAAAAAAGTTACGATGATAAAGGAAACAGACCATTGTTACCTGATTGCTATGTGAGAATGAGAAGCTGGTACGACTTGGGTGGGCGAGGGATGGAGAGAGAGTGAATGCCGTATGCTGTCCAGAATGAGGCTAAATGCAAACTGGAGGAACAGCATCTCAAACTTCGCTTGGGCCGCTTACACCCCAGTGGTACTGATATTGATTTTTCTAACCAAGTAACCCCAGCATTCCCTCTCTCACCAGCCCACCGCCCCACCCCACTCAAGTCGCATCAGCTTCTCGTTCTCACCCAGCAAACAGCTAACAATGACCAGTTTCCTTCTTCATCATCATCACTTCTTTGCGTACCTTACATCCATGTGCTCTATATCTCTCTACATCACCTTTTATATCTCCCGCTTCCCTTCCCCTGACTCAAGTCTGAAGAAAGGTCTCGATCCGAAACCTCACCCATTCATTCTCTCCGGAGATGCTGCCTGTCCCGCTGAGTTACTCCGGCATTTTGTGTCTATTGAGGATGGTTAGTTCAGCCCATCGGTTCCCCCAAAATTGTTAACAGGCTCCTCTCCTCCTCCCCCCCCCACTCCCACCCACCCCCACAACGATATGTCGCCAATTATCGACCCTTTTACGTTGAATTGGAACGTGCGACTTTAATTGGAGTTATTGAGGTAAGTCGCCTGGAAAGAGGCCATTCTGCCCAACTTTCCCATGCTGACCAAGATGCCCCACTAAACCTTTACTTTAATTTACCTTACTATAGTTTCGTTTAGGTAGTTTAGTTTAGTTTAGTTTAGATTAGTTTAGTTTAGTTTAGTTTAGTTTAGTTTAGTTTAATTTAGTTTAGTTTAGTTTAGTTTAGTTTAGTTTAGTTTAGTTTAGTTTAGTTTAGTTTAGTTTAGTTTAGTTTAGTTTAGTTTAATTTAGTTTAGTTTAGTTTAGTTTAGTTTAGTTTTGAGATGCAGCACGGAAACAGGCCTTTTCGGCCCACCGGGTCCGCGCCGAACAGCGATCACCGCACATTGGTACTATCCTACCCCCACCAGGGACAATTTTTACATTTACCTATAAACCTGTGCGAGGAAACCGAAGATAGAGTCATAGAGTCATAGGGTCCTACAGCACAGAAAGAGGCTCTTCGGCCCAACGTGTCCGCGCCGCCCGTTACCAAACAGTCTAATTTTAATCCCATTTTCCCGCATTTGGACCGTAGCCCTGAATGTTGTAGCATTTCAAGTGCCCATCTCGGAGAACATCCACGCAGATCACGGGGAGAACTCCACACCCTCATCTATACCCACCTATCACTCACCAGACTATCCTCCATCCTCCCCCCCCCACCCTCCCCCACCACTCCATCCACCTGAAGATAGAAAATAGAAGACGCTGAAGCTTCTCAGCGAGTCGGGCAGCATCCCAGGACAACCTCTTGGGCGACGGTTCGGATCGGAACCAGCTTCAGACTGAAGGAGGGTCCCGATCCGAAACTTCACCTTTCTATTGCCCGCCCAGATAAGCCTGCCCGCTGAGTTCCTCCAGCACTTTGTATTTGGCTTAAGATTCCAGCACCTACAGTTTCTCGTGTCTCCAAATTGCAGCGTTAATTGCTGACGGGTTTTATTGACCAGCATCTTATTGTCTGAGGGCCATCCATGACCAGCAGCCCGTAGCCGGTGCAACTGGAATTTAGAAGGCTGAGAGAGGATCTTATCGAAACGTATAAGATTATTAAGGGGTTGGATACGTTAGAGGCAGGAAACATGTTCCCAATGTTGGGGGAGTCCAGAACATGGGGCCACAGTTTAAGAATAAGGGGTAGGCCATTTAGAACTGAGATGAGGAAAAACTTTTTCAGTCAGAGAGTTGTGAATCTGTGGAATTCTCTGCCTCAGAAGGCAGTGGAGGCCAATTCTCTGAATGCATTCAAGAGAGAGCTAGATAGAGCTCTTAAGGATAGCGGAGTCAGGGGTATGGGGGGAAGGCAGGAACAGGGTACTGATTGAGAATGATCAGCCATGATCACATTGAATGGCGGTGCTGGCTCGAAGGGCCGAAGGGCCGAATGGCCTCCTCCTGCACCTATTGTCTATCGTCTATTGTCTATTGTCTATTGTCAACTTTAACCTGGGGAACCTTTCAGCTGTGAAGGAGAGAGATTCTCACAAGGTGATGTTGGGCGGCGCAGCGGGTCTGAAGAGGGGCCCCGACGCGCAAAGTCGTCTGTCCAACTCCCTCCACGGATGCTGCCTGACCAGTCGACTTCCTCCAGCACTTTGTATTTTGCTCAAGAGCCCAGCACCTGCAGTGCCTCGTGTCTCCAGAACTCGCAGTTCCCGGTATCCGGGTTCAATCTCGACCTCCAGAGCTATCTGAGTGGAGTTTGCACGTTCTTTTTTTTCCTACATTGGCTTTCGCCTGGGTTGCCCGGTTTTCTTCAAGGTCCCAATGTTAAGCGTTGATCGTGAGATACCCTTAATGCCCGAAGAAGGTACCCAACCCGAAACCTCGTCTGCCCATTTACTAGACAGAGTCATGGTCATTGTCACAGAGTGATACAGTGTGGAAACAGGCCCTTTGGCCCAACTTGCCCACACCGGCCAACAAGTCCGAGCTTCACTAGTCCCACCTTCCCACGTTTGGTCCATACTCCTCCAAACCTGTTCTATCCATGTATATGTCCAACTGTTTCTTAAACGTTGGGATAGTCCCTGCCTCAACTACCTCCTCTGGCGGCTCGTTCCATACATCCACCACCCTTTGTATGAAAACGTTACCACTCAGGTTCCTATTAAATCTTTTCCCCTTCACCTTAAACCTGTGTCCTCTGGTCCTCGATTCACCTACTCCTGGCAAGAAACTCTGTGTGTCTACCCGATCTATTCCTCTCATGATTTTGAGCACCTCGAAAAGATCACCCCTCACCCTCCTGCACTCCAAGGAACTGAGTCCCAGCCTAATCACCCTCTCCCTATAGCTTAGACCCTCTAGTCCTGGCAACACCCTCCTTCAGTAAATCTCCTCTGTCGGTGCACACTAAATGCTGGATTAACTCAGCGGGTCAGGCAGCATCTCGACAGAGAAGGAAAGGATTCTATCTTTCCATTTTGTGTCTACCTTTGATTTAAACCAGTATTTGCAGTTTTTTTGCCCCCAACAAATCTATGTACCCTTTCCAGCTTGGAAACCTTTCCAGGTGCGGTCTGTCCCATTGATTTTCTACGGCATTGGTTACTTTATGCCCTTAATGTTGTTGTAGGGGATGAAGGATATTCGCATTGTTTTTTCATACTGCTGATGTTAGCAATATATCATATCATATCATATATCATATATATACAGCGCGGAAACAGGCCTTTTCGGCCCATCAAGTCCGCGCCGCCCAGCGATCCCCGTACATTAACACTATCCTACACCCACTACGGACAATTTTTACATTTACCCAGTCAATTAACCTACATACCTGCACGTCTTTGGAGTGTGGGAGGAAACCGAAGATCTCGGAGAAAACCCACGCAGGTCACGGGGAGAACGTACAAACTCCTTACAGTGCAGCACCCGTAGTCAGGATCGAACTTGAGTCTCCGGCGATGCATTCGCTGTAAAGCAGCAACTCTACCGCTGCGCTACCGTGCCGCCCTGAACTATAAACAGATAATGTTGGATTGATTTGCAGCCCGGCTAGCTCAGTCGGTAGAGCATGAGACTCTTAATCTCAGGGTCGTGGGTTCGAGCCCCACGTTGGGCGTCATTGTCTTTCAAATGGACGGGGCGAATGTACAGAGTCTTTTACAGAGTCTGCAGAAGGGTCTCGACCCAAAACGTCAGCTAGTTCTTTTAACTCAGGGAATGTTGGGCAAATGGAACGAGTTGCCAGTGGATGTGTTTGGGACAGGTACAGTAACAACATTTCAAAGACAATGAACAGGTGTATGGATGCTAAATGTTGAGAGGGAATGTTTTGGAGGGATATAGGCCAAGCACAGAAATTGGGACTAACTTAGATGGGGCATATTAGTCAGCATGGATGAGTTGGACCAATGGGCCTGTATTCTATGACTCTTTGCCTTTGACACTCAACAGGTCAGGTAGGTGCTATAACAACATTTAGGAAGAGGGCGGCACTTCTTGCAGCGGCAGAGACCCAGGTTCAATCCTGACTGTGGGTGCTGTCTGTATGAAGTTTGTACATTCACCCCGTGAGCGCGTGGGTTTTCTCTGGGTACTCTGGTTTCCTACAACAGACATCGAAGTTTGTAGATTAATTGGCTTTGATAAAATTGTAAATTGTCCCTAGTGTGTGGGGTAGTGCTACTGTACAGGGTGACCAATGGTCGGTGGACCAATGGGCCTGTTTCCACGCTTTACCACTAAAGTCTATAGTCTAAAAACATTTGGACAGGACAGGAGAGTTTTAGAGGGATATTGGCCAAATATGGGCAAATCTCCAACGGGTGGCGCCGGCAATGGCGGCCTCGCCAAGTCTGTAAGCCCCTTATTTCTTTGTTGTTGTGAATAGTATGTGTTAAATGTATGTTTTAGTGTTCTTTAGCTTGTATTGAGTGGGGGGCGAGGGTGGGGTGGGAGGTTGGGGGAAACATTTTTTAATCTCTTACATCGAAGGGCGGCACGGTGGCGCAGCTGTATAGTTGCTGCCTTACAGCGAATATATGGGGAATGGGGAGAAGGCAGGAATGGGGTACTGATTGAGAATGATCAGCCTTGATCACATTGGGGCGGCACGGTGGCGCAGCGGTAGAGTTGCTGCCTTACAGCGAATGCAGCGCCGGAGACTCAGGTTCGATCCTGACTACGGACGCCGTCTGTACGGAGTTTGTACGTTCTCCCCGTGACCTGCGTGGATTTTCTCCGAGATCTTCGGTTTCCTCCCGCACTCCAAAGACGTACAGGTTTGTACGTTAATTGGCTGGGCAAATGTAAAAATTGTCCCCAGTGGGTGTAGGTTAGTGTTAGTGTGCGGGGATCGCTGATCGGCACGGACTCGGTGGGCCGAAGGGCCTGTATCTGCGCTGTATCTCTAAATCTAAAAAAATAAAAAATAAAAAGATGCGATTTTGTTCCGTATCATATCTCCGTCCGCACTGGACGTCCGGCCTAACATTGAGGAGATGGCAGCTTAGTTGGCAGCTTTTGCTGGAGACCGACCTCCGAGCTCCAATCGCGGGAGAGAGCCTGCAGGACGTAACTTCGTGGAGCTGCGGTCTCTGGTTAGAGACCGACTTCGAGAGCTCCAAGCTGCAGGAGCTACGAGCGCCCCGACGCGGGGTTTTCGATCGCCCCGAAGCGGGGGCTTTGATCACCCCGACGCGGGAGTTTCGATCGCGGGCTGCGGGAGCTTTGATCGCCCCGACGGATGGTTCGACTGCCCCGGCAGCGGGAGCAAAAAGAGAGAAGAGGTTTGGACTTTATTGCCTTCCATCACAGTGAGGAATGTGGGGAATAGACAATACACAATAGACAATAGGTGCAGGAGGAGGCCATTCGGTCCTTCGAGCCAGCACCGCCATTCAATGTGATCATGGCTGATCATTTTCAATCAGTACCCCGTTCCTGCCTTCTCCCCATACCCCCTGACTCCGCTATCCTTAAGAGCTCTATCTAGCTCTCTCTTGAATGCATTCAGAGAATTGGCCTCCACTGCTTTCTGAGGCAGAGAATTCCACAGATTCACAACTCTCTGACTGAAAAAGTTTGTCCTCATCTCAGTTCTAAATGGCCGACCTCTTATTCTTAAACTGTGGCCCCTTGTTCTGGACTCCCCCAACTTTGGGAACATGTTTCCTGCCTCTAACGTGTCCAACCCCTTAATAATCTTATACGTTTCGATAAGATCTCCTCTCATCCTTCTAAATTCCAGTGTATACAAGCCTAGTCACTCCAGTCTTTCAACATATGACAGTCCCGCCATTCCGGGAATTAACCTAGTAAACCTACGCTGCACGCCCTCAATAGTAAGAATATCCTTCCTCAAATTTGAAAACCAAAACTGCACACAGTACTCCAGGTGCGGTCTCACTAGGGCCAAGTACAACTGCAGAAGGACCTCTTTGCTCCTATACTCAACTCCTCTTGTTATGAAGGCCAACATTCCATTGGCTTTCTTCACTGCCTGCTGTACCTGCATGCTTCCGCTGTGGTGGATGTTTATGTTAACTTGTATGTATTTGTGTGTCTTGTTGCTTTCTTTTAGTATGGCTGTTTAGTAGTACAAATAGCACTGTACCTTAATTGGTACACGTGACAAAAAAAAGACCTTTGAAACCTTTGAATTGGGATGAGCAGTGACAGGCATATTGGTCAGCATGGGCGAGTTGGGCCGAAGGGTTTGCTTCCACGCTCTATGACTCTATGACTCGATGGTCTTTGCTGGGGTCCTTGCATCCTACCCTGGTGGGGTCATCAGAGCCATGGTCCTCGACTTGTGGTCTCAGTTGTGCAAGACCCCTTGGTATGCTCCAAACTGCGTGTGATAAAGTAGGCAAACCTTGAGCAGATTTGGCAGTGGAGCAGACAAAATGTGCAGGAAGTAAATGCAGATGCTGGTTTAGAGGCACGGAATGCTGGAGTAACTCAACGGGTCGGGCATCATCTCCGAAGAAAAGGAATCTGGGCGATCGTTTCGCTGAACAAATTGCGCTCACACCCTCCATAGCCTACGCGATCTCCCAGTTGCCAAACACTTTAACTCTCGTACCCATTCCCAAACTGACCTTTCTGTCCTAGGCCTCCTCCACTGTCAGAGTGAGGCCCAGCGCAAATTGGAGGAACAGCACCTCATATTTCGCTTGAGCAGCGGTATGAATATTGATTTCTCTAACTTCAACTAACCCTTGCATCCCCTCTCTCTCTGTCCCTCCCCCACCCTGGTCATCCCACTCGTCACCCCCTTCTCCACAGTCAACAATGGACCATCGCAGGCTCCACCTTCCCTTGATCATCACTGCTTGTTTTGATTTGTTCTTTATTCCTCTCATCCATTCCTTAGAACATAGAAACATAGAAAATAGGTGCAGGAGGAGGCAATTTGGTCCTCCGAGCCAGCACTGCCATTCGTTGTGATCATGGCTGATCATCAACAATCAGTAACCCGTGCCTGCCTTCTCCCCATATCCCTTGATTCCACTAGCCCCTAGAGCTCTATCTAACCCTCTTTTAAGTTCATCCAGTGAATTGGCCTCCACTGCCTTCTGCGACAGTGAATTCCACAAATTCACAACTCTCTAGGTGAAAAAGTTTTTTCTCACCTCAGCTTTAAATGGCCTCCCCTTTATTCGTAGACTGTGGCCCCTGGTTCTGGACTCCCCCAACATTGGGAACATTTTTCCTGCATCTAGCTTGTCCAGTGCTTTTATAATTTTGTACGTTTCTTTAAGATCCCCTCTCATCCTTCTAAATTCCAGTGAATACAAGCCCAGTCTTTCCAATCTTTCCTCGTATGACAGTCCCGCCATCCCGGGGATTAACCTCGTGAACCTAGGCTGCACTGCCTCAATAGCAAGGATGTCCTTCCTGAAATTAGGAGACCAAAACTCCACACAATACTCTAGATATGGTCTCGCCAGGTCCCTGTACAACTGCAGAAGGACCTCTTTACTCCTGTACTGAAATCAAGGTTCCTCGTACCTTCTTATATCTCTAGTTTCCCTCTTCCTTGACTCTCACTCGGAAGAAGGATTTCAACCTGAAACGCCGCCTATTCCATTCCAACAGAGATGCTGCCTGGCCCGCTGAGTTACTCCATCATTTTGTGTCTGTCTACCATGTTTGATGAAGACCGTGTTGTCCACGTGTCTTCCTAATCCCATCTCCCACTGGTCCTACCACCTTCACTGATGTGCGGCCAAGCACACCACGAGCCTTGAATGTCCGACGAGCCCACATCGAACAACATTGATGGAAAATTCTATCCTTGCAAAACATGAGAAACGTTAAGATTTTTAATTTTATTTGAAAGGAACTTTTGAAAAAGCATGCTGTCATTTCAACGCAATTTCACCCAATTCAATCTCATGCAAACCAACCTCCCATCTATTGACTCCATTTGTACCTCACGTTGCCTCGGCAAGGCCAGCAGCAGATTCAAGGACGAGTCGCACCCCAGCCGCTCCCTCTTCTCCCCAATCCGGCAAGAGGTACAGGAGTGTGAACACGCACACATCCTGATTCAGGTACAGTTTCTTCCCAGCTGTTATCAGGCAACTGAACCATCCTACCACAACCACAGAGCAGTGCTGAACTACTGTCTACCTCATTGCTGACCCTTGGGCGATCCTTCATCAGAATTTGCTTGCTTTCCCTTGCACTAAAAGCCATTCCCTTGTCATGTACCTATGCGCTGTAAATGGTTCAATTGCAATCATGTATTTAGATTTTATTTTTAGATTTAGAGATACAGCGCGGAAACAAGCCCTTCGGCCCACCGAGTCCGCGCCGCCCAGCGATCCCCGCACATTAACACTATCCTCCACACACTAGGGACAATCTTTACATTTACCCAGTCAATTAACCTACATACATGTACGTCTTTGGAGTGTGGGAGGAAACCGAAGATCTCGGAGAAAACCCAAGCAGGTCACGGGGAGAACGTACAAACTCCGTACAGACGGCGCCCGTAGTCAGGATCGAACCTGAGTCTCCGGCGCTACTTTCGCTGTAAGGCAGCAACTCTACAGTTAGGATGCAACAAAAGCTTTTCACTTTACCTCAGTGATAATAAACTAAACTGAGCTGAACTAAACTGAATTTCATGGAAATTTTGTTTCTTATTGTGGAATAAGATTAACCCAACTGTACAATTTATGTCATCTGTTATTTTGAGCCACATATCTGAGGAAGGATGTGTTGCGTTGCAGAGGGTCCAGAGGAGGATTAGGAGGATGATCCCAGGAATGATTGGGGTAATGATTAGGAGGATGATCCCAGGATGAACACAAGGTCATAAGGTATTTATTCACAAAATGCTGGAGTAACTCAGCAGGTCAGGCAGCATCTCGGGAGAGAAGGAATGGGTGACGTTTCGGGTCGAGACCCTTCTTCAGACTGATGTCAGGGGGCGGGATAAAGGAAGGAAATAGGTGGAGATAGGAAGATAGAGGGAGATCGGGGAAGGGGAGGGGAAGAGAGGGACAGAGGAACTATCTAAAGTTGGAGAAGTCGATGTTCATACCGCCGGGCTGCAAGCTGCCCAGGCGAAATACGAGGTGCTGTTTCTCCAATTTCCAGTGGGCCTCACTATGGCACTGGAGGAGGCCCATGACAGAAAGGTCAGACTGGGAATGGGAGGGGGAGTTGAAGTGCTCAGTCACCGGGAGATCAGATTGGTTAACGCGGACCGAGCGCTGGTGTTGAGCGAAGCGATCGCCGAGCATGCGCTTGGTTTCGCCAATGTAAATAAGTTGACATCTGGAGCAGCGGATGCAATAGATGAAGTTGGAGGAGGTGCAGGTGAACCTCTGTCTCACCTGGAAAGACTGTTAACCCTAACCCTAACCCTCTCTTCCCCTCCCCTTCCCAGATCTCCCTCTATCTTCCTGTCTCCACCTATATCCTTCCTTTGTCCCGCCCCCCTGACATCAGTCTGAAGAAGGGTCTCGACCCGAAACGTCACCCATTCCTTCTCTCCTGAGATGCTGCCTGACCTGCTGAGTTACTCCAGCATTTTGTGAATAAATACCTTCGATTTGTACCAGCATCTGCAGTTATTTTCTTATACTACAAGGTCATAAGGAATGGGAGCAGAATTAGGTCATTCGGCCCATCAAGTCTACTCCGCCATTCAATCATAGCTGATCTATCTCTACCTCCAACCCCATTCTCCTGCTGTCTCCCCATAACACCTGGCACCAGCACTAATCAAGAGTTCATTTGACGGCACTGGGCCTGTATTCACTGGAGTTTAGAAGGAGGAGAGGGGACCTAATTGAAATTTACCGCATAGTGAAAGACCTGGATAGAGTGGATGTGGAGAGGATGTTTTCGCCAGTGGAAGAGTCTAGGACCAGAGGGCACAACCTCAGAATTAAAGGACGTACTGTAGCGGGAGCGATCTCTTCAGCCCGAAATACGGCGAGACGCCAGGTGAGTCCATTCTTGGTGCGTTATTAACATCACAAACTGCCAACGCACATGTTCACTCTCCTGTCTCTCCACCAAATCCCTGCTGGGAAAACCCGCGCACTGGCAGTCCAAGACCCTGTCAGTCTCAGTGCCGAGGGTTCGGCCAAGGAGTTGCCTAACTCTCAGGAGTTGCCACAGGACAACCCCCCCCCCCCCCCCAGAACCGGAGGCACGAAACGAACCGGTGGGCGAACGAGGTGGCCGCACCTTGTACGCACATCCACTCTCTGATGGGCCAGCGTGGGCACAAGCGGGAGCGGCCGGGATTGAGGACGCCCCCAACAATGAGTCTGGGCCACTTGCACGGGTTGACTAATGTCCAAATGGGCCGGCATAAGGCGAGCCACCGACACAGTCTCACTCCGGACCACCAGGTCCAAGACGAACGTGGTAGGCCCAGTCTGCAGCACCCGGAAAAGGCCCTCGTACGGCCGCTGCAGTGGCGTCCGAAGAGCGTCGCGACACAGGGACACGTACGGACAGTCCTGGAGAGCAGACGGGACATGAGGACGTGGGGACGAGCCACCGTCCCGCGGCGAGACGTCGGGACAGGACAGAGCGCCCACCTTCTCTCTGGGGTGCTGCAGCGTGGCTCTTGGTGTCCGTTCGCCCGACGGAATGAAATCCCCCGGAACTGTGAGCGGAGAACCGTACACCAGCTCCGCAGAGGAAGACGCCAAGTCCTCCTTCGGGGCCGCACGGATACCCAACAAAACCCACGGCAATGCGTCCAATCCACTCCAGGCCCGTGAGCCGCGCATTCAGAGCGGCCTTGAGTTGGCGGTGGATGCGCTCCACTTGGTTTGTGGATGGTCGGCGGTGGTGGGGTGGGGCTGGACCCCCAACAGGCAGACCACAGTTCTGAGGTGAACTGAGTCCCCCCCCCCCCCCCCCCCGTTCCGCCGAGATGTCCACCGGCAATCAAAGCGGGCGATCCCGTGTGCGGTGTAGGCTCTGGCACACGTGGTAGCAGGTGTCAGCCAGCGGAACAGCCTCTGGCCACCACGTGAATCGATCCACCGAAGTGTGGAGGTGAGCGGGCCCATGATATCCACGTGGATGTGGTGGAAGCGACGGCGAGGCACAGCGAAATCCCGTATGGGCGCTGAATCTTTGGCGTCTGGCACGGAATGCACTCCCGGGCCCAGTTACCCACCTGTTTGCACAGGCCGTGCCACATGAAGCGGGCCGCTACCACGGTAGTCGTCGCCCAGAGGGAAGGATGAGCCAACCCGTGGATGACGTCGAACACCCGGCGCCAGGCGGCGGGGACGATGGCTCGCGGCTGACCAGTGGACATGTCGCGCAGAATCGTGGCAACAGCAGGACCAAACGGCACGTCCTCCAGCACATGGTCGGAAATGGCAGTGCGATAGGCAAGCGGAATAGTCAATACCCGGGGCCACTTCCAGGGCGGCACCAATGGCGGGGCGGGATAACGCATCGGGGACCCGGTTGTTCTTGCCCTCGATGTGGCGGACACGGGTCGTGAACTCTGAGACGAACGCCAACTGACGCCGCTGCCAAGTGGACCATGGGTCGGACACCTTCGCGAAGGCAAACGTAGGGTGCTTGTAGTTGGTGAAGGCGGTCAAACGCCGGCCCTCCAGGAAATAGCGAAAGTGTCAGGTAGAAGGCGAGGAGCTACCGGTCAAAAACACTGTATTCCTCTCGGCTGAGGTGATTTGCCAACTCACTCATTGGAGTTCTCATCAGATTCAGACAAAAACCGGTTGCTTTGATGGCTGATGTCAAAGCAATGTTTCATCAGGTCAAGGTATCAGAGAAGCATATTGACTATCTGCGACTTCTGTGGTGGCCCGGTGGTGATGGCCAACAAAAGCCTGTTGAATCTTGGCAGGCAGTGGCGAGTGGAGTGCTGCAAGGCTCGGTGTTGGGGCCGCAACTATTTACCATATATATTAATGATTTGGATGAAGGGATTGGAAGTAACACCAGCATGTTTGCGGATGACACAAAGCTGGGTGGCAGTGTGAACTGCGAAGAGGATGTTTGGATATTGCAGGGTGACCTGGACAGGTTGAGTGAGTGGGCAGATACATGGCAGATGTAGTACAATATAGATAAATGTGAGGTTATCCACTTTGGCGGCAAAAACAAGGAGGCAGATTATTATCTCAATGGTGTCAGGTTAGGTAAGAGGGAGGTGCAGCGAGACCTGGATGTCCTTGTACACTAGTCACTGAAAGTTGGCGTGCAGGTACAGCAGGTAGTGAAGAAAGCTAATGAAATGTTGGCCTTCATAACGAGAGGATTTCAGTATAGGAGTAAAGAGGTTCTTCTGCAGTTGTATCGGGCCCTGGTAAGACCACATCTGGAGTATTGTGTACAGTTTTGGTCTCCTAATTTGAGGAAGGACATCCTTGTAATTAAGGCAGTGCAGCGTAGGTTCACGAGATTGATCCCTGGGATGACGGGACTGTCACACGAGGAAATATTGAGAAGACTCAGCTTGTATTCACTGGATTTTAGAAGGATGAGAGGGGATCTTATAGAGACATATAAAATTATAAAGAGACTGGACAAGCTAAATGCAGGAAAAATGTTCCCAATGTTGGGGAAGTCCAGAAACAGGGCTCACAGTATTAGAATAAAGGGGAGGCCATATCAAACTGTGGTGAGAAGAAACTTTATCACCCAAAGAGTTGTGAATTTGTGGAATTCTCTGCCACAGAGGGCAGTGGAGGCCAAATCACTGGATGGATTTAAGAGAGAGTTAGATAGAGCTCTGGGGGCTAGTGGAATCAAGGAATATGGGGAGAAGGCAGGCACGGGTTACTGATTGTGGATGATCAGCCATGATCACAATGAATGGCGGTGCTGGCTCGAAGGGCCGAATGGCCTCCTTGCACCCATTTTATACGTTTCTACGTAATACCGGATGAAGGTACACCTTTTTGGGGCCATGTCGTCACCAAGTTGTGCAAACTTTCCATTAAGAAAAACTGCTGAGGACAACAAAACTCGCTTTCCAGCGGAGTTGACAAACGCAGTAAAGAAAAACTTCCACGTGGATGATTGTTTAAAATCCATGTCTTCGGAACAAGAAGCAGTTCAGATGGTAAGAGACCTGACTGCCATATGCCAAAGGATTCATGCTGTCAAAATGGATCAGCAACAGCCATGTTGTATTGGCATCCATTCCATAAGAAAGCAAAACCAAAGAGACCAAGGATTTGGACCTGGACAAAGACAATCTGCCAATGGAAAGAGAACTGGGATTGTCCTGGTGCGTTGGAACAAACGCGTTCAAGTTCAGAATTGCTGCACAGGAACGACCATACACTAGACGGCACGATGGCGCAGCGGTAGAGTTGCTACCTTACAGCGAATGCAGCGCCGGAGACTCAGGTTCGATCCTGACTACGGGCGCCGTCTGTACGGAGTTTGTACGTTCCCCCGTGACCTGCGATGGTTTTCTCCGAGATCTTCGGTTTCCTCCCACACTCCAAAGACGTAGGTTAATTGACTGGTTAAATGTAAAAATTGTCCCTTGTGTGTGTAGGATAGTGTTAATGTGCGGGGGTCGCTGGGCGGCGCGGACTCGGTGGGCCGACGGGCCTGTTTCCGCGCTGTATCTCTAAATCTAAAAAAAGTTTTAAAATCTAGACGTGGCATTTTGTCTGTAGTCAGCTCTATATACGATCCTTCAGGATTTCTAGCACCATTTATTCTGCCAGCCAAGCTGATTGTGCAGGAGCTCTGCAAGGAGAAACTTGGTTGGGATGAAAACATACCCCAAACCTTCTCTCGGCGATGGACAGGATGGCTAAAAGATCTCAACAAGATTGCGGAGTTTAAAGTGGACCGGGGCATGAAGCCCACAAACTTTGGTCAAATGAGATATGCATAGCTGCCCCACTTTCCAGACGCCAGCGAAAGTGGCTACGGTACTGTTTCACATCTGAGACTGGAAAACGATAGCAAAGAGGTGCATATTTCGTTCATCATGGGGAAGATCCAGAGTGGAAGAGTCCAAACAAATGGCGCTTCCCAGAATGGAGCTTACAGCTGCAGTCCTAGGTGTCAGAGTTGACACTATGCTCGGAAAAGAATTAGTGCTTCCAAACTGAACAAATCCATCTTCTGGACCGATAGCACAACGGTGCTTAAGTACATCAGCAACGAAACCAAACGCTTTCAAACATTTGTAGCAAACAGGATCTCTTTTGCATGGGATGCTACTGATGTATCACAATGGAGATATGTTGACACAAAGGAAAATCTTGCAGATGAAGCCTCTAGAGGACTAACAGCAGACCGCTTCTTAGCTGGAAAAGATGGATCAAAGGACCCGAGTTTCTCTGTAAGTCAGACAGAGAATGGCCAAACCTCCACTTAGAATCTGCAATCGCTGCTGATGATCCAGAAATCAAGCAAGACATCACAATGAACGTCATTGTCAAGGATCTATTGAACCCCACAAGCTCTTTGATCAACTATTTCTCATCACGGAGGAATCTGAAGACTGCCGGGGCTTGGCTTCTTGCAGCGGACTCACAGGAGACACGCGGCACTGTGGCGCAGCGGTAGAGTTGCTGCCTTACAGCGAATGCAGCGCCGGAGACTCAGGTTCCATCCTGACTACGGGCGCCGTCTGTACGGAGTTTGTACGTTCTCCCCGTGACCTGCGTGGGTTTTCTCCGAGATCTTCGGTTTCCTCCCACACTCCAAAGACGTACAGGTATGTAGGTTAATTGGCTGGGCAAATGTAAAAATTGTCCCTAGTGGGTGTAGGATTGTGTTAGTGTGCGGGCATCACTGGGCGGCGCGGACCCGGTGGGCAGAAGGGCCTGTTTATGCGTTGTATCTCTAAATCTAAAAAAAATCTAAATCTAGATTCAGACTGCTGTGAGTAGCTTTGAAAAAGATCCTGGCAAATTAAAGGAATAGGTTGAAAGGGAGATGCAAGTCCTTAAAGCAACACTCCGCGGATAATGTTCAAGTCCTGAAGATCTTTCCCAGTCAGAAAGCACAATCATCTCTTTCAAAGACAAAGCTTTGAAGAAGAATTATCAGCACGAGAAGGTAGTGGTAATAACATCAAAAGAAGCAGTCATTTGTACAAACTGGATCCGGTGCTGAATGATGGACTTCTGAGAGTAGGCGGTCGCCTGAATAGCCTAGCGATGCCTGAAGAAGCTAAACATCCTATTATTCTCTCGAAAGACCTTCACATATTAACACCACTGTTACGACATATCCATGAACAGCTCAGTCATGGAGCAAGAAATCATATGCTGTTTCGTCTCCGTAAAAGATACTGGATTATCAAAGCTAACTCCGCTGCATAACAGATTGTGTTGTATGTAGATGACAGCAGGGAAGCGTTGGGGAATAAAAGATGGCAGATTTACCCTTGGAGAGAATCCTACCAGACAAGCCTCCATTTACAGATGTAGGAGTAGACTACTTTGGTCCTATAGAGATCAAAAGAAGACGAAGTTTTCTTAAAAGGTGTGCTGTAATCTTCACCTGCATGGCAAGCAGGGTAGTACATCTTGAAGTTGCATATACACCTGACACAGACTCCTGCATCAATGTATTATGAAGGTATCACAAAATGCTGGAGTAACTCAGCGGGTCAGGCAGCATCTCGAGAAAGAAGGAATGGGTGACGTTTCGAGTCGAGACCCTTCTTCAGTCTGAAGGAGGGTCTCGACCTGAAACGTCACCCATTCCCTCTCTCCTGAGATGCTGCCTGACCCGCTGAGTTACTCCAGCATTTTGTGTCTACCTTCGATTTAAACCAGCATCTGCAGTTTTTTTTCTACAAATCTTCTCAGTACCCTTTCCAATTGGAAACCTTTCCGGATGCGGTCTGACCTGCTGATTTTCTCCGGCACTGGTCGTTTTGCGCCCTTAATGTTGTTGTAGGGGTGAAGGGTATTCGCAACACCTTTCAGAAGCGTTGTCTTTTCATACTGCTGATGCTGGCAATCTGAACTCTAAACAGACAATGTGGAATGATTTGCAGCCCGGTTTATCTCTGCCTCACCTGGAAAGACTGTTTGGGTCCTTGGATGGAGTCGAGGGAGGAGGTAAAGGGACATTTGCATTAAATGCATTACGAAGATTCATCTGTCAACGAGGTCACGTTTCATATTTAAGATCAGACAATGGCACAAATTTTATCGCAGCGGAAAGAGAATGGAGAGAAGCATTCAATAGCTTGAATCAGGACAAGATCCAGGATGCTATGCTTCAGCGAGGAATAAGGTAGTACTTTAATCCTCCAGCAGGATCTCATCACGGTGGTATTTGGGAAAGATTGATCCGCATGGTTCGAAATGTGCTGCTCTCTGTTCTTGGCCAACTGGTTCGGCACGATGAAGGATTGCAAACTTTAATTTGTGAATTTGAAGCGATTTTAAATGATCGACCAATT
This sequence comes from Rhinoraja longicauda, assembly GCF_053455715.1. Taxonomy (NCBI): domain Eukaryota; kingdom Metazoa; phylum Chordata; class Chondrichthyes; order Rajiformes; family Arhynchobatidae; genus Rhinoraja; species Rhinoraja longicauda. Next base: position 10,456,171 of record NC_135986.1, read on the forward strand.
ACTAAGAGTTCTGATGATCCAGTGGACCCGGAAGTGAGAGTATATAGGATTAGAAATGCTGTGTGTTACAAAATGGACGCCTTGCTGTTGTTTCCGCAAGTGAAAATGGATGCCTTGCTATAGTGTTTGCTTAGTTGGAATGGAATGTTGTCTTTATCAGCTCGGAAGTAAGCCCGCGAAAGTTGCAGAATAGCGCGAAATTGTCGAGATAAGGAATGACTCCTTATTGGAGCAAGGCCTTATATTGAAATGTGTTGAAAAGTTAAGTGTTAAGTTTCATTTTCTGTAACCATCTGATGCATTTCTCTGTAACACTGCGGTGCATGCGGTCTTGTAATTGGCTGTTGACTAGTTACTGTGCCACCCTCTTTCAACTCTGTATAAAAAGCAATCAATCTTGGGACAAGCTGCTTTTCTCTGCTTAAAAAACTTTCCAGACACTCGTTTGTGTCTGGAGTGATGTTTTGGGAGTAAAAGTCCCATGGTAATTTATCTGTTGAAACTCAACCAGTGTATTCGATTCAATTATGATTGAGCCAGACTGAAGGTAAAGAATCAGGATTATCAATTGGTGTCAGAAGTGGGATCTCAACAGACAGACACCACGAGTTCGTGATCAAGGAGCTGAGGCATCTCGGACCGCGGAGAGAGAAATTGTGCCCACCATGTAAGTAATATTTACGTCCTCGATTTTCCTCCGGTCCGCTAGTCTGATGACGAATTGGCCATTTGCCAACCATTGTGTGGTGGCCCGACTAGATTCAGGTCAGTCTGGCGAGTACTGGAGGAGACAAATATTTTGGTCAGTGATTAATATCACTGGGGAGTCAATATAAGATTAAACGATATTGATATCGATAAACACTGTTCAAGTTCAAGTCCTGAGAGCGTGGGTTAGAGTCTCGCTGCAAGGGTGGATCGGATTGTTGGGTGAAATTGTTGTGTGAGATTGTTGTGTGAGATTGTTGTGTGAGAATGTTGTGTGAGATTGTTGAGTGAGATTGTTGAGTGAGATTGTTGAGCGAGATTGTTGTGTGAGATTGTTGTGTGAGATTGTAGAGTGAGATTGTTGAGTGAGATAGTTGAGTGAGATTGTTGAGTGAGATTGTTGAGTGAGATTGCTGTGTGAGATTGTTGTGTGAGATTTGTTGAGTGAGATTGTGTGTGAGATTGTTGTGTGAGATTGTTGAGTGAGATTGTTGTGTGAGATTGTTGTGTGAGATTGTTGAGTGAGATTGTTGAGTAAGTTTGTTGTGAGATTGTTGTGTGAGATTGTTGAGTGAGATTGTTGAGTGATATTGTTGTGTGAGATTGTTGAGTGAGATTGCTGTGTGAGATTGTTGAGTGAGATTGTTGTGTGAGATTGTTGTGTGAGATTGTTGAATGAGATTGTTGAGTGAGATAGTTGACTGAGATTGTTGAGTGAGATTGTTGAGTGAGATTGTTGTGTGAGATTGTTGAGTGAAATTGTTGTGTGAGATTGTTGAATGAGATTGTTGTGTGAGATTGTTGAGTGAGATTGTTGAGTGAGATTGTTGAGTGAGATTGTAGTGTGAGATTGTAGTGTGAGATTGTTGTGTGAGATTGTTGTGTGAGATTGTAGTGTGAGATTGTAGTGTGAGATTGTAGTGTGAGATTGTTGTGTGAGATTGTTGAGTGAGATTGTTGTGTGAGATTGTTGTGTGAGATTGTTGTGTGAGATTGTTGAGTGAGGTTGTTGTGTGAGATTGTTGAGTGAGATTGTTGTGTGAGATTGTTGTGTGAGATTGTTGTGTGAGATTGTAGTGTGAAATTGTTGTGTGAAGTAGCAAGTATTTCTGCCGTTCGAATCGTGACTGTGTCGAATTTTATGTAAGCAATTGACAATAGACAATAGGTGCAGGAGGAGGCCATTCGGCCCTTCGAGCCAGCACCGCCATTCAATGTGATCATGGCTGATCATTCTCAATCAGTACCCCGTTCCTGCCTTCTCCCCATACCCCCTGACTCCTCTATCCTTAAGAGCTCTATCTAGCTCTCTCCTGAATGCATTGAGAATTGGCCTCCACTGCCTTCTGAGGCAGAGAATTCCACAGATTCACAACTCTCTGACTGAAAAGGTTTTTCCTCATCTCAGTTCTAAATGGCCTACCCCTTATTCTTAAACTGTGGCCCCTTGTTCTGGACTCCCCCGACATCGGGAACATGTTTCCTTCCTCTAACGTGTCCAACCCCTTAATAATCTTGATAAGCAGAATGGGTCATTGTTTAGATACTGCAACCGAATCAAACAGTGCTTTGCAAATCTTATGTGAACAATATCCTGACAAATCGAAACAATTCAGACAACTGTCGAGGGAATTTAATGGGAACTGAATTGTGGCCATTGGGAGGAACTAAGTTTTTGGATGTTGCAAAAAGGGCACAGGAGTCTGCAGGGACCCTGTCCGTGTCTGGGAAAACTGAGAAAAGTAGATTACGTAATCCAATGGCTGGCTTTGCCCTGATAGAGAGAGACGATGATGATTTGGATGAATGGAGTCCCAGAATTTGTGTTATTCCCCAGCTCCCTGCTGCACCTCCCTCATGTGCTATCAGGATGACAAGACACTGGAGTCAGCACCCTTTGAGTTCTCCTATTCTCCCCAGCAAGCAGAACTGTTTGCCTTACTTAATACAAGCGTGCATTTTAGGAAAGGATTTAAAAAAAATAATGTGCACACGGACTCACGATACGCTTTCGGAGTTGTCCATGAATTTGGTCAATTATGGTAAAACAGAGGGCTCCTGACTTGTGCAGGGACACACATATCCCACCAAAAATGAGTATCGGACTTGTTACAAGCCCCCGTGTTACAATAGACAATAGACAATAGGTGCAGGAGGAGGCCATTCGGCCCTTCGAGCTAGCACCGCCATTCAATGTGATCATGGCTGATCATTCTCAATCAGTACCACGATCCTGCCTTCTCCCCATACCCCCTGACTCCGCTATCCTTAAGAGCTCTATCCAGCTCTCTCTTGAATGCATTCAGAGAATTGGCCTCCACTGCCTTCTGAGGCAGAGAATTCCACATATTCACAACTCTCTGACTGAAAAAGATTTTCCTCATCTCAGTTCTAAATGGCCTACCCCTTATTCTTAAACTGTGGCCCCTTGTTCTGGACTCCCCCAACATTTGGAACATGTTTCCTGCCTCCAACGTGTCCAACCCCTTAATAATCTTATACGTTTCGATAAGATCCCCTCTCATCCTTCTAAATTCCAGTGTATACAAGCCTAGTCGCTCCAGTCTTTCAACATATGACAGTCCCACCATTCCGGGAATTAACCTCGTAAACCTACGCTGCACGCCCTCAATAGCAAGAATATCCTTCCTCAAATTCGGAGACCAAAACTGCACACAGTACTCCAGGTGCGGTCTCACTAGGGCCCTGTACAACTGCAGAAGGACCTCTTTGCTCCTATACTCAACTCCTCTTGTTATGAAGGCCAACATTCCATTGGCTTTCTTCACTGCCTGCTGTACCTGCATGCTTCCTTTCAGTGACACCCAGATCTCGTTGTACGTCCCCTGTTCCTAACTTGACACCATTCAGATAATACTCTGCCTTCCTATTCTTACCACCAAAGTGGATAACCTCACACTTATCCAAAGCAGATCTCCGTTATGAAGTGCTCTGCCACTTGACAAGCCAAACACCGGTAGATGTAGGTAACCGGTGAGCTGACTAGGAAGCTAGTGAGGCGTCTGGGGGAGGATGTGCCTAAAATGATGAGCCAGACTAAAAGCTCAAATAAAAGCAAGTCTCCCTCGGAAAGGCTTTAGCACCACAACGCCTTCCCGAGGTGGACCCTCCCGACCGGGATAAGGAACTGTGGAAACAGCTCGGTTGTACAGTTGAATGTGAATCTAACCTATGGATAACCCCTGCCCCTTCGATCAACAGCTTTGACTCTCTGCTGCTCCACTGCCGAGTATGCCTGCGATGTGTGGGAACGCTCAGCTCATGCAAGGGAGATTGATCCTGTGCTAAACACAAGCTGTCTCTCCGTCAGTGGATGCATGAAACATACCAAGACTGACAACATCTACCCACTCTCTGGCATTGCACCTCCTGTAATCAGAAGAGCCGTAGCCAGTCTAAATGAAAGCCTCAGACAATCAGGGGATGAAAGACCACACAATGATCACCCTTTGCTATCTCAGCGTTTGAAATCACGCAGATGTCTGTCCATCCCCTGGATTGCAGTGCATCGTCCAGAAGGCTCAAACTCTGGGAAGAGAGACTTGAGAAATCTCCAGAAGACATTCACGTGGCAATCGATCCCTCCGAGAAACTCCCACCAGGGTTCGGACCAACCGTCGATAACCTGGCGCAGTCTCACCAGACTGCGGACAGGAACGGGGAGGAGCAAATCGAACGTGGTGAAGTGGGGATACACTGAAGATGCGGCACACTATGGAACATCTCCTGAGCTGTGACATGCTGCATGACACATGCAATGTAAAGGATCTTTCAGAGGTCAACGACCAGGCACTAAAATTTGCTCGCTGTTGGCAAACTGTTGTGTGATGACACGGTTAAATAAATTAATCGCCCCTGCCGGACAGATTTGTATGTCGGATGATTTGGCGATGTGGGTTATTGAATGTATACACTTTGCAACTCGTTGTGGTGCTAAAGCAACCAGTGAGACACTCCTGGCCACACGGTGACATCCACGTTTGCAATCCCTGGTTTAGCGATCGTAACCTGATTGGTGAGCAATATAGTGCTGGGAATGGTATACCCTGTGAAATAGATAAAACACCATTGCCCATGGGTCCCTTTGAGACCCTCCAGATGGACTATATTGAGTTGGAAAGATGTCAGGGTTATAAATATGTATTAGTTATTGTAGATGTTTTAGTAAATGGATTGAGGCTTACCTGACAACGGATAAAAAGCCTCTGAAAGTGTTAATGAGAGAGATTACTCTGGAATTTAGAAGGATGAGAGGGGATCTTATTGAAACATGTAAGATCATTAAGGGGTTGGACACGTTAGACGCAGGAAACATGTTCCCAATGTTGGGGGAGTCCAGAACCAGGGCGCACAGTTTAAGAATAAGGGGTAGGCCATTTAGAACAGAGACGAGGAAGAACTTTTTCACTCGTAGAGTTGTGAAGCTGTGGAATTCTCTGCCTCAGAAGGCAGTGGAGGCCAATTCTCTGAATGCATTCAAGAAAGAGTTAGATAGAGCTCTTAATGATAGCGGAGTCAGGGGATATGGGGAGAGGGCAGGAACGGGGTACTGATTGTGCATGATCAGCCATGATCACGGTGAATGGCGGTGCTGGCTCGAAGGGCCAAATGGCCTACTCCTGCACATATTGTCTATTGTCTATTGTCTATCGGAACGGGGTACTAATTGAGAATGATCAGCCATGATCACGGTGAATGGCGGTGCTGGCTCGAAGGGCCGAATGGCCTACTCCTGCAGCTATTGTCTATTGTCTATTGTCTATTCCCAGGTATGGAATTACAACTCGGTTAAGTTCAGACAACGGCCCTCATTTCGTGAGACGGATAAACAAAGATTTCTGTACCCAGATGGGCGCCCACCAATAGTTGCATTGTGACCTCAGGCTGCTGGCCTGGTTCAAATTAGGCCTTAGAAAATAATAAATTGGCCAAACTGCAGGCTGAAACGGGAACTCAAATTGCTTCCCGTGGCCCTGTTGCAGATACGTTTATCCTGGCTGGGGAAGCATTGCTGAGTCCTGCTGAAATCATAGATGGCAGGGTCTCGCTGGGACTATCTCCGACAACTGAGGTCTGACAGGGACCTTGAAGGCAGTCAAAGTACACTATCGTTTCTATTGGGTCTGAACCCCTGAGCAAGTTCCCGGGAACGCCGTGGTCCCACGTACGAGGTAGATCCGGTTCCCTGCCGAGAGCCAATTCGAAACCAACCGGGTAAGAATGTTTTATGAATTGGAGAGTTTAAATTGTGCAAACCAGTCTCACGGACTCTGGGGTCTGTGGAAATGTTTTGTGAATTGGTCAGTGCAGATTACGTTTAACTAGTTTCCCAGAGAGGGAAGTGGGGGTCTGTGGAAAAAATAGTAGTAATAAAGAGGGCTGAAAGTGGAATTCTCTGCCACAGAAGGTAGTTGATGCCAGTTCATTGGCTATATTTAAGAAGGAGTTGGATGTGGCCCTTGTGGCTAAAGGGATCAGGGAGTATGGAGAGACGGCAGGTACAGGTTACTGAGCTGGATGATCAGCCATGATCATATTGAACGGCGGTGCAGGCTCGAAGGGCCGAATGGCCTACTCCTGCACCTATTTTCTATGTTTGTATGTTTCTATAAAAGAGATAGTGGTACTCCAGTACAGACATGTGTTACTTAGACGCAGGAAAAGGTACAGATTACAGACAGTTATCAGCTTCGTTGACCAAGAGATGAGGAGAAGAGGCTTGGCCGGTGTGGGGGGGGGGGGTGAGGGGGGGGGAGCATAGAATGTAGAATCCAAAGGCAAGGCAACTTTATTCATACTGCACATTCCAGCAACAAGGCAATTTAAAGTGCTTTACATAAAACATTAAAGCGCAGGAAGCTAAAATAGAATAAGATTTAAAATACAAGAATAAAAGTGTAAGAAATTAATAATTATTTGTTTTAATAAAAGGCAGCGTCAAACGGAGAAGTCTTCAGCCTTGATTTAAAAGAAATGAGAGTTGCAGCGGACTTGCAGTTTTCTGGGAGTTCGTTCCATACATGTGGTGCATAAAAACTAAACGCTGCTTCTTCATGTTGTGATATCATGAGAGGTAGAGTCATAGAGGGGAGATACATTTCCTTCCAGTGGATGCAACAGGGCTACAAACCAGGGTTAGGGTTAGGGTTAGGGTTAGGGTTAGGGTTAGGGTTAGGGTTAGGGTTAGGGTTAGGGTTAGGGTTAGGGTTAGGGTTAGGGTTAGGGTTAGGGTTAGGGTTAGGGTTAGGGTTAGGGTTAGGGTTAGGGTTAGGGTTAGGGTTAGGGTTAGGGTTAGGGTTAGGGTTAGGGTTAGGGTTAGGGTTAGGGTTAGGGTTAGGGTTAGGGTTAGGGTTAGGGTTAGGGTTAGGGTTAGGGTTAGGGTTAGGGTTAGGGTTAGGGTTAGGGTTAGGGTTAGGGTTAGGGTTAGGGTTAGGGTTAGGGTTAGGGTTAGGGTTAGGGTTAGGGTTAGGGTTAGGGTTAGGGTTAGGGTTAGGGTTAGGGTTAGGGTTAGGGTTAGGGTTAGGGTTAGGGTTAGGGTTAGGGTTAGGGTTAGGGTTAGGGTTAGGGTTAGGGTTAGGGTTAGGGTTAGGGTTAGGCTGCCTGCCCTGCTGACACTGATTGCTGCTGAGACTGATTGCTGCTGACACTGATTGCTGCCCAGCTGAACCATTGGAGCTGATTGCCTCAGTGAGAGAGCTAAAAGGGAAGGGAAGCAGTGTATTTAAAGAGAGAGACAACGACTGGAGCAGACGGGAAGAGAAGCAGTGTTTGAGTTATATTTTGTAAGAAGGCAGCAAGCTACAGTTTTCATTTAACTACCTGTTTTGGTTTTGTGTATCTGTCTGCAAACAATTAAGTTTGCCTGTTTATGGAAAAGACTAAATATATGGAATTTAAGTTTGAAAACAAGAACTTTTCTGTCTTCATTTCCGGCACCCACACCTCCAAATCTTCAAGAAAAAAGCTCCCGACCTCTCAAGACATCCCAATGTCCAAAAACGCTCACCAAATCCACCCAAAACTTCATCCTCAATATTGATGGTATCCCAGTATCCACCTCCCCTCACATCCGGAATCTTGGAATCATCTTTGATCAAACCCTCTCCTTCGACAAACATATCAAACACATCACAAAGACAGCCTTCTTCCACCTCAAAAACATTGCCCGTCTCCGTCCATGCCTCTCCTCCAGAGCTGCAGAAACCCTCATTCACGCCTTCATCACCTCCCGTCTGGACTACTGCAACAGCCTCCTCTATGGCGCACCCTCAAAAATCATCAGTAAACTTCAATACATTCAAAACTCCGCTGCCCGTCTACTCACCCACACCCCGATCCGTGACCATATCACCCCCGTCCTTTACAAACTCCACTGGCTCCCCATCCCCCAGAGAATCCAGTACAAAATCCTCCTCATGACCTACAAAGCCCTCCATAACCTGGCCCCATCCTACCTGACCGACCTCCTCCACAGGCACACTCCCACCTGCACCCTCCGCCCTGTTGCTGCCAATCTCCTGTCCCCCCACATCCGGACCAAACTCAGATCCTGGGGGGACAGGGCTTTCTCCATCGCTGCTCCCACCCTATGGAACTTACTACCCCAAACCGTCAGAGACTCCTCCACACTCACCACATTCAAAGCATCACTGAAGTCTCACCTGTTCAGCACTGCCTTCAACCACTGAAGGTCACCTCACCTTCTGTCTCCTTTCTCTGTTCGTTTACTTATTTATCTATTTATTCACTTCCCTATGTTCTCTAAATCCCTGTAAAGCGTCTTTGAGTATATGAAAAGCGCTATATAAATGTAATGCATTATTATTATTATTACTTCTGACTCTGGGCACAGAAAGCAGATCTGTCCCAGACGACCTGAGAGGTCTGGATGGTTCATAGTGCAGCAAAAGATCAGAAATTTATTTTGGCCCTAAACCATTCAGTGCTTGATAAACCAACAGTAGTATTTTGGAATCAATTCTTTGATACATTGGACGCTAGTTTAAGACCTCAGACCTGGAGTGATGTGATCGACTTTCTTTGTCTCAGTGAGGACTCGAGCAGCAGCATTGTGAATCAGTCGCAGCTGTCTACACGCATGGACAAGTTTTTCCAAATCCTTTACATAGAAACATAGAAAATAGGTGCAGGAGTAGGCCATTCGACCCTTCGAGCCTGCACCGCCATTCAACATGATCATGGCTGATCATCCAACTCAGTATCCCATACATGCCTTCTCTCCGTACCCCTTGATCCCTTTAGCCACAAGGGCCACATCTAACTCCCTCTTAAATATAGCTAATGAACTGTCCTCAACTGCCTTCTGTGGCAGAGAATTCCTCAGATTCACCACTGTGTGAAAAAAAACTTTCTCATCTCGGTCCTGACTTCACCCTTATCCTTAAACTGTGACCCCTTGTTCTGGACTTCCCCAACATCGGGAACAATCTTCCTGCATCTAGCCTGTCCAACCCCTTAAGAATTTTCTAAGTTTCTATACGATCCCCCCTCAATCTTCTAAATTCCAGCGAGTACAAGCCGAATCTATCCAGTCTTTCTTCATATGAAAGTCCTGCCATCCCATATAAGTCCTTTAACCTATGATATTTTCTTAAGGTGATAGTAGGCTGACTTAAGTCGGTCAGCCGGCGGAGCAGCTGCTACGAGAAAGGGAGAGGTCGGCAAGAAATTGAAGAAAATAATTAAGGAATGGAAAGATGAGGCGCAGAAGATGTGGGATGAGTTTCGCCGTAAAAGTTGGAAGGATAATGCAAGTCGTAGAGGGACAGAGCTGCGTACAAAGGAAGGCATATTGAAAGGTTGGGATGAATTACTGGCAGAGTGCCAACAATATGATGATCAGGTGGGGGGGAAAAAGAGAAAAAATGCACTTGGCCAACACAATTGTAACCAATTGTTAATGCAAAAACGGAAACCTAAGCGAAATAACCCGGAGGGCCCCTTGTCTGGCATGGCGAACCCGTTTATAGAAGAGGGGGATGTGGAGCAAAATCGGGAAAGTCGGGAATGGTGTAGGATTCACCATTCTGTGGAATTCTCTGCCTCAGAAGGCAGTGGAGGCCAATTCTCTGAATGCATTCAAGAGAGAGCTAGATAGAGTTCTTAAGGATAGCGGAGTCAGGGGGTATGGGGAGAAGGCAGAAACGGGGTACTGATTGAAAATGATCAGCCATGATCACATTGAATGGCGGTGCTGGCTCGAAGGGCCGAATGGCCTCCTCCTGCACCTATTGTCTATTGTCTAATACCTCCCCCATATGCTCCTAGCCACCAGTCCCTAAGAACAGGAACTGTCCCACTAAGATCCCATCGGCGGAGGGGGGGGGGAGCATCGGCACCCCCACAGGGAAGATGATACCGATAGCGACCGGGAAACTGAGAAGGGGGACGGAAAGGAGGGGAGGGGACTGAGGCAGAAGAAGAAGGGGGAGCAGTAATTGAATTCATCAGAGAGAGAGAGAGTGAAGCAAAAAAAGCGCAGAGGGAACGCGAGACTAAAAAATCAAACATTGCTAAATCAACTATCGTATTGGATGTAAAACAATGGGATGACGAAACTGACATGTCAAAACTCACAGGGTCAGGGTGAAACGTCTTTGCTGACAATGAAGCCATAAAGACTGAAAAGATAATGCTACTGAGAGCAATGCCAACTCCATTAGCCGGACAGAATGGGGCTCAGGCAGTGATAGACAATAGACAATAGACAATAGACAATAGGTGCAGGAGGAGGCCATTCGGCCAGCACCGCCATTCAATGTGATCATGGCTGATCATTCTGAATCAGTACCCCGTTCCTGCCTTCTCCCCATACCCCTGATTCCGCTATCCTTAAGAGCTCTATCTAGCTCTCTCTTGAATGCATTCAGAGAATTGGCCTCCACTGCCTTCTGAGGCAGAGAATTCCACAGATTCACAACTCTCTGACTGAATTTTTTTTCCTCATCTCCGTTCTAAAAGGCCTACCCCTTATTCTTAAACTGTGGCCCCTGGTTCTGGACTCCCCCAACATTGGGAACATGTTTCCTGCCTCTAACGTGTCCAACCCCTTAATAATCTTATACGTTTCGATAAGATCCCCTCTCATCCTTCTAAATTCCAGTTTATACAAGCCTAGTCGCTCCAGTCTTTCAAAACAATCTCGCACACACCAGGGGAAATCTTTTACAATTATACCAAGCCAATTAACCAACGTCTTTAGAGTGCGTGCGGAAAAAGGAGATCTCGGAGAACACCCATGCTGGTCACGGGGAAAACGTACAAACTCCGTGCAGACAGCGTCCGTGGTCAGGATGGAACCCAGGTCTCTGCCGCTGTGAGGCAGCAGCTCGACCGCTGCGCCACCGTGCCGCCCACTTAGTTTCAATAAACCCATGAGGTGCGCATTGCGTTGTGCTGTTCTTGGGAACTTGTTCAGCTTGGTTGAGGGGAGGGTGTTTGAAGGTTGAGTGGGGACTTGGTAGAAGTATATACAATTATGAGAGGTATAGTCAGTCAGAATCTATTTCCCCAGGGTGCAAATTAATTTAATTCAGTCTAGTTTAGAGATACAGCCTGGAAACAGTCCCTTCGACACACCGAGTCCGCGACGACCAGCGATCTCCGCACATTAACGCTATCAGACACACACGAGGTAAAATGTTTTACACTTATACCAAGCCGAGTAACCTACAAACCAGTGTGTCTTTGGAGTGTGTGAGGAAAGCTGAGCACCCAGAGAAAACCCCCGCAGGTCACGGGGAGAACGTACATACTCAATGCAGACAGCGCCCGCAGTCAGGATCAAACCAGGGTCTCTGGTGCTGTGAGGCAGCAACACTACCGCAGCGCCAAATGTCCAACAGTAGGGGGCACAATTGCAACTTACCGAACAGTGAAAGCCCTGGATAGAGAGGATGTGGAGAGGATGTTTCCACCATTGGGAGAGTCTAGGACCAGAGGGCACAGCCTCGGGATTAAAGGACGCAACTTTAGAAACGAGATGAGGAGGAATCTCTTTCGCCGGGGGTAGGTGAATCTGTGGAATTTATTGCCACAGATGGCTGAGGAGGCCAAGTCAAAGACGTACAGGTATGTAGGTTAATTGGCTGGGTAAAATGAAAAATGTAAAAACTGTCCCTAGTGGGTGTAGGATAGTGTTAATGTACGGGGATCGCTGGGCGGCACGGACTTGGTGGGCCGAAAAGGCCTGTTTCCGGCTGTATATATATGATATGATATGACATGATATGATAATGGGTATTGTTAAAGCAGAGATTGAAAACCCTTACTATTCAAAAATCTGTCAAAGGTTATAGACAATAGGTGCAGGAGGAGGCCGTTCGGCCCTTTGAGCGAGCACCGCCATTCAATGTGATCATGGCTGACCATTCTCAATCAGTACCCCGTTCCTGCCTTCCCCCCATACCCCCTGATTCCGTTATCCTTAAGAGCTCTATCTAGCTCTCTCTTGAATGCATTCAGAGAATTGGCCTCCACTGCCTTCTGAGGCAGTGAATTCCACAGATTCACAACTCTCTGACTGAAAAAGTTTTTCCTCATCTCAGTTCTCAATGGCCTACCCCTTATTCTTAAACTGTGGCCCCTTGTTCCGGACTCCCCCAACATTGGGAACATGATTCCTGCCTCTAACGTGTCCAACCCCTTAATAATCTTATACATTTCGATAAGATCCCCTCTCATCCTTAAAAAATTCCAGTGTATACAAGCCTAGTCGCTCCAGTCTTTCAACATATGACAGTCCCGCCATTCCAGGAATTAACGTAGTAAACCTCAATAGCAAAAATATCCTTCCTCAAATTTGGAGACCAAAACTGCAAACAGTACTCCAGGTGCAGTCTCACTGGGGCCCTGGGCAGAAGGACCTCTTTGCTCCTTTACTCAACTCCTCTTGTTATGGGGAGAAGGCAGGAGAATGTGGGGGGAGAGAGAGAGAGAGAGAGAGAGAGAGAGAGAGAGAGAGAGAGAGAGAGAGAGAGAGAGAGAGAGAGAGAGAGAGAGAGAGAGAGAGAGAGAGAGAGAGAGAGAGAGAGAGAGAGAGAGAGAGAGAGAGAGAGAGAGAGAGAGAGAGAGAGAGAGAGAGAGAGAGAGAGAGAGAGAGAGAGAGAGAGAGAGAGAGAGAGAGAGAGAGAGAGAGAGAGAGAGAGAGAGAGAGAGAGAGAGAGAGAGAGAGAAAGAGAGTCAAACACGATTGAATGGCGGCGTGGACTCGATGGACCGAATGGCCTAATTGTGCTCCAATGGCTTGTGAACACAGCTGTCACGTGAGAGGGGCGAAGTTTAAAGGAGATGTGCAGAACAACCTCTTTTAAACGGAGGGTGGTGGGGGCCTGGAACGCGCTGCCAGTGGTAGTGGTGGAGGCATGTACGTTAGTGGCGTTTAAGAGGCTTTTAGATCGCCACGTGGATATGCAGGGAGTGCAGGGAAGTGGAGCATGTACAGGCAGATGAGATCTGCTTAGCTTGGCATCATGTTCAGCACAGACATTGTGGGCCGAAGGGCCCGTTCTTGTGCTGTACTGTTCTATGTTCTACGTTCCTAACACTCACTCTTCACAATGCCCATCTGAATCATGACCTGTTTTCATTTTCAGTGGTATGAACATCGAGTTCTCCAACTTTAGATAGTCCCTCTGTCCCACTCTATCCCCTCCCCCTTCCCAGTTCTCCCTCTATCTTCCTGTCTCCACCTGTATCCTTCCTTTGTCCCGCCCCCTGACATCAGTCTGAAGAAGGGTCTCGACCCGAAACGTCACCCATTCCTTCTCCGAGATGCTGCCTGACCTGCTGAGTTACTCCAGCATTTTGTGATACCTCGGTTTTCGTAAAGTCATAAGGAACAGGAGTAGAAATAGACCATGTCTACTCCGCCACTCAATCATGGCTGATCTATCTCTCCCTCCTAACCCCGTGTTCCTGCCTTCTCCCCATAATCCCTGATTCCCGCACTAATCATGAATCTATCTATCTCTGACGTAAAAATACCCATTGAATTGGCCGCCACAGACTTCTTAGTTTAGAGATACAGCGCGGAAACAGGCCCTTTCTGCCCACCGGGTCCGCGCCGCCCAGTGATCCCCGCGCACTAACACTATCCTACACACACTAGGGACAATTTTTACATTTACGAAGCCAATTAACCTACATCCCTGTACGTCTTTGGAGTGTGGGAGGAAACCGAAGATCTCGGAGAAAACCCACGCAGGTCACAGGGAGAACGTACAAATTCACTACAGACGGAGAATTCCACAGCTTCACGACGCTCAGACTAAAGACATTTCTCCTCATCTCATTTCCTAAACGTGCGAACTTTAACCTCTGGTCCTACACTCTCCCACTAGTGAAAACATCCTCTGCACGTCCACTCTATCCAAGCCACTCACTATTAAGTACGTTCCAATGAGGTCCTCCAGTTTAATGTGGATAAGTGGTAAGAATAGGAAGGCAGATTATTATCTGAATGGTGTCAAGTTAGGAAAAGAGGACGTACAACGTGTTCTTGGTGTCCTAGTGCATCAGTCACTAAAAGGAAGCATGCAGGAACAGCAGGCAGTGAAGAAAGCCAATGGAATGTTGGCCTTCATAACAAGAGGAGTTGAGTATAGGAGCAAAGAGGTCCTTCTGCAGTTGTACAGGGCCCTAGTGAGACCGCACCTGGAGTACTGTGTGCAGTTTCGGTCTCCAAATTTGAGGAAGGATATTCTTGCTATTGAGGGCATGCAGCGTAGGTTTACTAGGTTAATTCCCGGAATGGCGGGACTGTCATATCATATCATATCATATCATATATATACAGCGCGGAAACAGGCCTTTTCGGCCCACCAAGTCCACGCCGCCCAGCGATCCCCGCACATTAACACCATCCTACACCCACTAGGGACAATTTTTTACATTTACCCAGTCAATTAACCTACATACCTGTACGTCTTTGGAGAAAGACTGGAGCGACTAGGCTTGTATACACTGGAATTTAGAAGGATGAGAGGGGATCTTATCGAAACGTATAAGATTATTAAGGGGTTGGACACGTTAGAGGCAGGAAACATGTTCCCAATGTTGGGGGAATCCAGAACCAGCCGCCACAGATTAAGAATAAGAGGTAGGCCATTTAGAACAGAGATGAGGAAAAACCTTTTCAGTCAGAGTTGTGAATCTGTGGAATTATCTGCCTCAGAGGGCAGTGGAGGACAATTCTCTGAATACATTCAAGAGAGAGCTAGATCGAGCTCTTAAGGATAGCGGAGTCATGGGGTATGGGGAGAAAGCAGGAACGGGGTACTGATTGAGAATGATCAGCCATGATCACATTGAATGGCGGTGCTGGCTGGAAGGGCCGAATGGCCTACTCCTGCACCTATTGTCTATTCTTCCAAACTCCAGCGAGTACAGGCCCAGTGCCGACAGAAGGTCATCACAGGTGAACCTACTCATTCCTGGGATCGTTCTTGCAAACCTCCTCTGGACCCACTTCAGAGCCAGCATGTCCTTCCTCAGAAATGGTGCCCAAACGTGCTCACAATTCAGCGTTCATGGTTACGCTAACATTCAAACACCAAATGACTCTTGGGGGCTTAATGGACCACCTCAGGCAACTGAACTATCCTACTGCAACCACCGAACAGTCCTGACCTACTATCTTCCTCATCGGGGACCCTCGGACTATCTTTGATCGGACTTTTCTGGCTTGACTTTGCACCAAACGTTATTCCCATTATCATGTACCTTTACACTATCAATGGCTCGATTGTAATCGATGTCAGTTGAGTATATTGTCACGTGTACCAAGGTCCAGTGAAAAGCTTTCGGTTGCATGATAAGGGAATAAGGTGGTCACGGTGGCGCAGCGGGAAAGTTGCTGCCTTACAGCGAATGCAGCACCGGAGACCCGGTTTCCATCCCGACTGCTGGCGCTGTCTGTACGGAGTTTGCACGTTCTCCCCGTGACCTGCGTGGGTTTTCTCCGAGATCTTCGGTTCCCTCCCACACTCCAAAGACGTGCAGGTTTGCAGGTTAATTGGCTTGGTATCAGCATAAATTGTCCTTAGTGTGTGTAGGATGGTGTCAATGTGCGGGGATCGCTGGTCGGAGCGGACTCAGTGGGGCCGAAGGGCCTGTTTCCGCGCTGTATCTCCAAACTGAACTAAATAACGTCTGGTGGAAGGAAAAGCCAGCAAAGTCCAATCAAGGATAGTCCGGGAGTCATCAAAGCCTAGTCCTTCCGCTGGCTGGAGAGCGATGAAACAAAATACAGAGCGGAGGTGCAGAACCTGGCGGACTGGTGCTCTGATAACAACCTGTCCCTAAATACCACCAAGACCAAGGAGCTAATCATCAACTTCCAAAGGTCACATAACAGGGAATACGCCCCGAACTTTATCAACGTGGACAGTGTGGAGAGAGTGTCCAGCTTCAAGTTTCTGGGCACTCACATTTCGGAAGACCTAACATGGTCCAATAACACTGCTGCGCTGGTCAAGAAGGCACAGCAATGACTGTTCTACCTAAGAACACTGAAGAAGTCTGGTCTACCCCAAC
This sequence comes from Rhinoraja longicauda, assembly GCF_053455715.1. Taxonomy (NCBI): domain Eukaryota; kingdom Metazoa; phylum Chordata; class Chondrichthyes; order Rajiformes; family Arhynchobatidae; genus Rhinoraja; species Rhinoraja longicauda. The sequence goes on from NC_135986.1 coordinate 10,472,455, forward strand.
AGCTGCTGACGACCTTCTACCGCTGCACCATAGAGAGCCTCCTAACACATGGCATCCCTGTGTGGTATCTCAGCTGCACGGAGGCAGAGAGGAAAGCTCTTCAGCCGGTAGTCCATAGAGCTCAGAGGACCATCGGAACACAGCTACCAGCCTTGGAGGGCATCTACAACAAACGATGCCTCAGAAAAGCCACCAGCATCCACAAAGACTCTTCACACCCCTGCAACAGTCTGTTCGAACTTCTACCATCGGGCAGACAATACAAGGCCTTCTATGCCCGCACCTCCAGACTCAGGAACAGCTTCATCCCCAGGGCCATAGCTGCTATGAACCGGTCCTGCTGAGCCGGATGGTCACATCGCACAGCGAACCGGCACAGATCTACTTGCACTTTATTCTGTCTTAAATCTGTTACAATTTGTCTCATTGGGTTGTTGTTGTTGAAATTAATTAAATTATTGCATCGTATGGGAGGCGCATTCGCAATCTCGTTGTACCCCTGTACAATGACAATAAAGTTATATTGTATTGTATATCACGCAACAAAAGCCTTTCACTGTATCTTGACCCACGTGGCAATAAACTAAACTATACTGAACGACTGTGGAGTATTCAGACAGTGCATCATGGCAGGAGGCATCGGTAGAGGCCAATCACTGAGGCAGTGGTTATGGAGCTTTTATTGGATCAGGTTGAGTCTTGGAGCGGTATTCACAGGCTTGAGTTGCCCCGACAACAGTCACGTTTCATGCAACAGGGGTTAGAAAAAGAAACAACCGCCCAGACTGTGACAACACATAGGGACAGAGGCGCACGGCACCAAAGATAGCCGCAGAGTGTTGGAGTAACTCAAACGTGGCCAGGCAAACGCTCCCTGGCGATGAAGGAAGGGGGTGACGTTTCGGGTTGGGACCTTCGAGCAACCCGGCAATATCCTCGTAAAGCTTCTCAGCACCCTTTGAATCTCAGCGGCACCTTCCCTCGTGGCGGGTCGAGCCAGGACCAGACGCGGCGCTCCAAACGCGGCCCCAGCCGACACCGAGAGGGCGACAGTCGCATAACGTCCCGGCTTCTCACCGTCCAGGAGAAGGGTCCTGACCCGAAACGATGCCGGGACATTGTTCCCCCCCCCCCCCCAAACGGGTGGTGCCCAATCCCACCTTTGTCTCGATCTTCCCATTCCGTGATACTGGACTCCCATTCTCAGTGCACCATAGATACAATCCATGGGGGGAGGGAGGGGAGAGGGAGGGATGGAGGAAAGGGAGGGAGGGAGGGGTGGATGGAAGGAGGGAAGGATGGAGGGAAGGAAGGACAGGAGGGGAGGGAAGGGAAGGAGGTATGGACTGAGGGAAGGAAGGAGAGAGGGGAGGGGAGGGGAGGGGAGGGAGGGAGGGGAGGGGAAGGAGGGAAGGAGGGATGGAAGGGAGGGAGGGAGGGATGGAGGGAGAGAGGGAGGGGTTATTAGCTGGCACTTGCTACACCCCTGCCCCTGCCCCCCCCCACGGAAGGGTAGCTAAACAACCAGCCTCCAACACATGGGGGCGAGGGTCAGAGAAGGGGAATTCCCTGACCTTCCTTGCAGGTTGTGCTTTGCCGCTGGCCGCCAGGCCCCTGGCGATCGCCCAGAGAGCCCACAGTGGCTTTTCCCCGGCCCCTGGTGATCGCCCAGAGAGCCCGCAGTGGCTTTTCCCAGGCCCCTGGTGATCGCCCAGAGAGCCCGCAGTGGCTTTTCCCAGGCCCCGTCATTGGCCGAGTCCGATCCCGTTTCCATTCCTTCCACAGTGCGAGGAAAATTGTCCGGGCGCCCTTCCTCCTCTTCGGGAAGTGGGAACTGCCCAACGGAGGTCCCACCAACAGAGGTTCTCAGTCCCAGGGCTGGAGGGGGAGCTGTGGTTGGGACCTCCGACACAACGAGACTAGTGGTCAAGATTTCGATGCAATTATAAATAATTGGGGGTTGGGGGTTTGGGGAATAGTTCTTGGAACGATGGGGAGTTGTTTGGCGTTCCTTCACACATGCAGAAGGACTTTGCTACTGGGGGCCGAGGGGAAGTGCTTGGCGTCCAGGAGGTCCTTGTACTGGAGTTCTGGCATCACCAGGCGCAGGCACCTCTCCCGGGTGCCTCCTTCGAGGTCGGGGTTGAGGTTGTAGCCCATGATGCGCGCCCGGCCGTACTGGAAGGGCCTGATGTTGCGGTCCTGGATCTGGCTGACGTCCACGGGGCTGCTGCCCTGGAGGCAGAGGTCCATCAGGGCCTGGCGCTTCTCCCTGAGGGCCAGCACGTCGGCCGCCATGCGCTGCCGCCCGTAGAGCTCCACCTTCCGCCAGAAGGTGCGGTTGAAGTGGGCGTACAGCTTCCAGTCCAGCGCGTTCCAGGCCCGGATCTGGCCGGCCGCCCGCTCGGACAAGGGGCGGACCGAGGCGTTGCTGCGCAGGTTGAGCTTGAAGGAGACCACGTCGTCCAGCCCCCAGCACAGCGCCTCCTTCAGCAGCACCATGGACTCGTCGAAGTACTCGGCGACCAGCACCAGCTGGAAGGTGGCGCCGATCTCCTCCAGCACCAGGTCCACGTAGGGCGCGGAGTCGTTGGCGTTGTGGTCGAAGCCAAAGTCGAACCACATCAGGTTGAGGGCGTAGTGGCTACCACGCTCCTTGGGTGAGAAGTATCGCCAGGGCTGGCTGAGGAACTGCTCCAGCGACTCCACCTTCTTGAAGGTCAGGCTCGAGCCCTTGTAGTACGTGAAGGACGACTCAATCAGGGTCACCGGGTTCCGCAGGATCGAGAAGTAAAAGGTCCCCTTGGCCATGACCTTCTCCACCTGCAACAACACAACACAACACAATAGTACACTTGCTCTGAACCGGTCCTGCTGAGAATCTATGCTATTAGTTGAGATAGTTAATTAGAGATATTGATATTTTGTTGTAGTTGAGATGGTTTCTTTTGTTGTTTTAGCTAATATGAAATGAATGCTTATTTTCAGTGGAAAGCAGTAAGATGGATGCTTTTGGCAGAAACGTTATCCTTGGGATGGAATGTGTTTGTCCCTTTATGAATGATAGGGAGTAGACAGAGGAGTATTACTCCCTTGTCTGACAGTGTATTGAAACAGTTGAGCAAGGTTGTGCAGCTGTGAGATTGCTCGTCTATAAAGATAAGTTTCTTTCTCAATAACAACTGCTTATATGGGTGCGTGTGAAAGTAAGAAAAGTTTCGAATCCACACTAGGTAAATTGATGCATTTCCCCGAAAAAGCATGTGACTTATATTAATGGTTTGGTTTCTGGGCATGTGACCTGTGTTAATGATTTTGTTCTCTCTGTAACCATGGGAATTGTATTCGATTTGTAATTGGTCCTTAATTTTATCTGTTACACCCCTTTTTCCTTTCTGTATAAAAAAGTGAACAATGGTGGAGAAGTTGTTCTTCCCCTCCCCTGAGTTGAGATCTTTTTAGACACTAATAATAATAATAATGCATTACATTTATATAGCGCTTTTCATATACACAAAGACGCTTTACAGGGATTTAAAGAACATAGGGAAGTGAATAAATAGATAAATAATTAAACGAACAGAGAAAGGAGACAGAAGGTGAGGTGACCTTCAGTGGTTGAAGGCAGTACTGAACAGGTGAGACTTCAGTGATGTTTTGAATGTGGTGAGTGAGGAGGAGTCTCTGACGGTTTGGGGTAGTGAGTTCCATAGGGTGGGAGCAGCGATGGAGAAAGCCCTGTCCCCCCAGGATCTGAGTTTGGTCCGGATGGGGGGGGATAGGAGATTGGCAGCAGCAGAGCGGAGGGTGCAGGTGGGAGTGTGCCTGTGGAGGAGGTCAGTCAGGTAGGATGGGGCCAGGTTATGGACGGCTTTGCAGGTCATGAGGAGGATTTTGTACTGGATTCTCTGGGGGATGGGGAGCCAGTGGAGTTTGTAAAGGACGGGGGTGATATGGTCACGGATCTGGGTGTGGGTGAGTAGACGGGCAGCGGAGTTTTGAATGTATTGAAGTTTACTGATGATTTTTGAGGGTGCGCCATAGAGGAGGCTGTTGCAGTAGTCCAGACGGGAGGTGATGAAGGCGTGGATGAGGGTTTCTGCAGCTGTGGAGGAGAGGGATGGACGGAGACGGGCGATGTTTTTGAGGTGGAAGAAGGCTGTCTTTGTGATGTGTTTGATTTTGTGATGGTTTTGTTCTCTCTGTAACCATGGGAAGGAATTGTATTTGATTTGTAATTGGTCCTTAATTTTATCTGTTACGCCCTTTTTCCTTTCTGTATAAAAAAGTGAACAATGGTGGAGAAGTTGTTCTTCCCCTCCCCTGAGTTGAGATCTTTTCAGACACTAGTATTGAGTCTGGAGATCCTCACGGGAAGAAACCCATGGTGGAATAAATCTGACGTGCTCACTCAGTATCACGTGTGATTATTCAGACTGAAGGTAAAGAACTCGGATTATCACTGCGGAGTGCCACCCATTGACGCAGCGGTAGAGTTGCCGCCTTAGAGCGAATGCAGCGCCGGAGACTCAGGTTCGATCCCGACTACGGGCGCCGTCTGTACGGAGTTTGTACGTTCTCCCCGTGACCTGCGCGGGTTTTCTCCGAGATCTTCGGTTTCCTCCCACACTCCAAGGACGTACGGGTTAGTAGGTTAATTGACTGGGTAATATGTTAAAAAAATTGTCCCCAGTGTGTGCAGGATAGTGTTAGTGTGCGGGGATCGCTGGGCGGCGCGGACTCGGGGGGGGACGAAGGGCCTGTTTCCGCGCTGTATCTCTAAATCTAAAAACTGTCTCCTTCGGATGGTCATGTCTCACATCGACCCGGCACAGACCTATTTGCACTTTATACTGTTTTAACTGTTTCTATTTTTGTTTCTCTGGGTTGTCTAAATTTCTGTTCAGAATCAGAATTACCTTTATTGTCATCCAAAAAACCCCCAAGTCTTTTGGACGGGATTTCGTCACCCACAGTCCAACAGTAAGAGCAATAACATAAGCAATTACACGCACAATCACAAACCAACACAAAACACAAATAAGAAGCATCAATCACAGTGAGTCTCCTCCAGTCCCTCCTCACTGTGATGGAAGGCCAGAATGTCTTTTCTCTTCCCCTGCCGTCTTCTCCCGCGGTCAGGCTGTTGGAGTTGCCACATCGGGGCGGTCGTGGCTCCCGACATTGAAGCCCCCGCCGGGCGGAGAAAATCACGCGGCCTATTTCAGGCCGTGTCGGACGGTAAAGGTCCGCGGCGGGCCGACCCAAGCCCCGAGATTCGGGGCGGGCGAACACACTGCCGCTGCCGGAGCTCGCAATGTCAGCCCCCACCCAGGGACCTGGAAAAGGGGACGTACAACGAGATCTGGGTGTCCTAGTGCATCAGTCACTGAAAGGAAGCATGCAGGTACAGCAGGCAGTGAAGAAAGCCAATGGAATGTTGACCTTCATAACAAGAGGAGTTGAGTATAGGAGCAAAGAGGTCCTTCTGCAGTTGTACAGGGCCCTAGTGAGACCGCACCTGGAGTACTGTGTGCAGTTTTGGTCTCCAAATTTGAGGAAGGATATTCTTGCTATTCAGGGCGTGCAGCGTAGGTTTACTAGGTTAATTCCCGGAATGGCGGGACTGTCACATGCTGAAAGACTGGAGCGACTAGGCTTGTATACACTGGAATTTAAAAGGATGAGAGGGGATCATATCGAAACGTATAAGATTATTAAGGGGTTGGACACGTTAGGGGCAGGAAACATGTTCCCAATGTTGGGGGAGTCCAGAACCACGGGCCACACAGTTTAAGAATAAGGGGTAGGCCATTTTGAACTGAGATGAGGAAAAACTTTTTCAGTCAGAGAGTTGTGAATCTGTGGAATTTTCTGGCTCAGAAGCCAGTGGAGGCCAATTCTCTGAATGCATTCAAGAGAGAGCTAGGTAGAGCTCTTAAGGATAGCGGAGTCAGGGGGTAGGAGGAGAAGGCAGGAACTGTTTGAGAATGATCAGCCATGATCACATTGAATGGCGGTGCTGTCTTGAAGGGCCGAATGGCCTCCTCCTGCACCTATTGTCTATTGTCTATATTGTATTGTACAATATCTTTATTGTTATTGTACAAGTACAACGAGATTCAGACACGCATCACAAAGATAACACGGTCAGCTGTCCACTTCCGTTCACTTCAATCTTTAGTTTTAATTTAACTGCCCGGAAACAGTCCACCGAGTCCACGCCGACCATTCATCCCCGCGCATTAACACTATCCCACGCACACCAAGGACAATTGACATATACGCCAAGCCACTTAACCTACACACCCGTACGTATTTGGAGTTTGGGAGGAAACCGGAGATCTCGGAGAAATATAGATGTCATACAGTGTGGAAACAGGCCCTTCGGCCCAACTTGCCCACACCGGCCAACATGCCCCAGCTACACTAGTCCCACCTGCCCAAGTTTGGTTCATATCCCTCCAAACCTGTCTTATCCATGTACCTGTCTAACTGTTTCTTAAACGTTGGGATAGTCCCAGCCTCAACTACCTCCTCTGTCAGCTCGCTCCATACACCCACCACCCTTTGTGTGAAAAAGTTACCCCTCGGATTCCTATTAAATCTTTTCCCTTCACCTTGAGCCTATATCCTCTGGTCCTCGATTCCCCTACTCTGGGCAAGAGACTCTGTGCGTCTACCCGACCTATTCCTCTCATGATTTTGTACACCACTGTAAGATCTCCCCTCATCCTCCTGCGCTCCAAGGAATAGAGTCCCAACCTGCTCAACCTCTCCCTGTAGCTCACACCCTCTAGTCCTGGCAACATCCTCCTGAATCTTCTCTGAACCCTTTCAAGCTTGACAATACCTTTCCTATAACAATGTGCCCAGAACTGAGGACAGTTGGGAGACTGGTGAGCACGCAACAAAAGGTTTTCACTGTACCTCGGTACACGTTTTCTCTAAAGGGGAGGCCATTTAAAACTGAGGTGAGAAGAATTTTTTTCACCCAGAGTTGTGAATTTGTGGAATTAGCTGCCACAGAAGTCAGTGGAGGCCAATTCACTGGATGAATTTAAAAGAGAATTAGTTAGAGCTCCAGGGGCTAGTGGAATCAAGGGATATGGGGAGAAGGCAGGCACGGGTTACTGATTGTGGATGATCAGCCATGATCACATTGAATGATGGTGCTGGCTCGAAGGGCCAAATGGCCTCCTCCTGCACCTATTTCCTATGTTTCTCTATCTCGGTACACGTGGCAATAAACTAAACTTCAAACTTCATTGAGTTGCAGTCCTGGAAACAGGTGGAGCAGCGGTAGAGTTGCTGCCTTACAGCGAATGCAGGTAAGACCCGGGTTCGATCCCGACTACGGGAGCTGTCTGTACGGAGTTTGTACGTTCTCCCCGTGACCTGCGTGGGTTTCCTCCGAGATCTTCGGTTTCCTCCCACACTCCAAAGACGTACAGTTTTGTAGGTTAATTGGCTTGGTAAATGTAAAAGTTGTCCCTGGTGGGTGTAGGATAGTGTTAGTGTGCGGGGATCGCTGGGCGGCGCGGACCCGGTGGGCCGAAAGGGCCTGTTTCCGCACTGTATCTCTAAATTAAACCTTATAGGGAGATGTATTGTCTTTGCGCTGACCGGTTTGCACGCAACAAACAGCTTTTCACTGTACAAAATAAAATAAACTTCAACTTAATATTATTAATAATAGTACAAAACACACACACACACACACACACACACACACACACACACACACACACACACACACACACACACACACACACACACACACACACACACACACACACACACACACACACACACACACACACACACACACACACACACACACACACACACACACACACACACACACACACACACACAAACACACACACACACACACACACACACCCGTCTCTCTGGCGCTATAAGGCAGCGACTCCACTATAGACTTTAGATTTTAAGAGATACAGCGTGGAAGCAGGCCCTTCAGCCCACCAAGTGGGTCCGTGCTGACCAGCTCCCGGCTGGAGACTACTTTGAGATGTGGGCGGTCACGGTGGCGCAGCGGTAGAGTTGCTGCCTCACAGCGAATGCAGCGCCGGAGACACGGGTTCGATCCCGACTACGGGCGCCGTCTGTACGGAGTTTGTACATTCTCCCCGTGACCTGCGTGGGTTTTTCCAAGATCTTCGGTTTCCCCCCACGCTGCAAAGACGTGCAGGTATGTATGTGCGCGTATGTATGTTTCCTCCCACACTCCAAAGACGTGCAGGTAATTGGCTGTGTGTAAATGTTAAATCGTCCTGTGTTTGTTTGTGTGGGATAGTGTTAGTGTTCGGGGTGATCGCTGGTGGACTGAAGGGCCTGTTTCTCCACTGGTGTTTCTAAACTAAACCACCAGGGGGAGCTCTGAGGTGGAAATCGCGGGTGGGGAGGAGCTCTGAGCTGGAGACTACGGGGGGTGAGCTCCGAGGTGGAGACTACGGGAGGAGAGCTCCGAACTGGAGACTACGGGGGGTGAGCTCCGAGCTGGAGACTACTGGGGGTGCGCTCCGAGGTGAAGACTACGGGTGGGAGAGCTCCAAGCTGGAGACTACGGGAGGAGAGCTCCGAGCTGGAGACTACGGGGGAGAGCTCCGAGCTGGAGACCATGAGGGGAGAGCTCCGAGCTGGAAACTACGGGGAGCATGCTCCGAGCTGGAGACTACGGGGGGCAGATCCGAGTGACGACCACGGGGGGGAGCTCCGAGCTGGAGACCACGGGGGGCAGCTCCGAGCTGGAGACTACGGGGGACAGATCCGAGGTGACGACCACGGGGGGGAGCTCCGAGCTGGAGACCACGGGGGGCAGCTCCGAGGTGGAGACCATGGGGTGGTAGCTCCAAGGTGGAGACGACGTAGATGTCAGTGGGCTTGAAGAATTGCTTAAGTAACTGCGAGTGTACGTCAGCCCATCACGGTCCATTCACACTAGTATGGCCCTGCACACTAGGTTCAATTTGAAGCTTTATAATCCTCAGTTGGTTCTCAGTCCACTGATGATTTGTTCTGATGGGGACAATTCGGAAATGCTAGCACCTGGAGTTGTGTTATTCTTCAGAAGACTGTCAAGTTCTTCAGAAGACTGATTCGCTTTAGTTTAGGCGTACAGCGCGGAAACAGGCCCTTCGGCCCACCGAGACCGCGCCGATCAGCGATCCCCGCACACTAACGCTATCCAACACACACCGGGCGGGGGACAATTTACAATTTTACCAAGGCCAATTAACCTACAAACCCGCACGCCTTTGGAGTGAGGGAGGAAATCGGAGACCAGGAGAAAACCCACGCAGGTCACGGGGAGAACGTACAAGCTCGGTACAAACAGCGCCCGTAGTCACGGTCGAACCCAGGTTTCTGCCGCTGCAAGGCAGCAACTCTACCGCTGCGCCACCGTGCCGAACCAAAATTACCACTGAAATTCTTGCTATTGAGGGCGTGCAGCATAGCTTCATCAGGTTAATTCCCGGAATGGCGGGACTCTCATATGTTGAAAGACTGGAGCGACTAGGCTTGTATACACTGGAATTTAGAAGGATGAGAGGAGATCTTATTGAAACGTATAAGATTATTAAGGGGTTGGACACGTTGGAGGCAGGAAACATGTTCCAAATGTTGGGGGAGTCCAGAACAAAACACAGTTTAACAATAAGGGGTAGGACATTTAGAACTGAGATGAGGTGAAACTTTTTCAGTCAGAGAGTTGTGAATCTGTGGAATTCTCTGCCTCAGAAGGCAGTGGAGGGCAATTCTCTGAATGCATTCAGGGGAGAGCTAGATAGAGCTCTTAAGGATAGCGGAGTCAGGGGGTATGGGGAGAAGGAAGGAACGGGGTACTGATTGAGAATGGTCAGCCATGATCACATTGAATGGCGGTGCTGGCTCGAAGGGCCGAAAGTCCTCCTCCTGCACCTATTGTTTATTGTCTATAAAAGTTCCACTGAGGATTGATCCAAGAATCTTCTGCATGTAAAGCAAGCGTGATAACTGCTACACCGCAGAAACACGTCTCCGATCCAAAATAACATTAATAACTTAATATTATTAATCATATATTAATAGTATTAGCTCATATGGAAGCAACGACCCAGAAAGCACACCAATGCTTCTACTTCCTTAGAAGGCTTAGGAGGTTGTGCATCTCCCTTACAACTCTCATCAACTTCTACAGATGCGCTGCAGAATGCATTTTATCGGGACGCATCACAGCGCGGTTTGGAAACAGCTCCAGCCAAGACCGCAAGAAATCGCAGAGAATTGTGGACGTAGCCCGGACCATCACGCAAACCAACCTCCCTTCCATCGACTCCATCTACACCTCACACTGCCTCTACAAGGCCAGCAGCCCAGACCATCACACACGCAAACCAATCTCCCTTCCACCGACTCCATCTACGCCTCAGGCTGCCTCGGCAAGGCCAGCAGCCCAGACCATCACACAAACCAACCTCCCTTCCACCGACTCCATCTACGCCTCAGGCTGCCTCGCGCTGCCTCGGCAAGGCCAGCAGCCCAGACCACCACACACGCAAACCAACCTCCCTTCCACCGACTCCATCTACGCCTCGCGCTGCCTCGGCAAGGCCAGCAGCCCAGACCATCACACAAACCAACCTCCATTCCACTGACTCCATCCACGCCTCGCGCTGCCTCGGCAAGGCCAGCAGCATAACCAAGGACCAGTCTCACCCCGGCCACTCCCTCTTTCCCACCTCTCCCATCAGGCAAGGCCAACAGAAGTGTGAAAACGCACACCTCCAGAAAGGTCTCGACCCGAAACGTCATCCATTCCTTCTCTCCAGAGATGCTGCCTGACCCGCTGAGTTACACCGGCTCATTGTGCCTATCTCCAGATTCAGGGACAGTTTCGTTCTAGCTGTTACCAGGCAACTGGACCATCCGACCACCCACTAGAGAGCAGTCCTGAACTACTATCCACCATCTTGGAGTCCCTGGGACTACATTTAATTGAGCTTTACTGGACTTTCCCTTGCACTAAACGTTATTCCCATTATCCTGTATCTGCACACTATGGACGGCTCGATTGGAATCATGTATTGTCTTTCCGCTGACTGGTTAGCACGCAACAAAAGGTTTTCACTGTACCTCGGTACACATGACAATAAACTAAACCTCATTGAGTCATAGAGCATGGAAACAGGCCCTTCGGCCCAATGTGTCCACGCAGACCAAGATTTTTCTCTAAACCTTATCGGGAGACGTATTGTCGTTCCGCTGACTCGTTAGCACGCAACAAAAAGCTTTTCACTGTACCTCAGCACACGTGACAATAAACGAAACTTCAACTTAACATTATTAATAATAGGATCAACCACGCATGCACACACAGTACGCAAGGACGGGAACAAACCCGGCTCTCTGGCGCTGTAAGGCAGCACCCCTAACATAGATGTAGAGGAAGGATCTGCACATGCTGCTTTCAATCGAAGATAGACTCAGAATGCTGGAGTAACTCAGCGGGACAGGCAGCATCCCTGGAGAGACGGCCGAACAGAGCTTAGCCTTACCCTTAACAACTGAAAGAATACCGGCTTCCAAACACTTTAACTCCCCCTCCCACTCCCACACTGACCTTTCTGTCCTGGGCCTCCTCCATTGTCAGAGTGAGGCCCAGCGCAAATTGGAGGAACAGCACCTCATATTTCGCTTGGGCAGCTTACAGCCCAGCGGTATGAACATTGACTTCTCTAACTTCAAGTAGCCCTTGCATTCCCTTTCTCTCCATCCATTGACTTCTCTAACTTCAAGTAGCCCTTGCATTCCCTCTCTCTCCATCCCCTCCCCTTCCCAGTTCTCCGACCAGTCTTACTGTCTCCCATTACATTATATTTCTGTTTGCTTTGTTGTTACCTTCTCCCAACTAACAATGATCTATTCTACATTTGCCTTGAACCACATTCCCTTTGACCTGTTTTCACACCTTGCACCTCCTTATCTAAACACTTTGTTATCTCTGTACCGACTACTCCCACGACATCAGTCTGAAGAAAGGTCTCGACCCGAAACGTCACCCATTCCTGCCCTCCAGAGATGCTGCCTGACCTGCTGAGTTACTCCAGCATTTCGTGTCTATCTTCGGCACATGATATCTTCAGTATCATCTACATTAGAGGCAGGAAACATGTTCCCAATGTTGGGGGAGTCCAGAACCAGGGCCCACAGTTTAAAAATAAGGGGTAGGCCATTTAGAACGGAGATGAGTAAAACATTTTTCAGCCAGAGAGCTGTGAAACTGTGGAATTCTCTGCCTCCGAAGGCAGTGGATGCCAATTTTCTGAATGCATTCAAGAGAGAGCTAGATAGAGCTCTTAAGGATAGCGGAGTCAGGGAGTATGGGGAAAAGGCAGGAATGGGGTACTGATTGAGAATGATCAGCCATGATCACATTGAATGGCGGTGCTGGCTCGAAGGGCAGATTGGCCTCCTCCTGCCCCTATTGTCGATTGTGCAGGCAGCACCCGTGGTCAGGATCGAACCGGGGTCCCTGCAGCAGCTCTACCCGCTGCGCGTCCCTAACGCCCTCAGCTTCCACCCAGGATTGAACTGGTGACGTTTCACGCGTAAAGGGAACGTGATAACCATGAGACCAGAGACACTATGTGCTGTGATCCACATCAATATTAATAATTTAAATTGTTATATGTTATATATGAGACTAGGTCAGGGAGAATGGTCGGCGTGGACTGGTAGGGCCGGACAGGCCTGTTTCCATGCTGTAGTTGTTATATGTTATATGTTATATGATTCATGTTATTAATACGGGGACAGGCTGTGTCCAGACAGCACCCGAGGGCAGGGTCGAAAACAGGTCTCTGGCAACGCGAGGCAACAGCTCTACCCGCTGCACCACCGTGACGCCCTGACTCAGAGGAGGCGATTATCTGGGTCTCAGGGGCTGCAAGACAGAGCTTCACTTTAGAATTTAGACAGACAGCACGGAAACGGGCCCTTCAGCCCAACGTGTCCAGCAATATTAATATTATTTTGAATGACGTACATAGTTCCTGTGGTCTAACGCCTCACAGTGCCAGGGACCCGGGTTTAACACTGGCCTCACGTGCTGTCTGTACGGAGTGTGTGCTATTATTAATAATATCAAGGTAGGAAAAGGCGACGTACAACGAGCTCTGGGTGTCCTAGTGCATCAGTCACTGAAAGGAAGCATGCAGGTACATCAGGCAGTGAACAAAGCCAATGGAATGTTGGCCTTCATAACAAGAGGAGTTGAGTATAGGAGCAAAGAGGTCCTTCTGCAGTTGTACAGGGCCCTGGTGAGACCGCACCTGGAGTACTGTGTGCAGTTTTTGTCTCCAAATTTGAGGAAGGATAGAAACATAGAAACATAGAAAATAGGTGCAGGAGTAGGCCATTCGGCCCTTCGAGCCTGCACCACCATTCAATATGATCATGGCTGATCATCCAGCTCAGTAACCTGTACCTGCCTTCTCTCCATACCCCCTGATCCCTTTAGCCACAAGGGCCACATCTAACTCCCTCTTAAATATAGCCAATGAACTGGCCTCAACTACCTTCTGTGGCAGAGAATTCCACAGATTCACCACTCTCTGTGTGAAGAAATGTTTTCTCATCTCGGTCCTAAAAGACTTCCCCCTTATCCTTAAGCTGTGACCCCTGGTTCTGGACTTCCCCAACATCGGGAACAATCTTCCCGCATCTAGCCTCTCCAACCCCTTAAGAATTTTATAAGTTTCTATAAGATCCCCCCTCAGTCTTCTAAATTCCAGCGAGTACAAGCCTAGTCTATCCAGTCTTTCTTCATACGAAAGTCCTGCCATCCCAGGGATCAATCTGGTGAACCTTCTCTGTACTCCCTCTATGGCTAGAATGTCTTTCCTCAGATTACGAGCCCAAAACTGTGCACAATACTCCAGGTGCGGTCTCACCAAGGCCCTGTACAACTGCAGCAGAACCTCCCTGCTCCTAGACTCAAATCTTCTTGCTATGAATGCCAACATACCATTCGCTATTTTTGTTATCGAGGACGTGCAGCGTAGGTTTACTAGGTTAATTCCCGGAATGGCGGGACTGTCATATGTTGAAAGATTGGAGCGATTAGGCAGTATAAGAAAATAACTGCAGATGCTGGTACAAATCGAAGGTATTTATTCACAAAATGCTGCAGTAACTCAGCAGGTCAGACAGCATCTCAGGAGAGAAGGAATGGGCGACGTTTCGGGTCGAGACCCTTCTTCAGACTGGGTCGGTGATAACCGCCACACCACATAGTTATCACCGACCCAAAATAATATTAACAATATTAATATTATTTTGAATGACGGAGATAGTTCCTGTGGTCTAACGCCTCACAGTGCCTGGGACACATGTTTAACACTGACCTCACGTGCAGTCTCTACGGAGTTTGTGTGATATTATTAATAATATAAAGTTAGGAAAAGGCGATGTACAACGAGATCTGGGTGTCCTAGTGCATCAGTCACTGAAAGGAAGCATGCAGGTACAGCAGGCAGTGAAGAAAGCCAATGGAATGTTGACCTTCATAACAAGAGGAGTTGAGTATAGGAGCAAAGAGGTCCTTCTGCAGTTGTACAGGGCCCTAGTGAGACCGCACCTGGAGTACTGTGTGCAGTTTTGGTCTCCAAATTTGAGGAAGGATATTCTTGCTATTGAGGGCGTGCAGCGTAGGTTTACTAGGTTAATTCCCGGAATGGCGGGACTGTCGTATGTTGAAAGACTGGAGCGACTAGGCTTGTATACACTGGAATTTAGAAGGATGAGAGGGAATCTTATGGAAACATATAAGATTATTAACGGGTTGGACACGTTAGAGGCAGGAAACATGTTCCAAATGTTGGGGGAGTCCAGAACCAGGGGCCACATCTTAAGAATAAGGGGTAGGCCATTTAGAACGGAGATGAGGAAAAACGTTTTCAGTCAGAGAGTTGTGAATCTGTGGAATTCACTGCCTCAGAAGGCAGTGGAGGCCAATTATCTGAATGCATTCTAGAGAGAGCTAGATAGAGCTCTTACGGATAGCAGAGACAGGGGGTATGGGGCGAAGGCATGAACGGGGTACAGATTGAGAATGATCAGCCATGATCACATTGAATGGCGGTGCTGGCTCGAAGGGCTGAATGGCCTCCTCCTGCACCTATTGTCTATTGTACAGGCAGCAGCCGTGGTCAGGATCGAACCGTGGTCCCTGCAGCAGCTCTACCCGCTGCGCGTCCGTAACGCCCTCAGCTTCCACCCAGGATTGAACTGGTGACGTTTCACGCGTAAAGCGAACGCGATAACCATGAGACCAGAGACACTATGGGCTGTGATCCACATCAATATTAATAATTTAAATGATTAAATGATTCACGTTATTAATACGGGGACTGGCTGTGTCCAGACAGCACCCGAGGTCATGGTCGATAACAGGTCTCTGGCAACGTGAGGCAACAGCTCTACCCGCTGCAACACCGTGACGCCCTGACTCAGATGAGGCGATTATCTGGGTCTCTGGGGCTGCAAGACAGAGCTTCACTTTAGAATTTATACAGACAGCACGGAAACGGGCCCTTCAGCCCAACGAGTCCACAGCGACCGGCGATCCCCACACACTGGCACTATCCTACACACACTGGGGACAATGTACAGGAGGCAATTAACCTGCAAACTCGTACGTGGTTGGGATGGGGGAGGAAACCGGAGCACCCGGAGAAAACCCACGCAGTCGCGGGGAGAACGTACAAACTCCGTACAGACAGCACCCGTGGTCAGGATCGAACCCGTGTCTCTGGGGCTGTGAGGCAGCAGCTCCACCCGCTGCGCCACCGTGCCGCCCTAACTGAGGGATCAACGCGAATTTTTAGGCACCTGCTTCTTAATGTACCTCCAAGGTCTAGATCCGTGATCAGGATCGAACCCGGATCTCTGCAGCACCTCATCCATGGATCATACTGAATGGCGCTGCTGGCTCGAAGGGCCGAATGGCCGACTCCCGCGCCTATTTTCTACGTTTCCAAACAAAAACAATTTAGTTTAAACAATTTAGTTGTAGTTTAGTTGAGAGATACAGCGCGGAAACAGGCCCTTCGGCCCACCGGGTCCGCGCCGACCAGCGATCCCCGCACACTAACACTATCCCACACGCACTAGGGACAATTTTTCATTTGCCAAGCCAATTAACCTACAAACATGCACGTCTTTGGAGTGTGGGAGGAAATCAAGTTAGGAAAAGGGGACGTACAACGAGATCTGGGTGTCCTAGTGCATCGGTCACTGAAAGGAAGCATGCAGGTACAGCAGGCAATGAAGAAAGCCAATGGAATGTTGGCCTTCATAACAAGAGGAGTTGAGTATAGGAGCAAAGAGGTCCTTCTGCGGTTGTACAGGGCCCTGGTGAGACCGCACCTGGAGTACTGTGTGCAGTTTTGGTCTCCAAATTTGAGGAAGAATATTCTTGCTATTGAGGGCGTGCAGTGTAGGTTTACTAGGTTAATTCCCGGAATGGCGGGACTGTCATATGTTGAAAGACTGGAGTGGCTAGGCTTGTATACACTGGAATGTAGAAGGATGAGGAGAGATCTTATCGAAACGTATAAGATTATTAAGGGGTTGGACACGTTAGAGGCAGGAAACATGTTCCCGATGTTGGGGGAGTCCAGAACCAGGGGCCACACAGTTTAAGAATAAGGGGTAGGCCATTTAGAATGGAGAATCAGGAAAAACTTTTTCAGTCATTGAGTTGTGAATCTGTGGAATTCTCTACCTCAGAAGGCAGTGGAGGCCAATTCTCTGAATGCTTTCAAGAGAGAGCTAGATAGAGCTCTTAAGGATAGCGGCGTCAGGGGGTATGGGGAGAAGGCAGGAACGGGGAACTGATTGAGAATGATCAGCCATGATCACATTGAATGTACAGACAGCGCCCGTAGTCGGGATGGAACCCGGGTCTCCGGCGCTGCATTCGCTGCAAGGCGGCAGCTCTACCGTCGCGCCACCGCGGTCTTACCTGCGGCCGGTAGAAGCGCATGTGGTTGCAGATGATGTTGTACTCCTGCCTCTTGAGCGGGCAGTAGAACTTGACCCTTCGCGTGCTGAAGAGGAGCGGGTAGCCAAACTGGTAGGCGGCGGGCAGGGCGAAGGTCAGGTTGCGGGCCTCCCCGAAGCGCTAGAGGATGTTGAGGATGATGCTGCCCGCCGTCTTGTGGGTCTTGAGGAACATCACGTGGGTCCTGGGCCTGCAGGCCTCAATCGCCCGGCCAGCCTGCACCAGGCCCGTCGCCGTGGCAACCCCGGCCTGCTCCACCTCCAGCGACGGCATCCTAGGCAGGAGAGAGAGCACGATGAACACCTATTTTCTGTTTCTAAAATGAACAAATCTGAAGAAGGGTCTCGACCCAAAACGTCAATAGAGGGGGGGTGGGGAGGGGGGGAGGGAGAGAGAGGGAGTGAGAGGGAGAGAGAGGGAGAGAGAGAGAGGGAGAGAGAGAGCGAGGGAGAGAGAGAGGGAGAGAGAGAGGGAGAGAGGGAGAGAGAGGGAGAGAGAGGGAGAGAGAGGGAGAGAGAGGGAGAGAGAGGGAGAAAGAGGGGGAGAGAGAGAGGGAGAGAGAGAGCGAGGGAGAGAGAGAGGGAGAGAGAGAGGGAGAGAGGGAGAGAGAGAGGGAGAGAGAGGGAGAGAGAGGGAGAGAGAGGGAGAGAGAGGGAGAAAGAGGGAGAAAGAGGGAGAGAGAGGGAGAGAGAGGGAGAGAGAGGGAGAGAGGGAGAGAGAGAGAGAGGGAGAGAGAGGGAGAGAGAGGGAGAGAGAGGGAGAGAGAGGGAGAGAGAGGGAGAGAGACAGAGTGTGCGTGCTTGTCTGTGTGTGGGGGGTTTGTACGTTCTCCCCGTGACCGCGTGCTCCGGATTCCCCCCACAAAAACGACGACGTGCGGCTTGGGTCAATTATCCGTTGGGAATAGTCCTCCTGGTGTGGGGGTGAGGGGTTGAGTGGGATAGGGGGAGGGGAAGGGGGAGAGGGGGAGGGGGTGGGGGTGGGGGAGACGGAGAGGGGGAGTGGGGGTGGGGGAGACGGAGAGGGGGAGTGGGGGAGTGGGGGTGGGGAGAGGGAGAAGGGGAGAGGGAGAGGGGGAGAGGGAGAGGGGGAGTGGGAGAGGGGGAGGGGGAGTGCGGGAGGGGGAGTGGGAGAGGGGATGGGGAGGGAGGGGGAGAGGGGGTGTGGGAGAGGGGGAGGGGGAGTGGGAGAGGGGGAGGGGGAGTGGGGGAGGGCTGGTGGGGTGGGGGAGAGGGAGAGGGGGAGTGGGGGAGGGGGAGTGGGGGAGGGGGAGTGGGAGAGGGGACGGGGGCAGGGGAGAGGGGGAGGGGGAGAGGTGAGGGGGAGTGGGAGTGAGGGAGAGGGAGGGGAGAGGGAGAGGGGGAGTGAGAGAGGGGGAGGGGTAGGGGGAGGGGGGTTGGGAGAGGGGGCGGGGAGGGGGAGTGGGAGACGGGAGGGGGAGAGAGGGAGGGCGAGAGGGAGAGGGGGAGGGGAGTGGGGAGGGAGAGGGGGAGTGGGAGGTGTAGTGGGAAAGGGGGAGGGGAGGGGGAGAGGGGGAGAGGGGGAGTGGGAAAGGGAGGGGGTTTGGGGGCGGGGGAGGGAGAGGGGGATGGGGAGAGGGGGAGGGGGAGGGGGGTGGGGGGTGCAATCACCTTTTCTTATCCGTCATGCCCAGAGTCTGGATGGCAAGTCCGACCCCATGAGGATCAGCACGACCATCCAGAGAGCGTGGAGCGTACACCATTGCTGGATCCTTGGCTTCCTACGGGCAAGAGAGACAGCGTGAGAAACATTCACATTACAGTTAGCTTTCTGTGGTGTCACTCGTACCGAGGTACAGCGAAAAGCTTTTTATTGCATGCTATCAAAATGAATGGCGGTATAAATATTGTTACTTCGGAAATATATTCATTTTAACGGCATTAACCCTTCCTATTAATGTTATTGGTAATGTCATCAATTTATCAAGGTCTTCTTTTATTTTTCTTAGTAATAATAAATAATTTAAATTATATAAATTCTTCATATCATTATCAATTCTTATACCTAAATACTTTATACCAATTAATGGCCATCTAAATTGGGTTAGTAATCGACATTGAGTGTAATCTCCTTTAGTAAGGAGTAAACTTTCACTTTTATCCCAATTTATTTTATAACCTGATATTCTTCCATATTCTTCTAATCTAAAAGATAATTTGCGCAATGAATCTCATGGTTTTGTTAAGTATATCAAAACATCATCTGCAAATAAATTAATCTTAAATTCTTCCTGATTGACTTTAAAACCCTTAATATCTGGGTCACTTCTAATTAGTTCAGCTAACGGTTCTATCGCCAGCACAAATAAAGCAGGTAATAATGGGCATCCTTTTCTAGATGACCTTTTTAATTGAAACGGTGTTGAAATTTGGCCATTTGTCGCTACTTTAGCTTTGGGATTCACATTTAAAGTTTTAATCCAGTTTATAAAAGTTGTTCCTAACCCATATTTTTCCAATACTTTATATAAAAAAATCCCACTCTAACCTATCAAATGCTTTTTCTGCATCCAGAGCTACTGCTACACTTATTTCATTCCTCTTTTGTGCCAAATGCATTATACTGAGTAACCTAGTTACATTATCTGCAGAATGTCTATTTTTAATAAATCCAGTGTGATCCATATGTACTAATTTTGGTAAATACTTAGACAATCTATTAGATAAAATTTTTGCTACTATTTTATAATCTGTATTCAGCAAAGATATAGGTCTATCTGATGTTGGTTTTAAAGGATCCCTATCTTTTTTTGGTATTACTGTTAAAATCGCTGTCGTAAAAGACTCTGGGAGGTTATGTGTTCTTTCCGCCTGCTGTATTACCTCCATAAAAGGAGGAATTAATAATTCTTTAAATTTTTTATAAAATTCTGGTGGGAACCCATCTTCTCCTGGGGATTTATTACTCTGTAGTGATATTAAAACATTACCCATACAAGTACCACAGAAGTTTTTTCAAGAGTTAAATAAATATGTGCGGAAATTTCTCTGGAAAGGTAAGATGTCAAGAATATCGTTGGAAAAATTGACATGGAAGTTTGATTCAGGAGGATTACAACTTCCGAACTTTAAGAATTATTATAAAGCAAACCAACTGAGGTTTATTGCATCTCTTTTTGAAGAAAAAACCCGGCATGGATAAGAATAGAACTAGACAAAATAGGAGAAAATATACCAGAAGACTTTATATATAAATGGGAACCTAAATTGATACGGGGACTGAAAGAATCTCCATTATTAAAACACTTGATCGGATTATGGAATAAGGTAAATTTTGAGGATGAAACAAAAAAATCTTTATTAGGAAAGACAACTTTGATTCAGAATAGATTGATACCTTTTACAATGGATAATCAGCTTCTATATAGGTGGCATCAAAAAGGGATTAGATATATAGGTGATTGCTTTGAAAAAGGTATATTGATGTCATTTGAACAATTGAAAAATAAATATCATATATCAAATAATTCCCTTTTCTGTTACTTTCAATTAAGAGCGTATTTAAAAGATAAATTGGGTCAAACAATGTTATTGCCGAAATCTAAGGAAATTGAAAACCTAATTCAAAAAGGACAAATAATTTTTTTAACTTCTATTATATATAATCTAATTCAAAAAAAGGCTCCTCAACAAGGAATTCATATATCAAGGCGAAAATGGGAAACGGATTTGAATATTAATATTGATGGAACAAATTGGTCAAAGCTATGCCTTGACAGTATGAAAAATACAATAAATGTTCGGTTTAGACTAGTACAATATAACTTTCTGCATCAATTATATATCACACCACAAAAATTAAAGAGAATAAACTCAAGTTTATCTGACCAATGTTTTCGGTGCAATCAAGAAATTGGTACTTTTTTACATTCTACTTGGTCCTGTTCAAAAATACAACCTTTTTGGACAAACTTAAGAAGTTTTTTAGAACAGATTATCGGAATACAACTTCCATACAACCCAAGATTTTTGTTATTGGGTGATGTTGAAGGAATAAGACCACAACTTAAAATGAATAAATATCAGAAAGAATTTATAAAAATTGCATTAGCAGTAGCCAAAAAAACTATCGCAGTTACTTGGAAATCAGATTCCTATTTAAGTATGGACCTTTGGAATAATGAAATTTCTAACTGTATCCCACTTGAAAAAATTACTTATAATTTAAGGAACAAATATGATACTTTTTAAAATATCTGGCGTCCTTATCTACAAAAGAGGGGCCTATATATATAGAAGAATTGTTCATATTTACAATGGTTCTTTTGGGAGAGATGTATATACATATACAGTTTATTCTGTTTGGAATTCCATGGGGCGTGTGCAGGACCCCCAACAACCAGGCAGTCATTAATTTTTTTTCTTTTCTTTCTTTTTCTTATTTGGGGTTAGTATAAGGGGGGTGGGGGAAGGGTGGGGGGTTTGTTTTCCAAAAAGTTCTGTAAAAAATAAAAAACAAATATATATATTTTTTAAATTTTAATTAAAAAATGAATGGCGGTGCAGGCTCGAAGGGCCGAATGGCCTCCTCCTGCACCAATTTTCTACGTTTCTATCCAGCCAGCAGAAAGACGCTATAGGATCACAATCGAAGATAGGCACAAAGAAAGCTGGCGTAACTCAGCGGGACAGGCAGCATCTCGGGAAAGAAGGGATGGGCGACGTTTCGAGTCGAGACTGGTTAGGGATAAGGGAAACGAGAGACGTAACGAGAAGCTGGTGCAACTTGGGTGGGGGAGGGATAGAGAGAGAGGAAATGCCGGGGCTACTTGAAGTTAGAGAAGTCAATGTACATACCGCTGGGGTGTAAGCTGCCCAAGGGAAATATGAGGTGCTGTTCCTCCAATTTGCGCTGGGCCTCACTCTGACAATGGAGGAGGCTCAGGACAGAAAGGTCAGTGTGGGAGTGGGAGGGGGAGTTAAAGTGTTTAGCAAACGGGAGATAGACAATAGACAATATACAATAGGTGCAGGAGGAGGCCATTCGGCCCTTCAAGCCAGCACCGCCATTCAACGTTACTTTTTTGCTTTTATTCACAAAATGCTGGAGTAACTCAGCGGGCCAGGCAGCATCTCAGGAGAGAAGGAATGGGTGACGTTTCGGGTCGAGACCCTTCTTCAGACTGATGTCAGGGGGGGCGGGACAAAGGAAGGATATAGGTGGAGACAGGAAGATAGAGGGAGAACTGGGAAGAGGGGAGGGGATAGAGAGGGACAGAGGAACTATCTAAAGTTGGAGAACTCGATGTTCATACCACTGGGCTGCAAGCTGCCCAGGCGAAATATGAGGTGCTGTTCCTCCAATTTCTGCTGGGCCTCACTATGGCACTGGAGGAGGCCCATGACAGAAAGGTCAGACTGGGAATGGGAGGGGGAATTGAAGTGCTCAGCCACCGGGAGATCAGGTTGGTTAACGTGGACCGAGCGCAGGTGTTGAGCGAAGCGATCGCCGAGCCTGCGCTTGGTTTCGCCGATGTAAAGAAGTTGACATCTAGAGCAGCGGATGCAATAGATGAGGTTGGAGGAGGTGCAGGTGAATCTCTGTCTCACCTGGAAAGACTGTTTGGGTCCTTGGATGGAGTCGAGGGGGGAGGTAAAGGGACAGGTGTTGCATCTCGTGCGGTTGCAGGGGAAAGTGCCCGGGGATGGGGTGGTTTGGGTGGGAAGGGACGAGTGGACATGGGAGTTACAGAGGGAACGGTCTCCTCCTCTCCTTGTTAATTTTTTGCATATCTTTCATTCATTGTTTTTTTAATCTCTCCAGATGGGTCTCGACCCGAAACGTCACCCATTCCTTCTCTCCAGAGATGCTGCCTGTCCCGCCGAGTTACTCCAGCTTTTTGTGTCCGTTGTCAGAGGAGGTAGTCGAGGCAGGGACTATCACAGCACTTAAATGTGGAGGAAGGAATTGCAGATGCTGGCTGACACCGGAGATAGACACAAAATGCTGGCGTAACTCAGCGGGATAGGCAGCATCTCTGGGGAGAAGGAACGGGTTAAAACTAAATTTACAGGTAGTTGGTCAAAAAAAGCTTTTGGCTCATTGACCTTCATTGAGTATAGATGTTGGGAGGTCACGTTGCAGTTATATAAGACGCTGGTGAGGCCACATTTAGAGTATCGTGTTCAGTTCTGGGCACCGTGCTATCAGAAAGATTTTGTCAAGCTGGAAAGGGCGCTGAGAAGATTTACGAGGATGTTGCCAGGACTCGAAGGGTCTGAGCTACAGGGAGAGGTTGGGGCAGGCTGGGACTCTATTCCTTGGAGCGCAGGAGGATGAGGGGAGATCTTATAGAGGTGTACAAAATCATGAGAGGAATAGATCAGGTAAACACAAAGTCTTTTGCCCAGAGTAGGGGAATCGAGAACCAGAGGTCATAGGTTTAAGGTGAGGGGGAAAGATCTAATAGGAACCTGAGGGGTAATGATTTCCACAGAGAGGGTGGTGGGTGTATGGAACGAGCTGCTGGGGGTATAGTTGGGGCTGGGACTCTCATGATGTTTAAAAAACATTTAGACAGGTACATGGATCGAACAGGTTTAGAGGGACATGGACCAAACGCAGGTTGGTGGGACTAGTGTAGATGGGTCATGTTGGCCGTAGTGGGCAAGTTGGACTGAAGGGTCTTTTCTACGTTGTAAGACTCGATATAAATCGATACATCTATACACTAAAACTCTCGTTTGTTTGTTTGTTTGTGCCTGAACTACAGCCAAAACGGAGCACGGCAGCGCAACAGTTTTAGGCCCACCTTACTCACCGTCGTCCTTTTGGTGCCAATGGAAGACGTTTCATTGAAATCGGTGTCATATTTTTAAAGTTATTCACGTTTTAAAGTTTACATTTATCTCCTAGGGAGGGAGGGGGAGGGAGGGGGGGTGGAGGATGAGGGGGATGGAATGGGGGGAAGGGGGGAGGGGTGGGGGTGGAGGGGGGGAACAAAGGGGGGAGGGGGGAGGGAGTAGAGGAGAGGGAGGGGCGGGAGTGGTGGGGGGCAAAGGGGAGGGGAGGGGAGTGGGGAGGGGGAGGAGAGGGTGCTGCATCAATGCAGGAGAGGTTTGGGCCCAACGGGTCCACTTGGTCTAGTATACATTATAGAGCGGCTTATAAGGAACACCCTTGCAGGTAGTTAGCAGCAGGATAACCCGAGGCGTCAGTATGGTCATTGAGTCACACCACAAGGAAACAGGCCCTTCGGCCCAACATGCCCACGCCGACCAACATGCCCCGTCTACACTAGTCTCACCTGGGCGGCACGGTGGCGCAGCGGTAGAGCTACTGCCTGAGAGCTCCAGAGACGCAAGTTCAATCCCGAATATGGGTGCTGTCTGTCCGGAGTTTGTACGTTCTCCCCGTGACCTGCGTGGGTTTTCTCAGAGATCTTCCCCAAGATCTCCCACACTCCAAAGACGTGCAGGTTTGTATGTTCACTGGCTTGGTATCAATGCAAAACTGTCCCTAATGTGTGCAGGGTAGTGTTAATGTGCGGGGATCGCTGGTCGGCGCGGATTCGGTGGGCCGAAGGGCCTGTTTCCGCGCTGTATCTCTAAACTAAACGAAACTAACTCTGGCCCATTTCAATAGACAATAGACAATAGGTGCAGGAGGAGGCCATTTGGTCCTTCGGGCCAGCACCGCCATTCAATGTGATCATGGCTGATCATTCTCAATCAGTACCCCGTTCCTGCCTTCTCCCCGTACCCCCTGACTCCGCTATCCTTAAGAGCTCTATCTAGCTCTCTCTTGAATGCATTCAGAGAATTGGCCTCCACTACCTTCTGAGGCAGAGAATTCCACAGATTCACAACTCTCTGACTGAAAAAGTTTTGCCTCATCTCAGTTCTAAATGGCCGACCCCTTATTCTTAAACTGTGGCCCCTTGTTCTGGAATCCCCCAACATTGGGAACATGTTTTCTGCCTCTAACGTGTCCAAACCCTTAATAATCATATACGTTTCGATAAGATCTCCTCTCATCCTTCTAAATTCGGGACTGGATGCGAAAGTGGAATAGCGTAGAACTAGTGATAACGAACGAGGTGGAAACAAAGAGCTGTGGATGCTGGTTTATACCAAAGATTGACACAAAGTACTGGAATACCTCAGGTAGCATCTCTGGAGATAAAGGATGGGTGACTTTTCGTGTCGGAACCTTTCTTCAGACTGAACATAGAAACATAGAAAATAGATGCAGGAGTAGGCCATTCGGCCCTTAGAGCCTGCACCGCCATTGAATATGATCATGGCTGATCATCCGACTCAGTATATCGTACCTTCCTTCTCTCCATACCCCCTGATCCCTTTAGCCACAAGGGCCACATCTAACTCCCTCTTAAGTATAGCCAATGAACTGGCCTCAACTACCTTCTGTGGCAGAGAATTCCACAGATTCACCACTCTCTGTGTGAAAAAAAAGTTCTCATCTCGGTCCTAAAAGACTTCCCCCTTATCCTTAAACTGTGACCCCTTGTTCTGGACTTCCCCAACATCGGGAACAATCTTCCTGCATCTAGCCTTTCCAACCCCTTATGAATTTTGTAAGTTTCTATAAGAACTTCTAAATTCCAGCGATTACAAGCCGAGTCTATCCAGTCTTTCTTCATATGAAAGTCCTGCCATCCCAGAAATCAATCTGGTGAACCTTCTCTGTACTCCCTCTATGGCAAGATTGTCTTTCCTCAGATTTGGAGACCAAAACTGTATGCAATACTCCAGGTGTGGTCTCACCAATGCCCTGTACAACTGCATCCCAGGATGATGGATGGTCGGCGTGGATTTGGTGGGTCGAAGGGCCTCTTTCCCTGCTGCATCTCTTAACTACATTTGTCCTACCTTATAGATAATAGCCTCAAATCCAGACACCATCCTGATAAAACTCTTCTGTACCCTCTGCAAAGCTTCTACAACCTTCCTGTCATGGGCTGACCAGAACTGCAGGCAATATTCCAAATGCAGCCTCGCCAAACTTTTATAAAGTTGCAATTTGACTTTTAGAAACATAGAAAATAGGTGCAGGAGGTCATTCAGCCCATCGAGCTAGCGCTGCCATTCATTGTGATCATGGCTGATCATGGAAAATGGGTGCAGTAGTAGGCCATTTGGCCCTTAGAGCCAGCACCGCCATTCAATGTGATCATGGCTGATCATTCTCAATCAGTACCCCGTTCCTGCCCTCTCCCCATACCCCCTGACTCCGCTATCCTTAAGAGCTCTATCTAGGTCTCTCTTGAAAGCATCCAGAGAATTGGCCTCCACTGCCTGCTGAGGCAGAGAATTCCACAGATTCACAACTCTCTGACTGAAAAAGTTTTGCCTCATCTCAGTTCTAAATGGCCTACCCCTTATTCTTAAACTGTGACCCCTGGTTCTGGACTCCCCTAACATTGGGAACATGTTTCCTGCCTCTAACGTGTCCAACCCCTTAATAATCTTATACGTTTCGATAAGATCCCCTCTCATCCTTCTAAATTTGAACGTATACAAGCCCAGTCGCTCCAGTCTTTCAACATACGATAGTCCTGCCATCCACAATCAATAACAATAATTTTGTTCCGTTTACAGATAGAGCGTGGAGACACAGAGATACAGGCCCTTCGGCCCACTGAGTCCAGGCTGACCAGCGATCCTGTACACTGGCACTATCGCGACACACACACACACTAGGGGACAATTTACCAATTTACCAAAGCCAATTAGACCTGCAAACCTGCATGTCTTTGGAGTGTGGGAGTAAACCGAAGATCCTGGATAAAACCCACGCAGGTCACGGGGAGAATGTACAAACTCTGTACAGACAGCACCCGTAGTCGGGATCAAACCCGGGTCTCTAGCGCTGTGAGGCAGCAACTCTACCGGTGTGCCACCGTGCTGAAAGTGGGAAGAATAAAACGGGGTTGCCTTTAGAGATACAGAGCAGAAACAGGACCTTCGGCCCACCGAGTCCGTGCCGCCCAGCGATCCCCCGCACACTAACACTATCCTACACACACTAGGGACGATTTTTACATTTACCCAGTCAATTAAGCTACAAACCTGCACGTCTTTGGAGTGTGGGAGGAAACCGAAGATCTCGGAGAAAACCCACGCAGGTCACGGGGAGAACGTACAAACTCCGTAGAGACGGCACCCGTAGTTGGGATCGAACCAGAATCTCCAGCTCTGCATTCGCTGTAAGGCAGCAACTCTACCGCTGCGCCACCGTGCGGCTTAGATGGGCATTTGTGGGCAGGGCGACCTAGATGGGCCGAAGAGCCTGTTTTTGCCGTTCATTACCCTATGCTAAGATCGCACTGTGGTGATAAACTGTAAGATTATCACTTGCGTGACAAACTGTAAGAATATCTAGCTAGATTGCCGAATGCCAGACAGATGGCAGATTAGTTAATAGTCAAGTGTGTGGTTTCTGGAACGCTTACACTCATAAACTGAAGATAAGCAGAGAAATGATGTAGAGCAGATTAGTTTATCTTGGCATCACGTTCACCACGAACATTGTGGGATGGTCCAGTTTCTGTACTGTACTACATTCATAGTCACACTAGTCCCACCTGCCCACACCGCCCAACATGCCCCATCTACACTAGTCCCACCTGCCCACACCGGCCAACATGCCCCCTCTACACTAGTCCCACCTGCCCACACCGACCAACATGCCCCATCTACACTAGTCCCACCTGCCCACACCGACCAACATGCCCCATTTACACCAGTCCCACCTGCCCTCATCGGCCAACATGCCCCATTTACACTAGTCCCACCTTGCCCACACCGGCCAACATGCCCCATCGACACTAGTCCCACCTTGCCCACACCGTCCAACATGCCCCATCTACACTAGTCCCACCTGCCCACACCGAACAACATGCCCCATCTACACTAGTCCCACCTTGCCCACACCGGCCAACATGCCCCATCTACACTAGTCCCACCTTGCCCACACCGGCCAACATGCCCCATCTACATTAGTCCCACCCGCCCACACCGAGCAACATGCCCCATCTACACTAGTCCCACGTGCCCACACCGACCAACATGCCCCATCTACACCAGTCCCACCTGCCCACATCGGCCAACATGCCCCATCTAAACTAGTCCCACCTGCCCACACCGGCCAATATGCCCCATCTACACTAGTCCCACCTGCCCACACCGGCCAACATGCCCCATATACACTAGTCCCACCTGCCCACACCGACCAACATGCCCCATCTACACTAGTCCCACCATCCCACACCGGCCAACATGCCCCATCTACACTAGTCTCACCTGCCCACACCGACCAACATGCCCCATCTACACTAGTCCCACCTGCCCACACCGACCAACATGCCCCATCTACATTAGTCCTTCCTTCCCGCATTCGGCCCCCATCCCTCCAAACCTGTCCTATCCATGTACCTGTCTAACTGTTTCTTAAATGTTGGGACAGTCCCAGCCTCAACTACCTCCTCTGGCATCTTGTTCCATATACCTACCACCCTCTGTGTGAAAACGTTACCTCTCACATCTTCTGTACACTAAAACTCTTGTTTGTTTGTTTGTTTGTTCCTGAACTACAGCCAAAACAGTACATGAGAGAACGACAATTCTAGGCCCCACCTTACTCACCGTCGTCCCTTTGGTGCTAATAGAAGACGTTTCATTGAAATTGGTGTTTTATATTTAAAGTTATTCATATTTTAAAGTTTAAATCTATCCCCTAGGGAGGGAGGGAGGGAGGAAGGGAGGGAGGGGAGGGAGGGGGAGGAGGGAAGATAAGGGGGGTTGAGGGGGATGGGGTGGGGGGAAGGGGAAGGGAGGATGGAGGATAAGGGGGTTGAGGGGGATGGATTGGGGGGAATCGAGTGGGGGGGAGGAAGGGGTAGGGAGGGGGAGCGGAGGGATGTGGAGGGGAGGAGGGAGGAAGGAGGGAGGGAGGAGGGGGGAGGGAGGGGTTAGGGGTAGGAGAAGGATATGGGGGGTTGTGGGGGATGGAGTGGAGGGGGGGATGGAGTGGGTGGGGACGGGAGGGGAAGTGGGATAGGGAGGGGAAGGGGGGGGAGGGGAGAGGGGAAGTGGAGAGGGGAAGGGGAGAGGGGAAGGGGAGGGGAAGGGGAAGGGGAGGGGAAGGGGAGGGGAGGGGAAGGGAAGGGGAAGGGGGACGGGAAGGGGAACGGGGAGGGGGGAGGGAGGGTGAGGGGTTAGGGTGGGAGAAGGATATGGGGGGTGGAGGTGGATGGAGTGGGGGGGACGGAGTGGGGGTGAAGGGAGGGGGAAGGGAAGGAGGGGGAGCAGAGGGAGGAGGGAGGGAGGAGGGGGACCGGAGGGAGGAGGGAGGGAGGAGGGGGAGCGGAGGGAGGAGGGAGGGAGGAGGGGGAGGGACGGGTTAGGGGTGGGAGAAGGATATGGGGGGGTTGTGGGGGATGGAGTGGAGGGGGGGATGGAGTGGCGGGGAGTGGTGGGGAAGGGGGAGGGGAAGTGGGATGGGAAAGGGGAAGGGGAGGAGAAGGGGGGAGGGGAAGGGGGAGGGGAAGGGGGAGAGGAAGGGGGAGGGGAAGGGGGGAGGGGAAGAGGAGGGGAGGGAGGGGTTAGGAGTGGGAGAAGGATATGTGGGGTTGTGGGGGATGGAGTGGAGGTTGGGTGGAGTGGGGGGGAGGGGAAGGAGGGGGAAATGGGGGAGGAGAGGGTTCTGCACCAATGAAGCAGAGGTTTGGGCCCAACAGGTCCACTTGGTCTAGTCCCTGTTAAATCTTTGCCCCCTCACCTTAACCCTACATCCTCTGGTCCTCGATTCCCCTACTCTGGGCAAGAGACTGTGTGCCATGATCACATTGAATGGCGGTGCTGGTTCGAAGGGCCGAAGGGCCTACTCCTGCACCAATTGTCTATTGTCTATTGCATTTACCCGGTCTATTCCTCTCATTATTTTACACTGCTCTACAAGATCACCACTCTACCTCCTGCGCTTGAACGAATAATCTCCTCGCCTGTGCAAGCTCTTGAGGCCTGGCAACATCCTGGTAACTGTTCCCTGCACTTGCCTTTCGGTATCTCTAGTGTTCCCCCTCCCCCCGGTTCCGGGTCTCGACCCGAAACGTCGCCCATTCATTTTCTCCAGAGACGCTGCCTTTCCCCACCGAGTTACTCTGGCACTCTGTGCCCGATCCCAGCTCAACAGGGCGGCATGGTGGCGCGGCGATAGAGTTGTCGCTTTGCAGCGAATGCAGCGCCGGAGACTCAGGTTCGATCCTGACTACGGGCGCCGTCTGTAACGGAATTTGTACGTTCTCCCCGTGACCTGCGTGGATTATCTCCAAGATCTCCGGTTTCCTCCCACACTCCAAAGACGTGCAGGTATGTAGGTTAATTGACTGGGTAAAATGTAAAAAATTGCCCCTGGTGTGTGTAGGATAGTGTTAGTGTGCGGGGATCGATGGGCGGCGCGGACCCGGTGGGCCGAAGGGCCTGTTTCCGCGCTGTATCTCTAAAGAAAAAAACGTCCTTCCAGCAGCAGGGTGGCCAAAACTGGACGCAACGCTCTTTAACATTGCGGGCTCGCCAATGTCCTGTGAGGTTCCCTGGTCCATGCGCGTGAAAGAGCACAGTTGCAAGACAGAGGAACAGGCGCAGCGGTCGAGTTGCCCGCTCACAACGCCAGAGACCCCAGCTCAATGCTGACCACGGGTGCCTTTTGTACGTTCTCCCTGTGACCTGCGTGGGATTTCTCCGGGTGCTCCGGTTTCATCCCACACTCCAAAGGCAGGTTTGTCGTCTGATTGGCTTCTGGTCATTGTAAATTGTGCCTAGTGTGTGCAGGATAGTGTTAGTGTGCGGGGATCGCTGGGCGGCGCGGACTCGGTGGGCCGAAGGGCCTGTTTCCGCTCTGTTTCTCTAAACTAATCGGTCTGAAGAAGTATAAGAAAATAACTGCAGATGCTGGTACAAATCGAAGGTGTTTATTTCATAAAATGCCGGAGTCACTCAGCGGGTCAGGCAGCATCTCGGGAGAAAAGGAATGGGTGACGTTTCGGGTTGAGACCCCTCTCTCGACCCTAAACTTTTTCAGGCAGAGAGTTGTGAATCTGTGGAATTCTCTGCCTCAGAAGGCAGTGGAGGCCAATTCTCTGAATGCATTCAAGAGAGAGCTAGATAGAGCTCTTTAGGATAGCGGAGTCAGGGGGTATGGGGAGAAGGCAGGAACGGGGTACTGATTGAGAATGATCAGCCATGATCACATTGAATGGCGGTGCTGGCTCGAAGGGCCGAATGGCCTCCTCCTGCACCTATTGTCTATTGTCCATTGAAACGTCAGCCATTCCTTCGCTCCTGAGATGCTGCCTGACCCGCTGAGTTACTCGAGCATTTTGTGAAATAAATACCTTCGGTCTGAACAAGGGTCTCGACCCGAAACGTTACCCATTCCTTCTCTCCTGAGATGCTGCCTGACCTGCTGAGTTACTCCAGCATTTTGTGTCTACCTTCTCGAAACTAAACACTGATTACTTCGGGTCTGGGGTGCTGTGCCTGTTCTGCCCAACACACGTCACAGAGCTGTACAGCACATTACAGGAAACAGGCCTGGATAGAGGGAATGAATGACACTTCGGGTCGAGGCCCTTCTTCAGATTGAGCTCAGTGTGAAGAAGAGTATCGACCCGAAACGGCACCCATTCCTTCTATCCAGAGATGCCGGCTGTCCAGCTGAGTTACTCCAGCATTTTAGTTCAATTTTCGGTGTAAACCAGCATCCGCTGTTCCTTTCTGCACACGAAAGGTTACCCATCCCATCTTGGGAAATTATGAATGGAATCTTCCTCCTTGCACCAAGCTGACGTACTAAATTATCTTAACTCACTGTAGATAAAAAATCGTAATAATTTTTATGGCATAAACAAATGTTTACTTCAGATTTACAGCGCTGAAATGGGCTCTTGGGCCCAACGAGTCCGTGCCGTCCAGCCATCCCTGCACACTCACACTATCCGATACGCAGTAGGAACCAGGACCAGTCTCACCCGACTATTGCGACCCTATTAGTATTGTATTTATTAAAATAAGATATAGATATGCTGCGTGGATATAGGCTCTTCAGCCCAATGAGCCCACGTCGACCAGCGATCACTCCGTACACTATCCCACACCGATGATCTATCCTACCGACAAACCTATCCTATCTGCCGCTACTCCACAGTGCCACAGAAGCTACCTTCTACATTATACTGGAATAATTAACAGCCTCGTCTACGTTCCCTCCTACTACAGTCCTTTGCAACCATCTGTTTTCAATGTTAGCCTGAGAAAATAGTTCAAACAATACCTGGTGGAACAACTCACTGACTGGAAAGGTCACCTTATCTGATTAACCACTGCCAAGTCCTCGATTAAGTAAGTGATAAAATGATGTAAAATGCGGGATCAGGCACGATGGCAGAGCGTTTGCCAGAGCTTAAAGCGTTCAATCTCACGGTGTAGGAGGGGTAGCAGAAGGAGCAGTCAATGTATCACACCCCGGTCTTTCTTTCCCTGCGCCCTTTGCGAGACTGGTACAGAGTTTGAAAGCGCGCACCACCAGACTCAGGAACAACTTTTTTCCTGCCTTTTATCAGGCTCTTGAACCATAAGCTCGGGTACTGTCCGATACAGGTCTACCCCATTGAGGACATTGGACTTTGTCCATGGTCCATCCATTCGCTAGGGTACTGACCAATTCACCTCTAAACAATTGCAGACATTGGGCTTTATCAATGGAACTGATGTGGTGCAACGCCAAGAAGTGCTTGAATAGTTCATTAATTATTTAGTACGGGTGTCAGGGGTTATTGGGAAAAGGGAGGCGAATGGGGTTGCGAAGGAATGAAAGATCAGCCATGATGGAATAGCAGAGTAGACTCCGCCCCCACCTCAACGAGTACCGAATCCGCCACGATTTAGATCTCTTCTTCCATCGCCTCCGGCTCCGTGCCTTTTTTTTAATAGGAAGGAGTCCTCACCACCCAGAGATGATCCCTTCTCACGTCGCCACCTGTCCACCTCCTATTGGACTCCCCGGATGGTATTCTACCTTGTTTAGACCTTTTCATTTCCAACTGCAGGCGGGACATCAGCCGCCTCAACTTTTCCTCTCCCCTTACTTACTCTAACCTCTGCCCCCCCCAAGGTACAGCCCTCCTTAACTTTGTCGCCCGTAGAAACATGGCGATACTTGTGCACTGCCTAGGTGAGGTCTGCTGTATGATTCAGTTCAGTAAGTTCAATTCAGTTTAGTTTATAGTCATGTCACGTGCACTAAGGTACAGTGAAAATATTTCGTTTTTACCCCGTTATATGAAAAATAATGCATTTCACTGAACAAGTGTGTGAGTGTGTGTGATCGTGGCGATTTAGACGCAAGATTCCCTTGCCCAGAGTAGGTGAATCTAAGACCAGAGGACATCGGTTTAGGATGAAGTTGAAAAGATTTAATGGGAATCTGAGGGGATACTTTTTCACACAAAGAGTGGTGGGTGTGTGGAACAATCTGCCAGAGGAGGTCGTTGAGTCTGGGACTATCCCAACATTTAAAAAACAGCTAGGCAGGTACATGAATAGGACATGTTTGGAGTGATATGGACCAAAGGCCGACAGGTTGGCCGGTGTGGGTAAGTTGGGTCCAAAGGCCTGTTTCCACGTTGTATCACTCTATGCCTATTACTCTATGACTATGACGCTTGTGTACTGCCTAGGTGAAATCTGCATGATGTTACTGGGTTGTATGCAAAAAAAGCAGTCCAGTTCACTTCAGTTTAATATCACGTGTACGAGGTACTGTGAAAAGCATCTGGTGAATGCTATCCATCCAGAAGAAAGACAATACCTGATTACAATCGAGCCATTCCCGGTTCAGTTTCATTCAGTTTCAGTTTAGTTTAGATGGAGAGCATGGAACCAGGCCCTTCCACCCAACGAGTCTGCACCGGCCAGCGAACCCCGCATATTAACACTGTCCTACACACACCAGGGTCAATTTACATTAGATTTTGGTACATGAAAAGGGAATAATATTTAGTGCAAGTTCAAGCCAGTAAAGTCCAATCAAGGATAGTCTGAGGATCACCAACGAGGGTGATAATAGTTCGGGACTGCTCTCTGGTTGTGGTAGGTTGATTCAGTTGCATGATAACACACATTCACACAGACAGCACCCGAGGTGCGGATGGAACCTGGGTCTCTGGAGCTATGAGGCTGCGGCTCTACCCGCTGCGCCACCGTGCCACATCCTTGTACCATTTCTCACTTCTACCCCCTCTGCTCCAAAAATGAGATGAATCTCCTCATGAATGTAACTTTATTACATGGATAGGACAAATTTGGAGGGATATGGGCCAAACGCGGGCAGTTGGGATTAGTTTTGCTGGGACATTTTGGTCAGTGTGTGCAAGTTGGGCCGAAAGGCCTGTTTCCACACTGTATCATTCTAGAAGCAATGACAACAGGTGCAGAAGTAAGCCATTCGGCCCTTCGAGCCAGCACCACCATTCAATATGATCATGGCTGATCATCCAAAATCAGTACCCCGTTCCTAATTTCCCCCTGCCTGATCTCTTTACCCCAAGAGCTAAATGTAACTCTCCCTTGAAAACATGCTGTGAATTATCCTCCACTCCCTTCTGTGGCGGAGAATTCCACAGATTCACAACTCTCTGGGTGAAAAAGTTTTTCTCATCTCTGTCCCAAATGGCCTACCCCTTATTCTTAAACAAGTGTGTGTACGAAAGTTTTAATGTGGAGGGATCGTTGGTCAAATGGCATGATTCCGTGCTGCATCTCTAAACTAAACTAAACTAAACTAAACTAAACTAAACTAAACTAAACTAAACTAAACTAAACTAAACTAAACTAAACTAAACTAAACTAAACTAAACTAAACTAAACTAAACTAAACTAAACTAAACTAAATTAAACTAAACTAAACTAAACTAAACTAAACTAAACTAAACTAAACTAAACTAAACTAAACTAAACTAAACTAAACTAAACTAAACTAAACTAAACTAAACTAAATTAAACCAAACTAAATTAAACTAAGAGCATGGAGCCTGCCACTATAACTGATGTCTGGCAGCACTTCATTTAAATCCACTGTAATAAAACGCTTCAGCAGGTGGGTTATGTAGTGAATCATCTTTTACCCCAGAAGTGACCTGGATCTGCTTCAGTTGGCCCACGTCAGGTCGGCAGCAGATACGATCTCACCAGCTCTCCACTCTGTTCTGGACCATCTAGATAACAGGAACACATAATTCAAGCTGTTGTACATCTTGGTGGCACGGTGACGCAGAGGTGGAGTTGCTGCCTTACAGCCCCCAGAGCGTCTTCTTCGATCTGTCATTTTCACATGCTACACTTAAATATCTCTAGTCTCCCTCACCCCTGTCTATCAGTCAGAACGAGGGTCTTGACACGAAACGTCACCTATTCCTTCTCTCCAGAGATGCTGCCTGTCCCGCTGAGTAACTCCAGTATTTTCAGTCGACTCGGGTTCGAACCTATCTGCGGGTGTCGCTTGTACGCAGTTTGTCCGTTCTCCCTGTGACCAAAGATGGACGCAAAAAACTGGAGTTACTCAGCGGGTCAGACAGCATCTCTAGAGAGAAAGTATATGTGACGTTTCGGGTCGTGATCCTTTTTCAGACTGGGAGTCAGGGGAAAGGGAAACGAAAGATATAGTCGGTGATGTAGAGAGAGAGAGAGAACAAATAAATGAAAGGTATGCAAAAAAGTAAGATGATAAAGGAAACCGTGTGAGCTGTGGCCTAGGTGAAAACAGGTATAGCCAATGATACGAGCATTGACAGTTCCTTTGGACAGGATAGTGCTAGTGCAAAGGGATCGCTGGTTGGCCAGGATCAGGTGGGCCAAAGGGCCTGTTTCCACACCGTATCTCTTTCAAAAAATCAACTTGCCTGCTCAGCTTTCAACGACATCACTCGAAACACTTGCTGCTCGCTTTGGCAGCACAAATACTAAAATCGTAATAATGCAGAGAACATTAACATGTTCCCACGCAAGGATTTCGCGCAGATTTGTGCAGCGTTACATATTTTCATGGGCGGCTCACTAAAGCAGCTGGTAAACCGGCAGAGACCTGGGTTCGATCCTGACCTCGGGTGTTGTCTCTGTGTGTGTGTGGAGTTTGAACATTCTGCCTGTGACCCGTGTGGGATTCCTGTGGTTCCTCCGGTTTCCTGAAAAGTGGTAGTTTGTTAATTATTAGGTTTATTGTTGTCACGTGTACCAAGGTCCAGTGTAAAAGATTGTTCAGCATGCTAACCAAATAGATCAGATCCACCGTACATAGATAGGCAATAGACAATAGAGAATAGACAATAGACAATAGGTGCAGGAGGAAGCCATTCGGCCCTTCGAGCCAGCACCGCCATTCAATGTGATCATGGCTGAGCATTCTCAATTAGTACACCGTTCATGACTTATTCCCATACCCCTAACTCCGCTATCCTTAAGAGCTCTATCGAGCTCTCTCTTGAATGCATTCAGAGAATTGGCCTCCACTGCCTTCTGAGGCAGAGAATTCCACAGATTCACAACTCTCTGACTGAAAAAGTTTTTCCTCATCTTGGTTCTAAATGGCCTACCCTTATTCTTAAACTGTGGCCCCTTGTTCTGGACTCCCCAACATTGGGAACATGTTTCCTGCCTCTAACGTGTCCAACCCCTTAATGATCTTATACGTTTCGATAAGATCTCCTCTCATCCTTCTAAATTCCAGTGTATGCAAGGCTAGTGGCTCCAGTCTTTCAACTTATGACAGTCCCGCCATTCCGGGAATTAACCTAGTAAACCTACACTGAACGACCTCAATGGCAAGAATACCCTTCCTCAAATTTGGAGATCAAAACTGCACACAGTACTCCAGGTGCAATCAAGTTAAGTACAATAGGTAGAGCGAAGGAGAAGATACTGTGTGACGAACATAGTTCATAAGTTCACAAGTTATGGGAGCGGAATTATGCCATTCAGCCCCTCAAGTATACTCTGCTATTCAGTCACGGCTGATCTGTCTTTTCCCCCCTCAACCCATTAGCCTTCCTTCCCCAGATAATCCCTGAAACCAGTACTAATCAATTAATCAACTAATGAAGCACTTCTTAGCGCTGTGGCACATCAGTTCCATAGACCAACTATACTGTCTGCAATGGGGTAGAGGTGAATTGGACAGTACCCTAGCTAATGGATGGACCACAGACAAAGTCCAATGTCCTCAATGGGGTGGACGTGTATCGGACCCTAGCAGATGGATGGACCGTTCCTGAGTTTGGTGGTGCCTGCTTTCAAACTCTGTACCATTCTCGCAAATGGTGCAGGGAAAGAAAGAAAGACCGGGGTGTGTGAGACAAGACTTTAGATGCATGGACTGCTCCTTCTACTCGCCCTCCTAAATTGTGAGCTTGGACGCTTTAACCTCTGGCAAACGTTTTGCCATCGTGCCTTATCCAGCAATTTTCAGCCTTTTATTGCTTTTTTGATCGAGAACTTGGCAATTGCCGTTTATCTGATAAGGTGACCTTTCCAGTCGGTGACCTGTTCCACCAGGTATTGTTTGGAATATTTTCTCAGGCTGGTATAGAAATCAGATGGTTGCAAAGGGCTGTAATAGAAGGGAACCTATACAAGGCTGTTACTTATTCCTGTGCAATGTAGAAATTAGCTTCGGTGGCACGGTGGAACAGCGGCAGATCGGATAGGTTTATAGGTAGTATAGTCTATGGGTGTAGGATAGGTCGACGTGGGCTCAACCTGCCGAAGGGCATATTTCCACGCTATATCTCGAAATACAATTCTAATAAAGACAATAATAATCGGGTCACAATAATGGGGTGAGACTGGTCCTTGTTCCTAGTGTATGTCGGACAGCGTGAGTGTGCGGGGATCGCTGGTCGGCGCGTACTCGATGAGCCCAAGAGCCTGTTTCCGCATTGTATCTCTAAACTAAACTGAATTTTACATTTCTTTATGACTTCTATAATTTATTAAACAATTTTATCCATAGTGAGATAAGAAAATTTACTGAGACAGCTTAATGTAAGGAGGAAGATTCCATTCATAGTTTCCTAAGATGGGATGGGTAATCTTTCTTGTGCACGAAGGAACTGCATATGCTGCTTTACACCGAAAATTGACACAAGATGATGGAGTAAATCAGATGGACAGGCAGCAGCTCTGAGTAGAAGGAATGGGTGCCGTTTCGGGTCGAGACCCTCCTTCAGACAGAGCTCAGTCTGAAGAGCTGGTCTCGCCCCTAAATGTCACTCAATCCTTCTACTCAGAGATGCTGCCTGCCCCGCTGAGTTACTGCAGCATTTTGTATCGTATTTGGGTAACCTTTCTTGCTGAACCTTTCCATGTGCTTGAATAAATACACTTGGAAATTTTCGGGTTGAGAGGGTATGAACTATAGTCAAGTCAAGTCAAGTCAAGTCAAGTCAAGTCAATTTTATTTGTATAGCACATTTCAAAACAACCCACGTTGACCAAAGTGCTGTACATCAGTTCAGGAACTAAGAAACGAACATACAATGGCACACAAACATAACAACACATACATAAACAGTTTACAGCGCCCCCTCAGATGGCCTCAAACGCTACGGAGTAGAAATAGGTTTTGAGCCTGGACTTAAAGGAGTCGATGGAGGGGGCAGTTCTGATGGGGAGAGGGGTGCTGTTCCACAGTCTCGGAGCTGCAACCGCAAAAGCGCGGTCACCCCTGAGCTTAAGCCTAGACCGCGGGATAGTCAGTAGCCCCAAATCGGCCGACCTGAGGGACCTGGAGATAGAATGGTGGGTTAGAAGATTTTTGATATGGGGGGGGGGGGCAAGCCCGTTTAGGTCTTTGTATGTGAATAGGAGGAGCTTGAAGTTGTTTCTGTACCGTACTGGGAGCCAGTGGAGAGAGGCCAGAATCGGGGTGATGTGGTCCCTTTTACGGGTACCGGTCAGGTGTCTCGCTGCGGCGTTTTGGACCAATTGCAGGCGGGACAGGGGTGATTGGCTGATCCCATTGTATAGGGAGTTGCAGTAGTCTTGGCGGGAGGAAAAGAATGCGTGAATGAATTTTTCAAAGTCGTCAAATTGGAGGAATGGTTTGATTTTAGCTATGGCACGAAACTGGAAGAAGCTGGCTTTACGAAACTGTTGAATTGCTTGTCAAACTTTAATGCAGAGTCAAATATCACGCCAAGGTTTTTGACATGCGGTTTGACTAGGGAGGATAGGCTTCCAAGGATGCCTGTTATCGTTTTGATGGAGTCGTGGGGAGCGGGGGGGGGGGCGAATAGGATGACCTCAGACTTGGTCTCGTTTAGTTGAAGGAAGTTCTGTGCCATCCAACATTTTATGTCCTCAAGGCAGTGCATGAGGCTGATTAAATTTGGCAGGTTGTTGGGTTTCAGGGGGAGATAAAGCTGCGTGTCATCCGCATAGCAGTGGAAAGAAATGCCTCGCCTTTGAATGATTTGGCCGATGGGGAGCATGTATAGAGAGAAGAGAATGGGGCCTAGGATGGAGCATTGTGGTACCCCGCAGAACACCGCTAGCTGGGGAAGAGGAATAGTTGCCTATGTTGATGGAGAAACTCCTATTTTTGAGGTAGGAAACGAACCATCTCAGGGCAGTGCCATCAACGCCAATCCCGTACCGGAGACGTTCAATAAGGATGGTGTGATCCACTGTATCGAACGCTGCGCTGAGGTCGACAAGGAACAAGCTTGCACAGTCGCCGGTGTCGATGGCGAGAAGCAGGTCATTGTGTACCTTCAACAAGGCAGATTATGTGCTGTCGTGGGCCCTGAAACCTGACTGGAAACTTTCCATGATGGTATTTCGTTGTAGGTAAGGCAGTAATTGATTTAGAATTGCCTTTTCAAGGACTTTTGATAGGAATGGCAGTTTGGAAATGGGTCTGTAGTTGCTAGGCAAGGTGGGGTCTAGGTTGGGTTTTTTCAGGAGGGGCTGGACCACCGCGTGCTTGAAACAGGTTGGAACAGTGCCAGTGGCCAGATAACCGTTGATGATAGAGAGGATGCTGGGACCGGCTATTGCAATGAGATTCTTCAAAAGGGCAGTGGGGACAGCGTCAAGGGGCAGGTTGCAGATTTCATAGTGGAGACAAGCTTTGCAAGGGAGGATAGAGTAACGGTTTGGAAACAGTCCAATGTAGATGAATAGACCAGTGAGACAGCTAGGTCACGGGTGGAAGGGGAAATATTCATTCTAATGTTCTCAAATTTACTAGTGAAACATTTAGAGAATTCTTCGCACTTAGCAGGGGACCCAAATAAGCTTGTACTGGGGGCGGGACAGATGACAGAGGTAATAGTGCGAAATAGGACCTTGAAATTATGAGAGTTTTTGGAGAAAAGGTCGGAAAAATATTGTGCTCTCACAGACTCTACTGCTTCCTGGTATTTGAGATGATTGTTTCTCAGAATTTCGAAGGAAATGTGAAGCTTATCACATTTCCACCTCCGTTCTGATTTTCTGCACTCCCTTCTTAGGGCTCTGGTGGTGTCATTGAGCTAAGGCCGACCCTTGGGCTTAGGCTTTTTCATTTCAAGAGGAGCAACAGAATCCAGGATGGAAGAGTAAGTGATATTAAATAAAGAGATGAGATCCTCAGTGCTGAGATGGGGGGAGAAGCCTCAATAGTGCAGATGTTGGAGGCAGCTATGAGAGCCTCACAGAACTTACTGGCAGTCAATGAGTTTATGTAGTGGGAGTAACGAACAGGGAGATGAGATTTGGCGGGAGAGAAAGGCAGAGATGCATGAAAAATAATAGCGCTGTGATCCGACCGACAAGCCTCAATAAGTTCAATATTGCAGATTGGGAAACCGGACGATAACACTCGGTCGAGTGTGTGGCCTAGCTTGTGAGTGGGTCCAGTGGTAAGTAGAGTCAGATTCAAGGACTCAACCAGGGGCATAAATTCACTCACAAGAGGCTTAGTAGGACAGCAAACATGAATGTTAAAATCACCAAGAATCATGACCCGGTCAAATTTGGGCAAAATGTTAGAGATAAGATCATCAAATTGGGTGATGAAGTCCTTATGCATTTTTGGTGGGCGATACACAAGAACAATTAGGAGGGGATAGGCTAGGCCTACTTTAATTTGTTGCACCGCGAAACTGGAGAAATGATCATCGTTCAGGAGGCGGCCATTGAAATGTTTCTTAAACACAGTGACTAGGCCCCCACCGCGCCCGGAGAGCCTAGGTGAGCTGAAGAAGTTACAGTCATCAGGACAGTGTTCCACGAGTGGAGCAAGCTCACCACGGTTAGGCCAGGTTTCTGTGACCAGTAAGAATTCCAATCTACGGGTGGTAACGAAATCGTTGAGGATGAAGGTCTTTTTCGGTAAAGATCTTGCGTTAATCAGGGCCACTTTAGCAGGGAAGCAGGTGAGCTTTGGTCTGGTAGCGGCGCTCACGCCAGCGGGCCGAGGTTCATGAAGACCACGCCGGTGCGCTTCACAGATGGCCTTGCTGGGAGCCCGGGGACCGGGATGATCGGTCGAAGAGAGGCATACCTGAGCTCGAGGGAGCGCTGGTGGATGGAGCGGTAAGGCCGAACATGTCCGACCTCGCAGCGCTGGGCGAGGTAGGCCGATGTTGGGCGAGCGCGGGCGAGGTTCTTCAGCTTTTCCGAGGCGCCCGCGCGTTTACTCCGCCTCCTAGCGCGGTTCGTACGGCTATGGCTGTAACGCTGGGGCCGCGCACCTACCGGGAGTTGATCGAGGAGCGATCTCTGGGAGAAGCTTTGTCCGGGACCTGGAATGATGAAGTCGACGACGGAGGCTCGGATGTTCAGCCGTGTTAGGCGTTCGGAGACCAAGGTGACTTGCCGAACACACGGTGAGCGACGACGGGCAGCCAAACACAAAGCGGCGGCCATCTTACATGAGAACTACACGAAGAGGTTGGACAAAGTTGGATTCTTTTCTCTGGAACGCCGGAAGTTGACGGGAGACCTGATAGAAGTAATTCAAATTATGAAAGGCACAGATATGGTAGAGAGTCAGAAACATTTATTCCCCAGGGTGGAAATGTTACAGACTAGCGGGCTACAGATTAAAGGGAAGAGGGGTAAAGCTTAAATGAGATGAGCGGGGTAAGGTTTTATTAATACAGAGGGTGGCGGGTGCCTGAAACGAGCCTGATAGGATGGTAGCATTTTAGAGACTTTTATAGAAGCACATGTTCGGAAGCAAGATGTTATTTACCTGGAGAGGGTCCAGCAAAGATTTACAAGGAGCTGCCAGGACTCAATGTTGCTGAGCTGCAGGGAAAAGGTGAGCAGGCTAGGACTTTATTCCTTGGAGCGCGGGGCGATGAGGAGTGATACGGTAGAAGTGCATAAAATCTTGAGAGGAATTGATAGGATATATGCGCAGTCTTTCCCCAGGGTAGGGGGATCACGAAGCAGAGGACATAGGTTTAAAGTGACGGGGGGGGGGGGGTATTTTATTGGAACCTAAGGTAGACATTTTTACACAAAGGGTGGTAATTATATGGAACGAGCTACCTAAAGTGGTAGCTGTGGCAAGTCCAACCAAAGCAACATTTATATAGCTACATGGATCCAATAGGTTTAGAGGGATTATGGGCCAAACACAGACATGTGGAACTAGTGTAGATGGAGCATGTTGGTCGGCTCGGGCACGTTGGGACGAAGGGCATGTTTCATGCTGTAATTCATGACACTATGATTCTATGACACATGCGTACGCTGACAATGAAAGGACATTCAGGGATCACGTTCAGGTAGATGAGATTAGTTTAACTTCATCATGCCCGGTATGGTCATTGTGGGTCGAAGGGCATGTTCTGTACTGTACTGATCTGTGTTTCATGTTAAAAAATCTTCTTAATAAATGAGTTTAGTTTTCTTTATTGTTAAGTGTATCGAAGTACAGTCAAAAGCTTTTGTTGTGTGCGAACCAGACAGCGGGAAGCCAATACAATCAAGCCATCCACAGTGTGCAGATACATGACAAAGGGCATAAATTGAATAACATTTAGTGCAAGATAAAGCCAGTAAAGTTCTATCAAAGATAGTCCGAGCATCTCCAAAGAGATAGATAGTAGTTCAGGAATGCACCCGTGTTGTTGGTGGGATGGCTGACAACAGCGGGGAAGAAACTGTCCCTGAAACTGGAGGTGTGTGTTTTCACACTTCTATATATCTCGCCCGATGGGAGATGAGAAAAGAGGGGTTGTGCGGCGTGAGAGTGGTCATTGATTATGCTGATGGCCAAGCTCAGGCAGCGTGAAGTTTAAATTGAGTCAATGGAAGGGATTTGGTTAGTGTGACGGTCTGGGCTGCGTCCACAATTCTTTGCAATTTCTTGCGGTCTTGGGTCGAGCTGTTGCCAAACCAAATGCTTTCGAGGGCAATCTATTTCACAATG
Source organism: Rhinoraja longicauda (assembly GCF_053455715.1). Taxonomy (NCBI): domain Eukaryota; kingdom Metazoa; phylum Chordata; class Chondrichthyes; order Rajiformes; family Arhynchobatidae; genus Rhinoraja; species Rhinoraja longicauda. The sequence continues at coordinate 10,515,992 of NC_135986.1, forward strand.
CTGAAGTAGGAGACCCCCTCACAAATTGAAACACTGCAGCAGATCCCATCGGCAACAATTCACGAGTACTGATGGAATATTTGAAAAGGGCAAATTAAATAATGGGCTTTCGATCCTCAGATGGTTATCGCAAGTAGAAAGAAAACACAATGTTCAGCCAATTCTTTGCAAGCTCCCGCATTTGCCAAGCTTGATGCAGCAACGTAGCATGCGGGCAGTGCCAAGGGCAAGAGAGCATGAAGGCAGTTGGCACATGCGTAGCAGTCATAGAGTCATACGATGAGGAAATAGGCCCTTCATACCAACTTGCCCACACCGTCCTACAAGTCCCATCTACACTGGTCCGACCTGCCTGCTTTTAACCCATGTCCCACCAAACCTGTCCTGTCCATGTACCTGTCCATTTCTTCCTTAAACGGTGCAATCGTCCCTGCCTCAACTACAACCTCTAGCAGCTCGTTCCATGCACCCACCACTCTTTGTGTGAAAAGGCACTGCCTCAGAGTATTATGAAATATATTCCCGTTCACCAACTCTGGGCACGAGACTCTTCCTCTCATGACTGTTCCTCTATTCCTCATGAATTTGTACACCTCGTTAAGATGGCCCCTCGTCCTCCTGCATGCAAGGAATTGCAAGGAATATTGTCCAACCCTTCTCAATCACTCTCTGTAGCTGTGTCCTTCGAGTACTGGCAACATGCAGGTAAAACTTCTCTGCACCCTTTCCAACTTGACACAACCTTGCCTGTAACATGGTGCCCAGAACTGAACACAATACCCTAAATTTGACTTCATCAACGCCTTATATAACCGCGACCCCTCTGCTTTACAACACTCACCAGAGCCCGACCATTCATTATGCATGTCCTGACTATATTACACTTGAGAAAATGCAACACCACACATTTCTTGTTGTTGGAATGTAACATGGCAAATGGGACAATGGAAGAATAGGCTATAGATGTTACATTTAGTTTAGGTTTAGTTTAGTTTAGTTTAGTTTAGTTTAGTTTAGTTTAGTTTAGTTTAGTTTAGTTTAGTTTAGTTTAGTTTAGTTTAGTTTAGTTTAGTTTAGTTTAGTTTAGTTTAGTTTAGTTTAGTTTAGTTTAGTTTAGTTTAGTTTAGTTTAGTTTAGTTTAGTTTAGTTTATTTTAGTTTAGTTTAGTTTAGTTTAGTTTAGCTTGATTTAGTTGAACAAGTCCGGGTCGACCGGCGATTCCCGTACACTAACACTATCGTACACGCTAGGGGCAATTGATATATTGTCACCCGGGTCCACCCACACGGTCACAGGGAGAACGTACAATCTCTGTACAGACTGCTCCGGCAGTCAGGATCGATCCCAGGTCTCTGGCGTTGTAAGTCATTAACTCTACGGCTGCGCCACTGTGTCGCCCGAAATTTGAGATGATCTTTCCTTAACCGCAAGTTATTTGGATAAGTACATGGACAGGAAATGTTTAGATGGATATGGGACATTGCCAGACGTTTGCACAAAAGGAACTTGGCCGCCATAGACGAATTGATCTGAAGGGCCTGTTTCCGTGCTGAGTGACTCTGTGACTTAATGGATCCCTCCTGTCAACCGAACAGGTTAAATATAGATGGGCACAATAAATGCGGCTTTGGTGGCATTGGAACAACAGCCTGACGTGTGTATATTTTATTGTCCAAATGGTCCAGCACATAGTGCAGAGCCAGTGAGATCGCATTTCCCGTGATCTGTTGTGACGGTAGGCAAATTGTAGTGGGTTGACGATCATGATAGGCCGAATGGCCTAATGCTGTTCATATCACTTATGAACATAAATAAATTCATGAACCTAAACATGCATCTCCAACTCCGCCGAATTGTGCCATCTGCAAAAGGAACTGCATGTCCAGAATTGTCCATTAATATCTGTGGACAAAAGAAAGCGAAGATATAGAGAATTAACACATTTAGCACAAGAGCAGGCCCTTCAGCCCAGTATGTGTATGCCAAACATAATGCCACGGCTATCATTTAACGACCTAAAAATAATTCCTGTCCATCCATTCTTTGCACGTATATCTATATGCCTATCCAGGAGATTCTTACCTGCCTCTACCACCACCCCAGGCACCCCCCTCCCTCTGTGTAAAAAGACGTGCCACGCACATCTCTTTTAAACTTTGTCACTCTCACCTTAAAGTTATGCCATCTATTAATTGATATATTCATCGTGGGGAAAAGCTTCTGACTACACTATCAACGCCACTTATAATTTGTATATACTTCTGTCCGGTCTCGCCGCAACCTCCAGCGTTCCAGAGAAATCAATCCAAGTCTGTCCAACCTCTGCCTGTCGCTAATACCTCCCAATCCAGGCATCATTCTGGTAAAGGATCTGAAGAAAGGTCCCGACCCAAAACGTCACCCATTCTTTTTCCCCAGCAATGCTGTATGGCCGTCTGAGTTTCTCCAGCATTTTGTGTCTAATATACTGGGACATTTTCTTCCTCTTGAATGTCAAAAAACTAAGGAGCTGATTGTGGACTTTAGAAGGGCTCAACATCCAACGACGTACACGCCACTGGAAATAAATGGGGCTACTGTGGATAGGGTGAGCAGTTTTAAATACTTGAGAGTCCACATCAAAGAGGATCTGACATGGGCAACGCACATTGCCGCACTGGTAGGTAAGGCAAAGCCGCGCCTTTACCACCTTAGACAGCTGAGGAAATTCAGAGTGTCTCTGAGGATCTTTCGTTGCTTCTACTCTGGGGCTGTAGATAGCATCCTGTCTGGCAACATTATAGTCTGGTTTGGGAACAGCTCTGCCCACGACAGGATGGCGCTGCAGAGAGTAGTGCGTTCGGCAGAACGCACCATGGGAACTACACTCGCCCCCCTGCAGGACCTATACATCAGGAGATGTAGATCGACAGCGAGCAAGATTATGAGGGACCCCTGCCACCCCAGCAACGGACTGTTCCAGATGCTACGGTCAGGCAAACGCCTCCGCTGTCACGCTGTGAAAACGGAGAGGATGAGACGGAGCTTCTTCCCACAGGCCATCAGGACTGTTAACTTTTATAACTTTCATAACTCCAGGGACTAAATTTTGTCTTCTCTATATTAACTTTTATTTATATGCTGTAACTGTAATTCTTTTCTTGTGCACAATCCGCAGGCATTGCCACTTTCATTTCACTGCACATCGTGTATATGCATGTGACAAATAAACTTGACTTGACTTGTAATGGGGCGACCAGAACTGCACGCAATACTACAAATGCGGCCTCGCCAAAGCCATATAAAGCAGTAGCATGACTTTCTGATTCTTAACCCAATGCCCCAAGCCACGAAAGCAGGCCTACCATACGCCATCTTTACGTCTCGATCTACTTTTTTTGCAACTTTCAGGGAGGTATGGACTTGGACTTAAACATTCCTCTGTACATCTATGCTATTAAGTGTCATGGCGAAGATATCTGTATATATTCCCTCACATTAAACCTTTTTGACACTGAAATCATGAACACAACATAAAGTGTTGCAGGGACAACGGGCCAGGCAGCATCCATGTCGGGGTTGTAATGGTGACATTTTAGTTCGGGATTGTAGCTTGATTGTAGGAGGGGGATAAAACAAGGTGTTGGAGGAACTCAAAACATGGTTACAATCGAGCCATTCATAGTTTACAGATACATGAGAAAGGGAATAACAGGAATCATGTTTAGTGCAAGATAAAGTTCAGTAAAGTCCAGTCAATGATGGTCCGAGGGTCTCCAATGAGGTAGATAGTAGATCAGGACCGCTCTCCAGTTGCCTGTAGGATGGTTCGGTTGCATATCAACATCTGGGAAAAAAACAGTCGCTGAAGCTGGCATTATGTATTTTCACCCTTCTATACCTTTAGCCTGATGGGAGAGGGGCGAGTGAGCAGAGTGCGACTCATCCTTGATTGTGCCGGTGGCCTTGCCGAGACAGCATGATCTGTAAATGATGTCAAAGGAAGGGTGTATGATTTGTGTGATTGTCTGGGCTGCATCCCCAATTCTCTGCACTTTCTTGCTGTCTTGGATGGAGCTGTTCCGAAACCATGATGTGATGCGTTCCTCTAAATCTATCCTATCCATGTAACTATCTAAAAGTACCTGTCACAGTGAGAATTTGGAAACCTCACACACAGTGCATGAATTGCTGTCTTCCAGCGCCAGAGACATGGGTTCCTTCCTGACGATGGGAGCTGTCTGGACACAGTTTGCACGTTACTCCCCGTGACCGTGTGCGGTTTTCCCGGGCTCTCCGATTTCCTCCCACACACCAAAGATATGGATGTTTGGAGGTTACTTTGCTTTTGTAAAGACTGTAAATTGTCCCTGGTGCGTAGGATGGTGCTAGTGTATTGGGATTGCTGGTCTGCGCGGACTCTCTAAACTAAATTAAACTGCACAAATCACAGACAGCACCCAAGGTTAGGATCGAACATGGGTCTCTGTGCTGTGAGGCAGTGGCTTTACCAGCTGTGCCACCCTTCGGCAGTGCATATATCGTCTGATCAATTACATGAACAGCCAGGGGTCAATGGCTTTATTAAAGTTCAACAAGTTGGATCTAAGTGGTTGATTTCATTTCAACTGGCAGCAAACATTAAATTCTGAATCCGCTCGACCGTACTAGTAATTGCAGTTTCTTATCCATTTGACAGCCAGTACGTTACATGTTCACTCATCCCTGCCCAAGTTAGAGTCGTGAAGATTGATTGATTTTGCCAAAGGGCACGTTGCAGATGGAGCCAACTTTGTGGTCAGATGGCTCCGAGGCACATAAAAGGCCTGGTTCACACAGCACACATCACCCCGAGTCTGACAACTCACCGCGATCATGTCGTTCCTTTGTCTCCTCTTGGTGGTCCTCATTGCGGCTACCGCCGTCGGTAAGTCTTTGTTTGAGGAGGTCCCTGGATGTCAAAGATGAACGAGTTTGAGTTTAGTTTAACATCACTTGTCCCGAGACACAGTGAATAGCGTTTGTTGCGTGCTGACCAGTCAGCGGATAGACTATATATGATTACAATCGAGCCGTCCACAGTGTACAGATACAAGATGAAGGGAATAACGTTTAGTGCAAGTTGAACCCAGCAAATTCTGGTCACAGATAGTCTGTGCGTCTCCAATGAGGTGGATACTAGTTCAGAACAACTCTCTGGTTGTTTTGTAGGATTGTTATGTTGCCAAATAACAGTTGAGAAGAAACTGTCCCTGAATCTGGAGATGCGCGTTTTCATACTTCTGTACCTCTTTCCCGACGGGAGACGGTACAGGAGGAGTGGCCGGGTTGCGACTCATCTTTGATTACCTTGGTGGCATTGCTGAGGCAGCGTGAGGTGTAAATGGAGTCAATAGAAGGGAGGTTGGTTTGTGTGATGGTCTGGGCTGCGTCCACAGTTCTCTGCAATTGCTTGCGGTCATGGATGGAGCTGTTCGCAAACCAAGCTGTGATGCATCCTGATGAAATGCTTTCTACAGCGTTTCTCTGGAAATTGGTGGGCAGACGGCTGTGGATGCCACGTCAAGGGATAGTTTTAAGGTGGGTGTTGATAGATTCTTGATTAGTAAGGGTGTCAGGGTTTATGGAGCGAAAGCAGGAGGATGGGTTCGAGAGGCAAAGATTAATCAGCCATGACTGAATGACGGAGTAGACGATGGGCTGAATGGCCTAACTCTGCTCCGAGAATTTATAACTTACTACGATCTAGAATAAATCTGTTATACTGGGCAGGCATTGAATGGAAAGTGAGAAAGAAGTAGTCCACCTTGAATGAATTGCCTGAGAACAAGAACAGTGTTTTAGTATATATATATATTTATTATCAGCATCAAATTCTCTCCGTGGCATAGTTGAAGGTATTCTATTTCAGTGTCGGGATGTTAGTATTTCCTACGTGTAGATCTATTGGGAAATGGCAAGGTGGTGAAGCTTTGGGCCTGTGCTTGAAACGTGATTATTTGCACGATTTATTAAATACAATAATTACACAGTTCTGTTTATTTCACAGATTCTTTTCCATTTGGATACCGATACAGAGGTAATGTTTTTCGTTCAGTTTATGTCTCAATTTAGGAAAAACGGAATAATGGTATGTAGATTTTTTTAAACTTGCGTTTAGAACTTCTCTCTAATTTAAGGAGAGAAATTTTAACAGTGGCGCAGCTAGTCGAGTCGCTGCCTCACAGCGAGTTCGATCTGAACCTCGGGTGCTGTCCGTGCGGAGTGTGTAAGTTCTCCCTACAAACAATGCTTATTGTCATATATTTCCTCAACAGGTAAATCGTACGATGTTGGTAGCTATGGTAATTCATTTATTTCTGAATGTATTCTCCATTTATTCCTGCGTGCGGGTTTGTAGGTTACTTGATCCTCTGTAAATTGTTCCTGATGTGTTGAGATTGGATGCGGAGGTGGGATCACATAGAAGTAGTGTGAACGGGTGATCGATGTCAGAGTGGGCGTGGTGGCCCGAGGGTATGTTTCCATGCTGCATATCTAAACCTACATATCCATCACCCGATTCACGCAACAGTTATGAGTTTTGGATAGATATATTGATTCGGAAGGGCTCTGAGGGCAATGGGCCAAATGCAGGCAAACGGGGCAATTTGGAGTGCCAAGTGAAACAATATTGTCAGTCAACAAATTTTCTCCTCATCCCCGCTATAGTTTAAGCCAGGCAAAGTGCTAGATAACTGTAGACACAAGGTAGTGCTGATGCTTGTTTATACAAAAGGCCACATCGTTGGAGAACATGGAGGTGACGTTTCAGGACATATTGAAGAAGGGTCCACCCGATCCCATGAATGATTACGTTAAAGTAAGTAGAGCGTTTGACGGCACTGGGCATGTACTCGCTGGAATTTAGGATGAGGAGGACCTCATTGAAACGTATCGAATAGTAAAAGGGCTGGGTAGAGTGGATATGAACAGGATATTTCCATTGGTGATAGAGTATAGGAACAGAGGCCATTGTTTCAGAACAAAATGAAGTGCCTTTGGAAAGAAGTCGAGGAGAAATTTGTTTAGTCAAAGGGTGGTGAATGGGTGGAATTCATTGCTGTAGATGCCAAGACATTGGATATTTTTAAAGTGGAGATGATGGAAGTTTGATTAGTACAGGTGTCAGGGATTATGGGGAGATTGCAGGAGAATGGGGTTGTCAGGGGACAATATATCAGCCATGAATGAATGGTGGGGTCGACTTGATGGTCCGACTGATCTAATTCGGCTCAGAAACTTATGAACTTATGAGGTGCAGAGGCTGCATTACATTGAAACATAGAAAAGTAGAAAATAGTTGCAGGAGGAGGCAGTTTGGCCCTTCGAACCAGCACCGCCATTCGTTGTGTTCATGGCTGATCATCCCCAATCAGTAACCTGTGCCAAACTTCTCCCCATATCCCTTGAATCCACTAGTTCCCAGATCTAACTCTCTCTTAAATTCATCCAGTGATTTGGCCTCCACTGCCTCTGTGGCAGAGAATTCCACAAATTCACAACTCTCTGGGAGAAAAAGTTCCTTCTCACCTCAGTTTTAAATGGCCTCCCCTTTATTCTAAGACTGTGGCCCCTGGTTCTGGACTCCCCCAACATTGGGAACATTTTTTCCTGCATCTAGCTTGTCCAGTACTTTTATAATTTTACATGTCTCTATAAGATTCTCTCTCATCCTTCTAAACTCCAATGAATACAAGCCTAGTCTTTTCAATCTTTCCTCATATGGCAGTCCCGCCATCCCAGGGATCAATGTCGTGAACCTACGCTGCATTGTCTCAATTAGAAAGACGTCCTTCCTCAAATTAGGAGAACAAAATTGTACATTATACTCGAGATATAGTCTTACCAGTGCCCTACACAACTGCATAAGACCCTCTCTACTCCTATACTGCAATCCTATCGTTAAGAAGGCCAATATGCCATTAGCTTTCTTCACTGCCTGCTGTACCTGCCCGCCAACGTTCAGTGACTGTTGTACAAGGCCACCCAGATCTCGCTGCACTTCCCCCTTACCTAACCTGACACAATTGAGATAATAACCTGACTCCTTGTTTTTGCCGCCAAAGTGGCCAACCTCACATTTATCTACATTATACTGGATCTGCCATGCATCTGCCCACTCACTCAACCTGCAACCTCCTCACATCCTCTTCGCAGAGCCACCCAGCTTAGTGTCATCTGCAACCTTGCTAGTGTTACTTCTAATTCCTTAATCCAAATCATTGATATATATATGGTAAACAGTTTAGGCCCCAACACCGAGCCTTGCGGCATTCCACTCGCCACTGCCTTCCATTCTGAAAAGGACCCGAATACTCCTACTCTTTGCTTCCTGTCTGCCAACCAATTCTCTATCCGTGTCACCACCCTACCCCCAATACCATGTGCTCTAATTTTGCTCACCAATATCCCGTTTGGGACGTTACCAAAGGCTTTCTGAAAATGTAGATACGCAACATCCACTGGCTCCCCTTCATCAATTTTACTTTTCACATCCTCAAAAAATTCCAGAAGATTAGTCAAGCATGATTTCCCTTTCATAAATCCATGCTGACTTGGACTTATCCTTTTACTGCTATCCAAATGCACCGTTTTTACCTTATGAATAATTGACGCCAGCATCTTCTCCACCGCCGATGTCACATTAACTGGCCCGTAATTCCCCGTTTTCTCTCTCGCTCCTTTCCTGAAAAGTGGGATAACATTAGCGATCCTTCAATCCACAGGAACTGCTCCTGAATCTATTGAACATTAGAAAATGATCACCAATGCGTCCACTATTTTTAGAAGTACCTCCGTGATTACCCTGGGATGCAGACCACCAGACCCTGGGGATTTATCAACCTTCAGTCCCATCAGTGTACCCAACACTATTTCAGTCTGAAGAGGGGTCTCGACCCGAAACGTCACCCATTCCTTCTCTCCCGAGATGCTGCCTGACCTGCTGAGTTACTCCAGCATTTTGTGAATAAATACTTTCGATTTGTACCAGCATCTGCAGTTATTTTCTTATGCTATTTCTCGCCTAATGCAAATTATTTTTCAGTTCCTCTATCCCCCTAGATCATCTGTCCTCTAGTACATCTGGGAGATTGTTTGTGTCTTCTTTAGTGAAGACAAATCCGAAGTACCTGTTCAAACCTTCTGCCATTTCCTGGTTACCCATAATAATTTCACCCGTGTCTGCCTTCAAGGGACCCACATTTGACTTCGCTACTCTTTTTATCTTAACATATCTAAATAAGCTTTTACTGTCCTTTATATTCTTGGCCAGCTTCCCCTCGTACTTCATCTTTTCAACCCGTATTGCCCGTTTTGTTACCTTCTGTTGTCCTTTGAAATGTTCTCAATCGTCTGGCTTCCTGCTACTCATTGCTTTTCTTTTCTTTTAGTTTTCTTCCATCCCTAACTTCCCTCGTCAACCACGGTTGCCTCCAACTCCCCTTGGAATCTTTCTTTCGCTTTGGAATGAAATGATCCTACATCCTCCCTATTATGCCCAGAAATTCCTGACATTGCTGTTCCACTGTCATTCCTGCCAGGATCCCTTACCAGTCTACCTTGGCCAGCTCCTCTCTCATGCCTTCATAGACCTCTTTATTCAACTGCAACACCGACACTTCCGATTTAAGCTTCTCCTTCTCAAATTGCAGATTAAAACTAATCATATTATGATCACCACCTCCAAGCGGTTCCTTTACCTCGAGTTATCTTATCAAATATGTTTCATTGGACAACACTAAATCCAGAATTGCCTTTTCTCTGGCAGGCTCCAGTACAAGCTGCTCTAAGAATCCATTTCGGAAGCACTCTACAAACTCTCTTTCTTGGGGTCCAGAACCAAAATGATTTTCCAGTCTACATGCATATTGATATCCACCATCACTGCTGTGGCATTACCTTTGTACATGCCAGTTTTAAATCCTGCAGCAACTCACACCCTACATCTGGGCTACTATTTGGGGATCTGCAGATAACTCCAATTAGTGTCTTGTTATCTTTACAAATCCTCAACTCTATCCACAGTGGCTTTACCTCGTCAGTCCATATGTCTTCCCTCGCAAGGGATTGGATTTCATCTCCCGGCAACAGAGCTACCCAGCTCCTCTGCCCACCTTCCTGCCCTTTGTAGAGGATGTATAACCCTGAATATTAAGTTCCTAGGTCCGATCCTCCTACAGCCACGTCTCTGTAATCCCCGCAATGTCATATCTACCAATCCCTAACTGAGCCCCAAGCTCATCTACTTTACTTCTTAAACTTCGCGCATTCATATAAAATACATTTAATTCCTTACTCAACTCACCTTTCAGATCGATTCCTATTACACTTGGCCGTGCTCTCCTATCTCTTTGTGAGCTGTCTTTCCCGTTAATTCTGGGGTCATTAACTATCCATTTACTCTCTTCCCCTTTAACTCTCTCCATCCTTGACTATCCCATTTGACCCCCCCCACCTATTTAGTTTAAAACCACCCGTGTAGCAGTAGCACTAAAGGACACAAAGTGCTGAATTAACTCAGCAGGTCAGGCAGCATATCTGGAGAACACGGAAAGGTGACCATGCGGGTGGTAATGAAGAAGGGGCCCGACCCAGAACGTCACCGAGCCATGCTCCCCGGAGATGCTGCCTGACCAGCTGAGTTGCTCAAGCACCTTGTGTTCTAATGTGTTCGAAAACACCTAGATCATATCTGGTACGATGGAAAGATTGGATACGGTGGATACAAAGGATATGGACAAGGTGGACACGGTGGAAACAGCGGGTATGGCGCATATGGTGAATAGGGTGGATACGGATACCATGGCTACGGTAACTATTCTGCTTCTCCCTTCACGTGGCAGCACAGTGACGTTGCGATAGGGTTGCTGCCTCGCAGCGCCAGAAACCGGGTTCGATCCTGACCTCGGGTGCTGTCAGTAGAGAGTTTGTACGTTGTCCCTGTGGCCAAGTGGGATTCCTCCGGGTACCCTGTTTGTCTGCCACGTCACAAAGGCGTGCAGGTTCGTAGGTGAATTGGCTTCGGTAAAATTATAAATTGTCAATAATGTTCAGGATAGTGTTACTGTACGGGGAGATCATTGGTCGGCACGGACATGAAGGGCCGAAAGACTTGTTCCATGCGCTATACCAAACGTCACCTATTCCTTTTCTCCAGAGATGCTGCTTGATCCGGTGAGGTCCTCCAGCACTTTGTGTCTATCTTCAACTTAAACCTATATCCTCTGGATCTTGATCACCCTCTTGAGGGTAAAATTCGGAATATTCATCCTATCTATTCCCTTCCCAATTTTATACACCTCCATCAGATCAGCCTTTACCCTTTTGAGCTTCAAGGAATAAAGTCCTAGCCTGCTCGACCATTTCCTATACCTCAAGCCCTCAAGTCCTGGCAACATCCTGGTCAATCTTCTCTGCACCCATTCCAGCTTAACGCCGTCCTCTCAGAAGCTGGGTGACCAAAACAAAGCACAATATTCCAAGCGTGGCTTCGCCGTCTTGTAACAGGTGATGACAAAGATTCCTCAGACTGCTGCGCAATTCGATTATGTACCTTAAATAAATAAATGCTGGAATTATGCCAAGCAAGGTGAAATTGAGTTAATGTTTCATGTTGACGAGCTGCCGTTCGGAATATATATCAGCAACGTTGATGAAGCCCTGTCATGTCTCCCCCCACCACAACCCCCAGAAGAAGTTCCAGGTACTCACAAATCTAGTGCAATAAAGAACTATCCCGTACATTTACTTTAGTTTTGAGATACAGCACGGAAACAGGCTCTTCGGCCCAACGAGTCAGTATCGACGAGCAACCTCAGTACATTAGCTCTAATTCTACACTCTGGGGCCAATTTACAATATTTTCCCAAAGTCAATTAACCAACAAACCTGTACATCTTTGGAGTGTGGGAGGAAACCAGAGCACCCGGGGAAAACCAAGGTCACATGGATAACACAGATCCTTGGTGTACTCCACTAGGCACTGGCCTCCAACCTGACATACAGTTGTCAACCATTACCCTCTGGTATCTCCCATTCAGCCATTGTTGAATCCATCTTGCAACCTCACTATTAATACCCAACGATTTAACCTTCTTAATCAACCTTCCATGTTGAACATTGTCAAATGCCTTACTGAAGTCCATTATATACAACATCCACAGCCTTGCCCTTATCAATTTCCCTGGTAACCTCTTCAAAAAATTCAAGAAGTTTAGTCAAACATGACCTTCCAGGCACAAATCCATGTTGACTGTTTCTAATCAGGCATTGTTGATCCATGTGATTAGTATAAGGGTGTAGGGTTGAGTTGAGTTGAGTGAAGTTTATACCGTTATACAACAAGGATGTGTAGATTCCAGAAAGAGGTTATGTTTATAACTGTGCATTGTTCCCTGAAGGTGGAATCTCATGTGGATAGGGTGGTGAAGAAGGCGTTTGGTATGCTTGCCTTTATAAATCAGAGCATCGAATATAGAAGTTGGGATGTAATGTTGAAATTGTACAGGGCATTGGTGAGGCCGAATCTGGAGTATGGTGTGCAGTTCTGGTCGCCAAATTATAGGAAGGATGTCGACAAAATGGAGAGGGTACAGAGGAGATTTACTAGAATGTTGCCTGGGTTTCAGCACTTAAGCTACAGAGAGAGGTTGAACAGGTTGGGTCTTTATTCTTTGGAGCGTAGAAGGTTGAGGGGGGACTTGATAGAGGTTTTTAAAAATGTAAGAGGGACGGACAGAGTTGACGTGGGTAGGCTTTTCCCTTTGAGAGTGGGGAAGATTCCAACAAGGGGACATAACTTCAGAATTAAGGGACAAAAGTTTAGGGGTAACATGAGGGGTAACTTCTTTACTCAGAGGGTGGTTGCTGTGTGGAATGGGCTTCCGGTGGAAGTGGTGGAGGCAGGCTCGATTTTATTATTTAAGAGTAAATTGGATAGGTATATGGATGGGAGGGGATTGGAGGGTTATGGTCTGAGAGCGGGTAGATGAAACTAGGTCAGAGAAAGTGGTCGTCGTGGACTGGTAGGGCTGAACTGGCATGTTTCCGTGCTGTAATTGTTATATGGTTATATGGTTATATGGTTAATACAGTTCCGTCCCGTTTAATTTAGTGCAGTTTAGTTTATATTAATTTAGCTTAATTTTCGTTTAGTTTAGTTTAGTTTAGTTTAGTTTAGTTTAGTTTAATTTAGTTTAGTTTAGTTTAGTTTAGTTTAGTTTAGTTTAGTTTTGTTTTGTTTAGTTTAGTTTAGTTTAGTTTAGTTTAGTTTAGTTTAGTTTAGTTTAGTTTAGTTTAGTTTAGTTTAGTTTAGTTTAGTTTAGTTTAGTTTAGTTTAGTTTAGTTTAGTTTAGTTTAGTTTAGTTTAGTTTAGTTTAGTTTAGTTTAGTTTAGTTTAGTTTAGTTTAGTTTAGTTTAGTTTAGTTTAGTTTAGTTTAGTTTAGTTTAGTTTAGTTATGGGCAGTTTCATTTAGTGCAGTTCATTTTAGATTAATTTAGTGCAGTTCAGCTTAGTTTAGTTTTGTGCAGTTCATTTCTGTTTTGTGCAGTTTAGCTTAACATAATTTAGTTTAGTTTTGTTTAATTTGGCGCAATTCAGTTTATATTTATTTAAATTACTAACCTGCAGCGTGTGCACACGAATCGAGGACTCAATCTGGAAAACCTCCACATTCCTCTTCTGACCAGAACTGAACACAATACACCCTAACGAAACTGCAGTGTGGATGCATCATGACATCCCTGACCACGGGATGTATTTTAAGTTGGGAAGATTTAGGCCCGATTCAATAACACGTCATCTTAGACTTTCTTCCTCCACATAAGCTAGTTGAACTGCTCGGCGTTTGACATGCTCTGTTTATTTATTCGATAACCCACCTAGATTCTTCCTTCACAAATGTACATAACTGCATCCTTTCGTTCTAAGCCGGTTAAATATATTAGGAGATGGCTGAATCAGTTCAAGGGACTCGCTGAGGGACTGACGAGTGGTCATACTCCAATATTCCATAACTAAGGAAACAGCCATATCCGACTGAGTTCAAATCTTCATTTCTGAATTAATTCCTGCAAACATTATTCACACCAGTCTGTTTCTCCCACAGGAAAGTCATATTGGAACGATCACTACCGTGGCTCCGGTAAATATATTGTGGTTCAATGTATTCTTCACTTTGGTGACAGACAATGTTGGAATGACGCAGAGGGTTAATGTTTCATATCGGCGACCTGCCAGGTGAAACCCCGTCAGTGAGAGGAGCAGAATTCCGTCACAGTTGGCTGTTCAAGGAGGGAAGGGGAATTGAATGTAGCAGGAAACCAAGGGTTCATGTTGATGCCTTGTGGCTGTTAGAGACCCCTCCACTGCTGCTCCCTCTCTGCACGGATTGCCCCCTTTAAAACGGGGACGTGGAGTGGAGGGTACTACATCGAGTAGTCCCGTGCAACCTGTTCCGATCCCTGTTCACAGACTTGCCGGCCGCCTGTAACATTTTGCGCGATGGATGAGGCTGTGTTCCACGTATATATGGAGTATGTGAGGTTGGGGTTGTTCATTGCCTTCTGGCTGCACTTCACACGCACCATCCTCGTCTTTGGATACCCTGAGCGTATTAGACTGGGTGGGGCTGAAATTGTCGTGGTTGGCTTGCTCCTGGGCACGGCCAAGCTGGCCATCCGCGTATCATGGCGCTTGGCGGAAGAGGGCTCTGCTCGAGCTGGCTGCCTGCCCCTTTTCCGACGTTCCGTCCGCGACCGGGTGGTACGAAAGAGGGACTACGCGCAGTCCACGGGCACCCAAGCGGATTTCCGTGACCGCTGGGCACCGCGAGGTCTGGAATGCATCCTGAACAATGACGGGGATTGAATTTTCAAGAATATTTGCTTTATTTGTATGATGGTGGTGGGTTTGTTTGTATCGTTTGGTATTCTACATATATTTACAAATGAGAATAACAGATTGAATATATTTTTGTGCATGAAAATGGTTAGGCACAGCGGATGTGGTGTTGAGTTGAGTACAGTTCGTTTTAGTTGCGTTGAGTTTACTGTGATTTGGTGTAATGTGGTTTAGTTTAGTGCAGTACAATACAATACAGTTCCGTCCCGTTTAATTTAATGCAGTTTTGTTTATATTAATTTTGCTTAATTTTAGTTTAGTTTAGTTTAGTTTAGTTTAGTTTAGTTTAGTTTAGTTTAGTTTAGTTTAGTTTATTTTATTTTATTTTATTTTATTTTATTTTATTTTATTTTATTTTATTTTATTTTATTTTATTTTAGTTTAGTTTAGTTTAGTTTAGTTTAGTTTAGTTTAGTTTAGTTTAGTTTAGTTTAGTTTAGTTTAGTTTAGTTTAGTTTAGTTTAGTTTAGTTTAGTTTAGTTTAGTTTAGTTTAGTTTAGTTTAGTTTAGTTTAGTTTAGTTTAGTTTAGTTTAGTGCAGTTTCGTTTAGTGCAGTTCATTTTAGATTAATTTAGTGCAGTTCAGCTGAGTTTAGTTTTGTGCAGTTCATTTCTGTTTTGTGCAGTTTAGTATAGGTTAGTGCAGTTTAGCTTAATATAATTTGGTTTAGTTTTGTTTAATTTGGTGCAATTCAGTTTAGATTTATTTAAATTACTAACCTGCAGCGAGTGCACACAAATCGAGGACTCAATCTGGAAAACCTCCACATTCCTCTTCTGAGCAGAACTGAACACAATACACCCTAACGAAACTGCTGTGTGGATGCATCATGACCTCACTGACCACGGGATGTATTTTAGGTTGGAAAGATTTGGGCCCGATCCAATAACACGTCATCTTAGACTTTCTTCCTCCACATAAGCTAATTGAACTGCTCGGCGTTTGACATGCTCCGTTTATTTATTCGAGAACCCAACAAGAATCTTCCTTCAAAAATGTGCATAACTGCATCCTTTCGTTCTAAGCCGGTTAAATATATTAGGAGATGGTTGAATCAGGTCAGGGACTCGCTGAGGGAATGACGAATGCGCATACTCCAATATTCCATAACTAAGAAATCAGCCGTAGCCGACTGAGTTCAAATGTTCATTTCTGAATTAATTCCTGCAAACTTGATTCACACCACTCTATTTCTCCCACAGGAAAGTCATATGGAAACGACTACCACGGTGGCTCCGGTAAATTTATTGTGGTTCAATGTGTTCTTCATTTTGGTGACAGTCAATGTTGGAATAACGCAGAATGTTAATATTTCATATCGGCGTTCTGCCAGTGGAAACCCCGGCGGTGAGAGAAACAGAATTCCCTCATAGTTGACCGTTCAAGGAGGGAAGGGGAATTGAATGAAGCAGGAAACCAAGGGTTCATGATTATGCCTTGTGGCTTTTAGAGATCCCTCCACTGCTGCTCCCTCTGCAGGGATTGCTCCCCTTTACAACGGGGACGTGGAATGGAGGTTACTACATCGAGGAGTCCCGTGCAACCTGTTCCTATACCTGTTCACAGACTCGCCGGCCGCCTGCTACATTTTGCGCGCGGGATGAGGCTGTGTTCCACGTATATATGGAGTAAGTGAGCACGGGGTTGCTCATTTCCTTCTGGCTGCACTTCACACGTAACATCCATGTCTTTAGATACCCTGTGCGTATTGGACTGGGTGGGGCTGAAAGTGTCCTGGTTGACTTGCTCCTGAGCATGGCCAAGCTGGCCTTCCGCGAATCATGGCGCTTGGTGGAAGAGGGCTCTGCTCGCGCCGGCTGCCTGCCCTTTTTCCGGGGTTCCGTCCGAGCCCTGGTGGTACTAAAGAGGGACTACGCGCAGTCCACGGGCACCCAAGGGGATTTCCGTGACCGTTGGGCAACGCGCGGGCTGGAATGCATCCTGAACAATGATGGGGATTTTTTTTCGAGAATATTTGCTTTATTTGTATGATGGTGGTGGGTTTGTTTGTTTCGTTTGGTATTGTACATATACTTACAAATGTGAATAATTGATTGCATTTATTTTTGTGCATGAAAATGGCTAGGCACTGCGGATGTGGTGTTGAGTTGAGTTGAGTGCAGTTCAGTTGAGTTGCGTTGAGTTTACTGTGATTTATTGTAATGTGGTTTGATCTAGTTTACTCTAGTTTGTTTAGTTTTGATTAGTTTAGTTTAGTGCAGTACAATACAGTTCCGTCCCGTTTAATTTAGTGCAGTTTTGTTTATATTCATTTATCTTAATTTTAGTATAGTTTAGTTTAGTTTAGTTTAGTTTAGTTTAGTTTAGTTTAGTTTAGTTTACTTTAGTTTAGTTTAGTTTAGTTTAGTTTAGTTTAGTTTAGTTTAGTTTAGTTTAGTTTAGTTTAGTTTAGTTTAGTTTAGTTTAGTTTAGTTTAGTTTAGTTTATTTTATTTTATTTTATTTTATTTTATTTTATTTTATTTTATTTTATTTTATTTTATTTTATTTTAGTTTAGTTTCGTTTCGTTTCGTTTCGTTTCGTTTAGTTTAGTTTAGTTTCGTTTAGTTTAGTTTAGTTTAGTTTAGTTTAGTTTAGTTTAGTTTAGTTTAGTTTAGTTTAGTTTAGTTTAGTTTAGTTTAGTTTAGTTTAGTTTAGTTTAGTTTAGTTTAGTTTAGTTTAGTTTAGTTTAGTTTAGTTTAGTTTAGTTTAGTTTAGTTTAGTTTAGTTTAGTTTAGTTTAGTTTAGTTTAGTTTAGTTTAGTTTAGTTTAGTTTAGTTTAGTTTAGTTTAGTTTAGTTTAGTGCAGTTTCGTTTAGTGCAGTTCATTTAAGATTAATTTAGTGCAGTTCAGCTTAGTTTAGTTTAGTTTAGTTTAGTTTAGGGCAGTTTCGTTTAGTGCAGTTCATTTAAGATTAATTTAGTGCAGTTCAGCTTAGTTTAGTTTTGTGCAGTTCATTTCTGTTTTGTGCAGTTTAGTATAGATTAGTGCAGTTTAGCTTAATATAATTTGGTTTAGTTTTGTTTAATTTGGTGCAATTCAGTTTAGATTTATTTAAATTACTAACCTGCAGCGAGTGCACACAAATCGAGGACTGAATCTGGAAAACCTCCACATTCCTCTTCAGACCAGAACTGAACACAATACACCCTAACGAAACTGCTGTGCGGATGCATCATGACTTCACTTACCAGGGGATGTATTTTAGGTTGGAATGATTTGGGCCCGATCCAATAACACGTCATCTTAGACTTTCTTCCTCCACATAAGCTAGTTGAACTGCTCGGCGTTTGACCTGCTCTGTTTATTTATTCGAGAACCCAACAGGAATCTTCCTTCAAAAATGTGCATAACTGCATCCTTTCGTTCTAAACCGGTTAAATATATTAGCAGATGGCTAGATCAGGTCAGGGACTCGCTGAGGCACTGAGGAGGTGTCATACTCCAATATTCCATAACTGAGAAATAAGCCGCATCCGACTGAGCTAAAATGTTCATTTCTGAATTAATTCCTGCAAACATTATTCACACCGTCTGTTTCTCCCACAGGAAAGTCATATGGAAACGATTACTACGGTGGCCCCGGTAAATATATTGTGTTTCAATGTATTCTTCATTTTGGTGACAGTCAATGTAGGCATAACGCAGAAGGTTAATATTTCATATCGGCGTTCTGCCAGTAGAAACCCCGGCGGTGAGAGTAGCCGAATTCCCTCACAGTTTGCTGTTCAAGGAGGGAAGGGGAATAGAATGAAGCAGGAAACCAAGGGTTCATGATTATGCATTGTGGCTTTTAGAGAGCCACCCACTGCTGCTCCCTCTCTGCAGGGATTGCCCCCCTCTACAACGGGGACGTGGAGTGGAGGGTACTACATCGAGGAGTCCCGTGCATCCTGTTCATATCCCTGTTCACGGACTCGCCGGCCGCCTGCTACATTTCCGCGCTAGATGAGGCTGTGTTCCACGTATATATGGAGTATGTGAGGTTGGGGTTGTTCATTGCCTTCTGGCTGCACTTCACACGCACCATCCACGTCTTTGGATACCCTGAGTGTATTGGACGGGGTGGGGCTGAAAGTGTCCTTGTTGGCTTGCTCCTGGGCATGGCCAAGCTGGCCATCCGCGAATCATGGCGCTTGGTAGACGAGGGCTCTGCTCGAGCCGGCTGCCTGCCTCTTTTCCGGGGTTCCGTCCGCGCCCGGGTGGTACTAAAGAGGGACTACGCGCAATCCACGGGCACCCAAGGGGATTTCCGTGACCGCTGGGCACCGCGAGGTCTGGAATGCATCCTGAACAATGATGGGGAATTTTCTTTCTAGAATATTTGCTTTATTTGTATGATGGTGGTGGGTTTGTTTGTTTCGTTTGGTATTCTACATATACTTACAAATGTGAATAATTGATTGAATTTATTTTTGTGCATGAAAATGGTTAAGCACTGCGGATGTGGTGTTGAGTTGAGTTGAGTTGAGTTGAGTGCAGTTCAGTTGAGTTACATTGAGTTTACTGTGATTTGTTGTAATGTGGTTTGATCTTGTTTAGTCTAGTTTGATTTACTTTAGCTTAGTCGAGATTAGTGCCGTACAATACAGTTCCGTCCCGTTTAATTTAGTGCAGTTTAGTTTATATTAAATTAGCTTAAATTTAGTTTAGTTTAGTTTAGTTTAGTTTAGTTTAGTTTAGTTTAGTTTAGTTTAGTTTAGTTTAGTTTAGTTTAGTTTAGTTTAGTTTAGTTTAGTTTAGTTTAGTTTAGTTTAGTTTAGTTTAGTTTAGTTTAGTTTAGTTTAGTTTAGTTTAGTTTAGTTTAGTTTAGTTTAGTTTAGTTTAGTTTAGTTTAGTTTAGTTTAGTTTAGTTTAGTTTAGTTAAGGGCAGTTTAGTTATGGGCAGTTTCGTTTAGTGCAGTTCATTTTAGATTAATTTGGTGCAGTTCAGCTTAGTTTAGTTTTGTGCAGTTCATTTTGTTTTGTGCAGTTTATTATAGGTTAGTGCAGTTTAGCATAATTTAATTTAGTTTAGTTTTGTTTAATTTGGTGCATTTCAGTTTAAATTAATTTAAATTACTGACCTGCAGCGAGTGCACACAAATCGAGGACTCAATCTGGAAAACCTGCACATTCCTCTTGTGACCGGAACTGAACACAATACACCCTAACGAAATTGCAGTGTGTATGCATCATGACCTCCCTGACCACGGGATGTATTTTAGGTTGGAAGGATTTGGGCCCGATGCAATAACACGTCATCTTAGACTTTATTCCTCCACATAAGCTAATTGAACTGCTTGGCGTTTGACATGCTCCCTTTATTTATTCGATAACTCACCTAGATTCTTCCTTCACAAATGTGCATAACTGCATCCTTTCGTTCTAAGCGGTTAAATATATTAGGAGATGGCTGAATCAGGTCAGGGACTCGCTGAGGGACCGACGAATGCGCATACTCCAATATTCCATAACTAAAAAATCAGCCGTAGCCGACTGAGTTCAAATGTTCATTTCTGAATTAATTCCTGCAAACATGATTCACACCAGTCTATTACTCCCACAGGAAAGTCATATGGAAACGATTACCACGGTGGCTCCGGTAAATTTATTGTGGTTCAATATCTTCTTCATTTTGGTGACAGTCAATGTTGGAATAACGCAGAATGTTAATATTTCATATCGGCGTTCTGCCAGTGGAAACCCCGGCGGTGAGAAAAGCAGAATTCCCTCATAGTTGACCGTTCAAGGAGGGAAGGGGAATTGAATGAAGCAGGAAACCAAGGGTTCATGATTATGCCTTGTAGCTTTTAGAGATCACTCCACCGCTGCTCCCTCTGCAGGGATTGCCCCCCTTTACACCGGGGACGTGGAATGGAGGTTACTACATCGAGGAGTCCCGTGCAACCTGTTCCTATCCCTGTTCACAGACTCGCCGGCCGCCTGCTACATTTTGCGCGCTGGATGAGGCTGTGTTCCACGTATATATGGAGTATGTGAACATGGGGTTGCTCATTTCCTTCTGGCTGCACTTCACACGTACCATCCATGTCTTTGGATACCCTGTGCGTATTTGACTGGGTGGGGCTGAAAGTGTCCTGGTTGGCTTGCTCCTGGGCATGCCCAAGCTGGCCATCCGCGAATCATGGCGCTTGGTGGAAGAGGGCTCTGCTCGAGCTGGCTGCCTGCCCCTTTTCCGGGGTTCCGTCCGCGCCCGGGTCGTACTAAAGAGGGACTACGCGCAGTCCACGGGCACCCAAGGGGATTTCCGTGACCGCTGGGCAACGCGCGGGCTGGAATGCATCCTGAACAATGATGGGGATTTTTTTTTTCGAGGATATTTGCTTTATTTGTATGATGGTGGTGGGTTTGTTTGTATCGGTTGATATTCTGCATATATTTACAAATGTGAATAACTGATTGAATATATTTTTGTGCATGAAAATGGTTAGGCACTGCGGATGTGGTGTTGAGTTGAGTTGAGTGCAGTTCCGTTGAGTTGCGTTGAGTTTACTGCAATTTGTTGTAATGTGGTTTGGTCTAGTTTAGTCTAGTTTGGTTTCGTTTAGCTTAGTTTAGTTTAGTGCAGTACAATACAGTTCCTCCCGTTTAATTTAGTGCAGTTTAGTTTATATTAATTTAGCTTGATTTTAGCTTGATTTTAGTTTAGTTTAGTTTAGTTTAGTTTCGTTTCGTTTCGTTTCGTTTCGTTTAGTTTAGTTTAGTTTAGTTTAGTTTAGTTTAGTTTAGTTTAGTTTAGTTTAGTTTAGTTTAGTTTAGTTTAGTTTAGTTTAGTTTAGTTTAGTTTAGTTTAGTTTAGTTTAGTTTAGTTTAGTTTAGTTTAGTTTAGTTTAGTTTAGTTTAGTTTAGTTTAGTTTAGTTTAGTTTAGTTTAGTTTAGTTTAGTTTAGTTTAGTTTAGTTTAGTTTAGTTTTGTATAGTTTAGTTTAGTTTAGTTTAGTTTAGTTTAGTTTAGTTTAGTTTAGTTTAGTTTAGTTTAGTTTCGTTTCGTTTCGTTTCGTTTCGTTTCGTTTCGTTTCGTTTCGTTTCGTTTCGTTTAATTTTGTTTAGTTCAGTTTAGTTTTGTTTAGTTTAGTTTAGTTTAGTTTAGTTTAGTTTAGTTTAGTTTAGTTTAGTTTAGTTTAGTTTAGTTTAGTTTAGTTTAGTTTAGTTTAGTTTAGTTTAGTTTAGTTTAGTTTAGTTTAGTTTAGTTTAGTTTAGTTTAGTTTAGTTTAGTTTAGTTTAGTTTAGTTTAGTTTAGTTTAGTTTAGTTTAGTTTAGTTTAGTTTAGTTTAGTTTAGTTTAGTTTAGTTTAGTTTAGTTTAGTTTAATTTAGCTATGGGCAGTTTCGTTTAGTGAAGTTCATTTTAGATTAATTTAGTGCAGTTCAGCTTAGTTTAGTTTTGTGCAGCATTTCTGTTTTGTGCAGTTTAGTATAGGTTAGTGCAGTTTAGCTTATATTAATTTAGTTTAGTTTAGTTTAATTTGGTGCTTTTCAGTTTAAAATTATTTAAATTAATAACCTAAAGCGAGTGCACACAAATCGAGGACTCAATCTGGAAAACCTCCACATTCCTCTTCTGACCAGAACTGGAGACAATACACCCTAACGAAATTGCAGTGTGTCTGCATCATGTCCTCCCTGGCCACGGGATGTATTTTAGGTTGGAAGGATTTGGGCCCGATCCAATAACACGTCATCTTAGACTTTATTCCTCCACATAAGCTAGTTGAACGTCTCGGCGTTTGACCTGCTCTGTTTATTTATTCGAGAACCCTCCACGAATCTTCCTTCAAAAATGTGCATAACTGCATCCTTTCGTTCTAAGCCGGTTAAATACATTAGGATATGGCTGAATCAGGTCAGGGATTCGCTGAGGGACTGACGAGTGGTCATACTCCAATATTCCCTAACTAAGTAATCAGCCGTATCCGACTGAGTTCAAGTGTTCATTTCTGAATTAATTCCTGCAAACATTATTCACACCAGTCTGTTTCTCCCACAGGAAAGTCATATGGAAAATATTACTACGCTGACTCCGGTAAACATATTTTGGTTCAATGTATTCTTCATTTTGGTGGCAGTCAATGTTGGAATAACGCAGAAGGATAATATTTCATATCGGCGTTGTGCCAATAGAAACACCGGCGGTAGGAGAAACAGAATTGCCTCACAGTTGGCTGTTCAAGGAGGGAAGGGGAATGGAATGAAGCAGGAAATCAAGAGTTCATGATTATGCATTGTGGCTTTTAGAGAGCCATCCACTGCTGCTCCCTCGCTGCAGGGATTGCCCCCCTTTACAACGGGGGCGTGGAGTGGAGGGTACTACATTGAGGATTCCCGTGCAACCTGTTCCTATCACTGTTCACGGTCTCGCCGGCCGCCTGCTACGTTTGCGCGCTCGATGAGCTCTGTTCCACGTATATATGGAGTATGTGAGGTTGGGTTGCTCATTTCCTTCTGGCTGCACTTCACACGTACCATACACGTCTTTGGATACCCTGACCATATTGGGCTGGGTGGGGCTGATAGTGGCCTGGTTGGCTTGCTCCTGGGCATGGCCAAGCTGGCCATCCGCTAATTATGGCGCTTGGTGGACGAGGGCTCTGCTCGAGCTGGCTGCCTGCCCCTTTTCCGGGGTTCCGTCCGCGCCCGGGTGGTACTAAAGAGGGACTACGCGCAGTCCACGGGCACCCAAGGGGATTTCCGTGACCGCTGGGCACCGCGAGGGCTGGAATGCATCCTGAACAATGATGGGGAATTTTCTTTCGAGAATATTTGCTTTATTTGTATGATGGTGGTGGGTTTGTTTGTTTCGTTTGGTATTCTACATATACTTACAAATGTGAATAATTGTTTTGAATTCATTTTTGTGCATGAAAATGGTTAGGCACAGCGGATGTGGTGTTGAGTTGAGTTGAGTGCAGTTCAGTTGAGTTGCGTTGGGTTTACTGTGATTTGGTGTATTGTGGTTTGATCTAGTTTAGTCTAGTTTGGTTTAGTTTAGCTTAGTTTAGATTAGTGCAGTACAACACAGTTCCGTCCCGTTAAATTTACTGCAGTTAAGTTTATATTAATTTAGCTTAAATCTAGTATAGTTTAGTTTCGTTTAGTTTAGTTTAGTTTAGTTTAGTTTAGTTTAGTTTAGTTTAGTTTAGTTTAGTTTAGTTTAGTTTAGTTTAGTTTAGTTTAGTTTAGTTTAGTTTAGTTTAGTTTAGTTTAGTTTAGTTTAGTTTAGTTTAGTTTAGTTTAGTTTAGTTGAGTTGAGTTGAGTTGTGTTGAGTTGAGTTGAGTTGAGTTGAGTTGAGTTGAGTTGAGTTGAGTTGAGTTGAGTTGAGTTTAGTTTAGTTTAGTTTAGTTTAGTTTAGTTTAGTTTAGTTTAGTTTAGTTTAGTTTAGTTTAGTTTAGTTTAGTTTAGTTTAGTTTAGTTTAGTTTAGTTTAGTTTAGTTTAGTTTAGTTTAGTTTAGTTTAGTTTAGTTTAGTTTAGTTTAGTTTAGTTTAGTTTAGTTTAGTTTAGTTTAGTTTAGTTTAGTTTAGTTTAGTTTAGTTTAGTTTAGTTTAGTTTAGTTTAGTTTAGTTTAGTTTAGTTTAGTTTAGTTTAGTTTAGTTTAGTTTAGTTTAGCTATGGGCAGTTTCGTTTAGTGAAGTTCATTTTAGATTAATTTAGTGCAGTTCAGCTTAGTTTAGTTTTGTGCAGCATTTCTGTTTTGTGCAGTTTAGTATAGGTTAGTGCAGTTTAGCTTATATTAATTTAGTTTAGTTTAGTTTAATTTGGTGCTTTTCAGTTTAAAATTATTTAAATTAATAACCTAAAGCGAGTGCACACAAATCGAGGACTCAATCTGGAAAACCTCCACATTCCTCTTCTGACCAGAACTGGAGACAATACACCCTAACGAAATTGCAGTGTGTCTGCATCATGTCCTCCCTGGCCACGGGATGTATTTTAGGTTGGAAGGATTTGGGCCCGATCCAATAACACGTCATCTTAGACTTTATTCCTCCACATAAGCTAGTTGAACGTCTCGGCGTTTGACCTGCTCTGTTTATTTATTCGAGAACCCTCCACGAATCTTCCTTCAAAAATGTGCATAACTGCATCCTTTCGTTCTAAGCCGGTTAAATACATTAGGATATGGCTGAATCAGGTCAGGGATTCGCTGAGGGACTGACGAGTGGTCATACTCCAATATTCCCTAACTAAGTAATCAGCCGTATCCGACTGAGTTCAAGTGTTCATTTCTGAATTAATTCCTGCAAACATTATTCACACCAGTCTGTTTCTCCCACAGGAAAGTCATATGGAAAAGATTACTACGCTGACTCCGGTAAACATATTTTGGTTCAATGTATTCTTCATTTTGGTGGCAGTCAATGTTGGAATAACGCAGAAGGATAATATTTCATATCGGCGTTGTGCCAATAGAAACACCGGCGGTAGGAGAAACAGAATTGCCTCACAGTTGGCTGTTCAAGGATGGAAGGGGAATGGAATGAAGCAGGAAATCAAGAGTTCATGATTATGCATTGTGGCTTTTAGAGAGCCATCCACTGCTGCTCCCTCGCTGCAGGGATTGCCCCCCTTTACAACGGGGGCGTGGAGTGGAGGGTACTACATTGAGGATTCCCGTGCAACCTGTTCCTATCACTGTTCACGGTCTCGCCGGCCGCCTGCTACGTTTGCGCGCTCGATGAGCTCTGTTCCACGTATATATGGAGTATGTGAGGTTGGGTTGCTCATTTCCTTCTGGCTGCACTTCACACGTACCATACACGTCTTTGGATACCCTGAGCATATTGGGCTGGGTGGGGCTGATAGTGGCCTGGTTGGCTTGCTCCTGGGCATGGCCAAGCTGGCCATCCGCGAATTATGGCGCTTGGTGGACGAGGGCTCTGCTCGAGCTGGCTGCCTGCCCCTTTTCCGGGGTTCCGTCCGCGCCCGGGTGGTACTAAAGAGGGACTACGCGCAGTCCACGGGCACCCAAGGGGATTTCCGTGACCGCTGGGCACCGCGAGGGCTGGAATGCATCCTGAACAATGATGGGGAATTTTCTTTCGAGAATATTTGCTTTATTTGTATGATGGTGGTGGGTTTGTATGTTTCGTTTGGTATTCTACATATACTTACAAATGTGAATAATTGTTTTGAATTCATTTTTGTGCATGAAAATGGTTAGGCGCAGCGGATGTGGTGTTGAGTTGAGTTGAGTGCAGTTCAGTTGAGTTGCGTTGGGTTTACAGTGATTTGGTGTATTGTGGTTTGATCTAGTTTAGTCTAGTTTGGTTTAGTTTAGCTTAGTTTAGATTAGTGCAGTACAACACAGTTCCGTCCCGTTAAATTTAGTGCAGATAAGTTTATATTAATTTAGCTTAAATCTAGTATAGTTTAGTTTCGTTTAGTTTAGTTTAGTTTAGTTTAGGTTAGTTTAGTTTAGTTTAGTTTAGTTTAGTTTAGTTTAGTTTAGTTTAGTTTAGTTTAGTTTAGTTTAGTTTAGTTTAGTTTAGTTTAGTTTAGTTTAGTTTAGTTTAGTTTAGTTTAGTTTAGTTTAGTTTAGTTTAGTTTAGTTTAGTTTAGTTTAGTTTAGTTTAGTTTAGTTTAGTTGAGTTGTGTTGAGTTTAGTTGAGTTGAGTTTAGTTGAGTTTAGTTGAGTTTAGTTTAGTTTAGTTTAGTTTAGTTTAGTTTAGTTTAGTTTAGTTTAGTTTAGTTTAGTTTAGTTTAGTTTAGTTTAGTTTAGTTTAGTTTAGTTTAGTTTAGTTTAGTTTAGTTTAGTTTAGTTTAGTTTAGTTTAGTTTAGTTTAGTTTAGTTTAGTTTAGTTTAGTTTAGTTTAGTTTAGTTTAGTTTATTTTACTTTAGTTTAGTTTAGTTTAGTGCAGTTTCGTTTAGTGCTGTTCATTTTAGATTAATTTAGTGCAGTTCAGCTTAGTTTAGTTTTGTGCAGTTCATTTCTTTTAGTGCAATTTAGTATAGGTTAGTGCAGTTCAGCTTAATTTAATTTAGTTTAGTTTAGTTTAATTTGGTGCATTTCAGTTTAAATTTATTTAAATTACTAACCTGCAGCGATTGCACACAAATCGAGGACTCAATCTGGAAAACCTCCACATTCCTCTTCTGACCAGAACTGAACACAATGCACCCTAACGAATTTGTAGTGTGGCTGCATCATGACCTCACTGACCACGGGATGTATTTTAGGTTGGGAAGATTTGGGCCCGATCCAATAACACGTCATCTTAGACTTTTTTCCTCCACATAAGCTAGTTGAACTGCTCGGCGTTTGACATGTTCTGTTTAATTATTCGATAACCCACCTAGATTCTTCCTTCACAAATGTGCATAACTGCATCTTATCGTTCTATGCCGGTTAAATATATTCGGAGATGGCTGAATCAGGTCAGGGACTCGCTGAGGGACTGACGAGTGGTCATACTCCAATATTCCATAACTAAGAAATAAGCCTTATCCGACTGAGTTCAAATGTTCATTTCTGAATAATTTCCTACAAACATTATTCACACCAGTCTGTTTCTCCCTCAGGAAAGTCATATGGAAACGATTACCACGGTGACTCCGGTAAATATATTGTGGTTCAATGTATTCTTCATTTTGGTGACAGTCAATGTTGGAATAACGCAGAAGAATAATATTTCATATCGTCGTTCTGCCAGTAGAAACCCCGTCAGTGATAGGAGCAGAATTCCCTCACAGTTGGCTGTTCAAGGAGGGAAGGGGAATTGAATGTAGCAGGAAACCAAGGGTTCATGATTATGCCTTGTTGCTGTTAGAGACCCCTCCACTGCTGCTCCCTTTAATTTAGTTTAGTTTAGTGCAGTATATTTTAGATTAATTTAGTGCAGTTCAGCTTAGTTTAGTTTTGTGCAGTTCATTTCTGTTTAGTGCAGTTTAGTTAAATTTAAGTTAGTTTAGTTTTGTTTAATTTGGTGCATTTCAGTTTAAATTTATTTAAATTACAGACCTGCAGCGAGTGCACACAAATCGAGGACTGGGTCCTACTGCCCACCCCTCTACTACAGGTAACTGCAGCAGCGGTTCCACTGGGTCTCCCCCTTCCCCCTCCAGCCAGTTGACCCCCAGTACTCCCCACATCGGACCTCATGCCCCCCTCTGCCCAGATAACCCACCGCCCCCCCACCATACATCCCCTCCACCTGCCCCTGCCTCCATCCGACCCCAACCCCCACCATTGCCGGGTGTTCACCATCCCCCCTGACCTCCCACTTTCCGACACCGAACGGTCGGTCCTCAGCAGAGGCCTTACCTTTGTTCCCCTCCGCCCCCACATCAACGAGTTCCGCGTCCGCCATGACGCGGAGCTCTTCTTCCGCTGCCTCCGCCTCCGAGCCTTTTACCACGGGAAGGAGTCCCGGCCCCCCACTGATGACCCCTTCTCCCGTCTCCAATGGACCCCCTCCACTTTTACCCCCCAGTGTGGCCTACTACCCTCACTAGAACTTTTAATCTCAACAGCCGGCGTGACATCAGCCGCCTCAAATTTTCCACTCCCCTGACTAACTCCAACCTCTCCCCTACTGAACGTGCAGCCCTCCACTCACTCCGCAACAACCCGGACTTAATAATTAAACCCGCTGACAAGGGAGGGGCTGTGGTAGTCTGGCGTGCTGACCTCTACCGCACCGAAGCCAGACGACAACTATCAGACACCTCTTCCTACCTATCGCTGGAACATGACCCCACCGATATACACCAGACCTTTATCAGCAGCACCATCACCGACCTCATCACCTCCGACGATCTACCCCTCAGTGCCTCCAATCTCATAGTTCCCCAGCCACGCACGGCCCGATTCTACCTTCTACCCAAAATCCACAAACACAACTGTCCCGGCAGACCCATTGTCTCTGCCTGCTCATGCCCTACCGAACTTATCTCTACCTACCTCGACTCCATCCTACCCCCCCTGGTTAAATCCATCCCCACCTACGTCCAAGACACCTCACACGCTCTCCATCTCCTGGATAACTTCCGGTTCCCAGGCCCCCATGGATGTCCAGTCACTCTACACCTCCATCCCCCACAAGGATGGTCTCGAAGCCCTCCGTTTCTTCCTCGACCGTAGAACCAGCCAATCCCCATCGACCAACACTCTCCTCCGCCTAGCAGAGCTGGTTCTTACCCTCAACAACTTCTCCTTTGACTCCTCCCACTTCCTCCAAACCAGAGGCGTAGCTATGGGCACTCGCATGGGCCCTAGCTACGCTTGCCTCTTTGTCGGGTACGTCGAACAATCCCTGTTCCAGGCGTACACTGGCCCCATCCCCGAACTCTACCTCCGCTACATCGACGACTGCATTGGTGCTACCTCTTGCACCCATGCAGAACTCACTGACTTCATACACTTCACCTCCAATTTCCATCCTGCCCTTAAATATACCTGGACTATCTCTGACATCTCCCTCCCGTTTCTGGACCTCACCATCTCCATCACAGGAGACAGACTAGTGACGGACATTTACTACAAGCCCACCGACTCGCACAGCTATCTGTACTACACTTCTTCCCACCCGGTCCCCTGCAAAAAGTCTATCCCCTACTCCCAATTCCTCCGTCTACGTCGTATCTGCACCCGGGATGAAGTGTTTCAGACTAGGGCTTCCGAGATGTCCTCGTTCTTCAGAAAACGGGGCTTCCCCTCCTCCATTATAGATGAGGCTCTCACTAGGGTCTCTTCTACATCCCGCAGCTCCGCTCTTGCTCCCCCTCCCCCACTCACAACAAGGACAGGATCCCCCTCGTTCTCACCTTCCACCCCACCAGCCAGCGGATCAAACATATCATCTACCAACATTTCCGTCACCTACAACGGGACCCCACCACTGGCCATATCTTCCCATCCCCTCCCCTCTCTGCGTTCCGCAGAGACCGTTCCCTCCGTAACTCCCTGGTCCACTCGTCCCTTCCTACCCAAACCACCCTAACCCCGGGCACTTTCCCTTGCAACCGCACGAGATGCAACACCTGTCCCTTTACCTCCCCCCTCAACTCCATCAAAGGACCCAAACAGTCTTTCCAGGTGAGACAGAGGTTCACCTGCACCTCCTCCAACCTCATCTATTGCATCCGCTGCTCTAGATGTCAACTTGTTTTTATCGACGAAACCAAGCGCAGGCTCGGCGATCGCTTCGCTGAACACCTGAGCTCGGTCCGCATTAACGCAACTGATCTCCCGGTGGCCCAGCACTTTAACTCCCCCTCCCATTCCCAGTCTGACCTCTCTGTCATGGGCCTCCTCCAGTGCCATAGTGAGACCCGCCGGAAATTGGAGGAGCTGCACCTCATATTTCGCCTGGGCAGTTTGCAGCCCGGTGGTATGAACGTCGACTTCTCCATCTTCAGATAGCTCCTCTGTCCCTCCCTTCCCCTCCTCCTTCCCAGATCTCCCTCTATCTCCCTGTCTCCACCTATATCCTTCCTTTGTCCCACCCCCGACATCAATCTGAAGAAGGGTCTCGACCCGAAACGTCACCCGTTCCTTCTCTCCCGAGATGCTGCCTGACCTGCTGAGTTACTCCAGCATTTTGTGAATAAATCGATTTGTACCAGCATCTGCAGTTATTTTCTTATAAATATATTGGCAGATGGCTGGATCAGGTCACGGACTGACGAGGGATCATACTCCAATATTCCATAACAAAAAATAAACTGTGTCCGACTGAGTTAAAATGTTAATTTCTGAATTAATTGCTGCAAAACATTATTCACACCAGTCTGTTTCTCCCACAGGAAAGTCATATTCAAACGATCACTACAGTGACTCCGGTAAATTTATTGCGGTTCAATGTATTCTTCATTTTGGTGACAGTCAAAGTTGGAATAACGCAGAAGGCCAGAGGAACAGGATTACTGTTTCATGTCGGCGACCTGCCAGTAGAAACCCCGTCAGTGAGA
The DNA here is from genome assembly GCF_053455715.1 of Rhinoraja longicauda. Lineage (NCBI taxonomy): Eukaryota > Metazoa > Chordata > Chondrichthyes > Rajiformes > Arhynchobatidae > Rhinoraja > Rhinoraja longicauda. Next base: position 10,546,824 of record NC_135986.1, read on the forward strand.
GGAGCAATTTTCCCTCACGTTGGCTGTTCAAGGACGGAAGGGGAAGGGAACGAAGCAGGATGGCAAAGGTTCAGTGTAATGCCTTGTGGCTGTGAGAGAGCCCTCCACGGGTGGTCCCACTACGCAGGGATTGCCCCCCTTTACATCGGGGACGTGGGCTGGAGGGTACGACATCGAGGAGTCCCATGCAACCTGTTTCTATCCCTGTTCACAGACTCGCCAACCGCCTGCTGCATTTGCGGGCTGGGTTAGTCTGTGTTCCACGTATATATGGAGGATGTGAGGTTGCAGCCCCTGTTCCAATATCCAAAGGGTCTGCTCCATGCCTTCTGTTTGCACTTCATACCCACCGTCTTTGGATACACTGAGCGTATTGGACTGGGTAGGCCTGAAATTATCATGGATGTGTTGCTCCTGCGCCTGGCAAAGCTGACCATCCGCGAATTATTGCGTTAGGTGGAAGTGCGCTCCGCTGTCTGCCCCTTTTCCGGGGTCATGTCCGCCCCGGGGTGTTACTAATGAGGGACTACGCGCAGTCCACGGGCACCCTCGGGGATCTCCGGGACCGCTGGGCACCGGGGGGTGGAGTGCTTCCTTAACAATGATGGGTAAAAGTTATATTAAGAATATTTGCATTCTTTATATGATGGTTATGGGTTTGTTCTTATCGTTTTGTTTTCTTCAGAAATTTACAAATGTGGATAATTTGATTTCATTTTGTGAATGAAAATGTTTAAGCACTGTGCATGTGGGGTTGAGTTGAGTTGACTGCAGTTGAGTTGAGTTACGTTGAGTTTCGTGTGGTTTGGTTTACTGTGGTTTGATTTTGTTTAGTTTAGTATAGGTTAGTTTAGTTCAGTGCAGTACAATACAATTCCGTCCAGTTTAATTTAGTGCAGTTTAGTTTAGTTTAATTTAGCTTAGTTTTGTTTAGTTCATTACTGTTCAGGTTATTCCAGTGCAGTTTAGTTTACCTTTGGTTCAGTTTCGTTTAGTTTGGTTTTGTAACCTGAGCTGGTACTCAGTAATTTCGTAATAATTCTGGTAAACATACACTCTTTCAGGAATCTCCACATCCTTTTTGTATTAGGGTGATCATAACTGAACACAATACACCCTAACCTCCAAGGTTGCATCATGACTTCCCTGACTATGGGATATATTTATAATATGTGAAGGTTTGGGCCCGATAAGGGAACACGCTCCCTGAGACCTTCTTTCACTAGAGATGCTCGTTGACCTGCTCGGAGTTTGACTTGCTCTCTTTATTTATTCAATAATCCACCAAGATCAAACCATTATAATTGTGCAAGTTAAGTCATATATTTGAAAACAGGCTAAAATATTAGCAAATGGCTGGATCAGATACGGAAATAATTGATTAACTGACGAGGCGTCATTCTCCAATACCTAATAAATAATCTGTATCCGACTGAGTTAAAATGTTCATTTGTGAATTCAATCCTGCAAAAATTATTCATGCCAGTCTGTTTCTACCAACAGCATACTAATTGTCGTCTGGATATGATAACGACGGTGGCTATGGTAAATTTATTGTAGTTCAATATATTCTGTACTGTTTTCCCAAATCACTGAAGGACAGGTGACAGTCAATACTGGAATAACGCAGAAGGCCAGAGCACCAGGGTTTATGTTTCATGTCGACGACCTGCCAGTAGATACCCCGTCAGTGAGAGGAGCAGAATTCCTCACGGTTCACTCTTTACGGAAGGAAGCGGTAGTGAATGAATCAGGAATCATTGTGTTAAACACTGTAATATATTGAATTGAGTTCAGCTGAGGTGCGTTGAGTTAAATTGTGTTTAGTGCATTCCAGTTTGCATTGTTTTTGTGCAGTTCACCTTAGTTTGGATTATTTTAGTTTAATGCTCAGATTAGGGCTGTTGAGTTCAGTGCAGTTTAGTTTAGATTAGTTTAGTTCAATTCAGCTTAGTTTAGTTCGTAGCATTTCAGTTCAGCTTCGTGTTGTTCAGTGTAGTGCATTTCAGTTTAGCTTGTTTTAGTATAATTTAGTTAATTTTAGATGAATTTAGTTTAGTTATACAGCACGGAGATACGCTCTTCCACCCACTATGTCCACACCAACCAACGGTCATCCGTTCACACAAGTTCAATGTTATTCCAGTTTCCCACCTACTCCCTCCACACGACGACAAATTGCAGAAGCCAATTAACTTACAAACCTGCAAACCTGTGCAAACCGGAGCACCCGGAGAAAATCCACCTAGGTCACGGGGAGAACTTGCAGACAGCATCCCGTAGTCAGGATCGAACAGGGTCTCTGGCGCTGTAAGGCAGCAACTGGACCGCGGCTATGCCGACATACTGCATGTTCTAGCATCAATACTTGCTGCAGTCAACGGCTGGTTTCCCAGGGAGGTGTATAGAATGCAGGCGAAACACAAGAGCAGAAGCACAAAAGCTCTGACATCTTCTCCTGTCCTGAAGATATTTCACTGATCTGAAACTCCGCAGAGTTCTTGCCAGACAGCTTAGCAGTGGGAGAATAGTCTGTTCATATCACGGTGCACGGTGGCGCAGCGGTAGATTTGCTGCCTTACAACGCCAGAGGCACGGATTCGATCCTGACCACGGGTTTTGTGCACGGAGTTTGTACGTTCTCCCCATGACCCAGACCGGATTCCTCCCGGTGCTCCGGTTTCCTCCCACATCGCAAAGACCTACGGGTTTGATGGTTAATTAGCTTTGTATAATTGTAAATTGTCCCGAGAATGTGTAGGATGGTGTTAGGGTCCGGCGTGATCGATGGATGGCTCGTACTCGGTGGGCGAAAGGGCCTCTTTTAGGACTACAATTAGGCCATTCGGACGATCAAGTCTATTCCATCATTCAATCATGGCTGATCTATCTTTCTCTCTCAACTCCATTCTTTTTGCCTTCTCCCCATAATCCCTACCACCTTTGGTAATCAAGAATCTGTCTATCACTGCCTTAAAAATAACCATTGCCTTAGCCTCCGCAGCCTTCTGTAGCAATGAATTCCACATATTCACGACCCTCTGAGAAAATAAGTTCCTCCTCATATTCTTCCTAAAGGAATTTCTCGTACACTCTACACCAGTAGAAACATGCTCTCCACATTCATTCAATCCAGGTCTTTCACTATGCGTTAGGTTGCATTGAGGTCCCTTCTCATCCTTCTAAACTGCAGCGAGTACAGACCCAGTGCCTTTAAAAGCTCGTCATATGTTAACCCGATTATCCCCGGGATCATTTCCGCAAACCTCCTCTGGATCCTCCCTGGCGCCAGCACGCCATTCCTTAGATATGGGGCCCCAAACTGCTCACAACATTCCATATGGAGCCCAAACATATGGAGTGCCTTATGGAACGTCAGCATTACATCCATATTTTTGTCTACTACTCCTCGCAAAATAAATGCTAACATTGCGTTTGCCTTCCTTTCGTATCGTTAACGAATTGAATTGAATTAACATGCATTGAATTCAATTGAAATGAATTGAAATTATTTGAAACAAAATGAAATATGCAGCTTGAAAGCAGAACGTTCCTCCCACCGAGTCCATGCTGAACATCGATCACCCGTTCACACTAGTTCCATGTTATCCTACTTTCCCATGCATTCTTTACACACTCGTGGTAATATACACGTGCCAGTTAACTTTAAACAATGCCTATTTTGCTCTTATTATTATGCTATTCGGCAGAATGAAATCTTTTGTCTGTTGTGGAGCCCGTTGAACTCAACAGCGCGTCAATAGGATTGTTCCAACGTAGAACACCTGAGCGCCTGCTGTTGTGATGCACTGTTCTGTGTTCTACGCGGTACAGGGCCCTGTGACTGTGACAACCATGATGCCACATTAAACTAATCATCTCTGCTTGCTCATGATCCACATCCCTCCATTTCATACATTTCCATGCGCCTATCAAAAAGGCTCTTAAACACCAATGTCGTATCTTCCTCCACCACCACACCGGGAAGCGGGTTCTCGGCACACACCACCCTCTGTGTAAAGAACTTACCCGACAGTTATTGTAAACGTGCCCCCTCTCACCTTCAACCTGTGCGCTACGTGAGACCTTTCGGAAACTATAGTTTCCTCCCACACTCCAAAGGCATGTCGATTAGGTTAATTGGCTAGGTAAAATTGCAAATTGTTCCGAGTGTGTGTAGGATATAGGTCGCTGGTCGGCCCGGACTCGATGGGCCGAAGGGTAAGTTTGCGAGCTGCATTTCTAAACTATACCAAACTAAAATATGGAAAGTAAAGTAAACTAAACTAGACTATTTGATTTTCCACGCTGAGGTTAAATGTTATGACTGTCTACCTTATCTGACTTTCACTTCGATCAACTGATGTTTAAAAGTTAAATCTTTTTTTTGCAGGCAAACTGTTCTCTCGGACTGAATGCTCTGCATACTGCGTTGCTGCTGTTGCTTAGCATCGACTTCGTGAACCTATTTCTTGTTAATTCTCACTGCCATTTGAAAAGATGGCTTTAAACGCAATCATCTTCGCAAAATAAAATCTCATATCTATAAAATGTGGGTGCTTGTTTTATTGCAATTGTAGTGATGCGGGTAAAACAGCATGTCATGGTATTAAAGTTTTGGGGAGAAGGCAGGAGAATGGGATTAGGAGAGATATAAACATAAGCTATGATTAACCGGAGGTGTAGAGTTGATGGGACGAATGGCCTAATTCATTTCCTGTCGCTTATGAAAACAGCGCGTTTCATGCATGCATTTCACAGGTCGACCCCACCCCCTTCCCACTCCTCCCACCCCCAACCTCCCTTCCGTTGACTCCAGTTATGCCTCATGCTGCCTCGGCAAGGCCAGCGGCATAATCAAGGACGAATCGCACCCTGGTTTTCCCTCTCCCCTCAGGCAAAAGGTTTTGTAGTGTTAAAACGCACACCTCCAGATTCAGGGATAGTTTCTTTTCAGCTGCTATCAGGCAACTGAGTCATCCTGCCACAACCAAGCCACAATGGGCGATTGTGGGTTCCAACTTTCCTTCATTATCGGTGCTTTTCCATATCTCCCATTATTTTTCTCTAAGTGCTGCCTATATCTCTTGTTCCCCTTTCCCCTGATTCTCAATCTGACGACGGGTTTCGCCCGAAACGTCACCTGTCCCTTCTCCCCAGAGATGCTGCTTGACCCGCAGAGTTCCTGCAGCTTTTTGTGTCTGTCTTCAATCATTTTGTAACTGACATCGTCCTCCACCTTAGCGCACAGTGCCTGGAAACTGGTGGGCGGTGATCCCTTGATGTTCTGGAGAAACTTTTAAAGTGAAGGAGAAAAGACATAAAAGGAATCTGAGGAGTAACTCTTTCACACAAAGAGTCAGTCTCGAGCAAGGCCTCCAGCTCCATGATGTTAGGCCGCAGAGTGATCGGAGATACGATCCGGAAAACATTCGTGTCTCCGGTAAGGTAAGAAATTGAAAAAAATGTTTCTCCGGACACCCTCCCCATTCCCCACATAAAACAAACCAGAGAACATTTACACAAACTTTTTTAAACACACTAAAAATAATATAAAATACGAAAATACAGACGAGGTTGGGGATATGGATCAAACTAAACTAAACTAAACTGCCACAGACAACGTGATAAGTGCCGAAAACGGACATAACGAACGATTTTGTACCTCCGGGTGGCACCGCCAGCGATGGCAGCCTCGCTTGATGGACAGCCTCGTCTGTATTTTCGTATTTTATATTATTTTTAGTGTGTTTAAAAACGTTTGTGTAAATGTTCTCTGGTTTGTTTTATGTGGGGAGTGGGGGAGGGTGTCCGGAGAAACATTTTTTTCAATCTTTTACCTTGCCGGAGACACGATTGTTTTCTGGATCGTATCTCCGGTCACTCTGCGGCCTAACATCATGGAGCTGGAGGCCTTGCTCGAGACTGACTCTTAGCCCTACAGCGGGGCCGTGGAATTACCATCGTGGCATACGATCCTTGCCTGGATTCGACGTTCCAACTGCGGCCTACGGATTTCAACATCGATGAGCTCGCAGTCTTGGGTAGAGACTGATGTCGGAAAGCTCCAAAGTCGTTAGACTATCCCGAGCCGGGGTCCGATCGCCCGGCGAGGGGGGGCCGTCCGCCGGCTACGTAAAGCCATGATCGTCCAGACAACATAAGGCTCGAGGACTCCGACCGCGGGAGGATAAAGAAGGGAAGAAATTTAACTTTTCTTTCGCCTTCTATCACAGCGAGGAATGCGGAGGAATCCCTATGGTGGATGTTTACGTTAAAATGTATTTTGTGTGTCTTTTGCTTTTTATTGGTATGACTGTATAGCAAACCAAATTCCTCGTATGTTGCATAACATACTTGGCTAATAAACAATGATTATAATTATGATTATGATTATGATTTTGTCCGGTGATACTGAAGAACATAGAAAATCCAGTGAGTTGCGGTCAGTGGCGGCTAATCGAATATAGAGTTATATAGTCAGAGTGATACTGTGAGGAAGCAGGCCCTTAAGACCAACTTGCCCACAGCAGGAAACGTGTCCCAGCTACACTTGTCCCACCTGCCCACATTTGGTCCATATCCCTCCAAACCTATCCTATCCATGTACTTATGCAACTGTTTATTAAATGTTGGGATAGTGCCTGCCTCACCTACTTCCTCTGACAGCTTGTTCCATCCACTCACAATCCTTTGTATGAAATTGTTATCGCGCACATACATTTTAAATCTTTTCCTCTTCACCTCAAACCTATGTCCTTTGATCTTAGATTCGCCTGCTCTGGCCAAGAGACTGTGTGCATCTAATATAATGCAGGCAAGGATGTAATAACACACTTTGAGAAATTGTATTCTGGGTGAATGGATTATAGTATTTGGCAAGGTCATTTGAGTGGCGATGTACGGATACTGATGACACTTTACTTTATTGTCACATGTACCTGGTGTGCCTAGCTCCAGTGAAATGATTCTAACAAATCAAGTCAGTGACCAGTTACTGCGATTGAAACAGCGATATTTTGAATTAAGGGACATACCGCTTACATTGTTAGCCCGTCAGCTTAGAGGGCAACAAGCAAGTAGGGCCATACATATAATAAAATCAGGCAAGGGTGTTGCTTTAACCGATCTAAAGTTAATAAATGAAAGCTTTAAGGAGTATTATCAAGAGCTGTATAAATCCAAAGCTAACGGTGATATCAACGAATGGTTAAAAAAGTTGGACATACCAAAATTAGATAGTGCCTCTTGTGAGGCCTTAAACTCAGAACCCTCCTCTGTAGAATTCATGGACGGAATTATGTCGCTGCAAAGCGGCAAGAGCCCTGGGCCCGATAGCTTTGGAATCGAATTTTATAAGAAGTTTGCTGACCAGGTAACTTCGATTCTGCACAGGATGCTCTCCCATTCAATCGAGTTGAAAAAGCTTCCACCATCATTGTACAATGCTAATATTTCTCTCTTATTGAAACAAGACAGGGATGAAACCAATCACTCCTCATACCGACCAATTTCTATGCTTAATTTGGATTTCAATTTATTTACTAAAATCATGGCGACTAGAATAAATAAGTGTATAGAATCCATTATCCATACGGATCAGACCGGGTTCATCCTCAATAAGTTCTCTTTCTTTCATGTTAGAAGAGGAATGAATATTATGTATCACAAATTCGACAGTTCTTCCAAACAAGCCATTCTGTGTTTAGACGTGGAAAAAGCTTTCGATCATGTTGAGTGGGGATATTTACTCAGAGTACTGGAAGAGTTTGGTCTTGGTGCCTCTTTTATTTCCTGGGTACATCTAATATATGCTCATCCCACACACTCACCAACCAGGATAGGTCACCCCCCTTTGCCCTTCAGGGGGGTACGCGACAGGGCTGCCCCCTCTCGCCGCTCCTCTTTGCGTTAGCCATTGAGCCGCTGGCAATCGGCATAAGAGGGCATGCGCTTATAAAACCGATAATACTGGGTGGGGTTCCACATATGATTTCGCTTTATGCGGATAATATTGCCATCTTTGTATCTGACCCTGAACATTCTGCCCCTGACCTATTCCTGCTTATTAATTCATTTGGGGAGGTCTCAGGTTACACTATAAACTGGCAGAAGAGTGAACTTATATCGTTAACAGCAGAATTAGACCCTGTATTCTTAGCCAACATGCAGTTTAAAACAAATCCGGACAGTATAAAATATCTGGGCATTAAAATATCTATGAACCCCAAGACCCTTTTTTAAATTAACTTTACCGAAAGGTTGAACAAGCTAAAGGAGAACATAGAGAAATGGAGAACTTTGCCTAGTTCCTTGATTGGCCGCGTGAACGCAGTAAAGATGGTCTCCCTGCCGAGATTTCTGTATTTATTTCAGATTGTCCCTATTTTTATCCCCAAATCCTACTTTAAGTTAATCGATTCTATCATTATGCCATTTATATGGGGATATAAAGCACACAGTATCTCAAAATCTTATCTTCAAAAAACGAAGGGACATGGGGGACTGGGGTTACCGTGCTTTTTATATTACTATTGGGCGGCCAATGTTAGAGTCATGGTATACTGGCAATATGCATATGAACGGGGAGTTGGATATGACCTGCCCCCTTGGCTGGCGATTAAAAAAAGCTTAACTCCAAAAGCTTCTCTCCATGCTCTCCTTTTTCATTACCCAGATCTCTCACCTCTCTTAGAGAGGATCACTTCACTCTGTCCAATGCTCAGAGAATATGACACCAAATTAGGAAAGCTTGTGAGCTTCCAAATACGTCAATGCACGCCCCAATCTGGCATAACCATGCTTTCCCCATCATTTACAGACACAGCGTTCAGAGAGTGGAGCTGTAAATGGATAGTTACAATAAAAGATTTTTACATAAATAGACAATTTGCATCATTTGATCAGCTACAATCCAAGTTCTCATTGCCTAAAACTCAATTCTTCAGGTACTTACAGCTGAGAAATTATGTTCGACAAAACAGTTCGCTTTTTGAGTCCCTGCCCGAAGACGACTCATTGTCAAAAATTTTGCTGAGTCCCCCGGAAGCAATGAACGTAATCTCATCTTTTGTAGGTATCTTTTCAAACAAACTAGATAAATCTACTTTAAAAATAAAACAAACCTGGGAAGAAGACCTTAACATTGAAATTGATGACGATGTCTGGAAGGTAGTACTGAAAAGTATAAAATCCTGTTCTATTAATTCTAGGCTACAACTGATTCAATTCAAGGTTATACACAGATCACACTTCTCTAAGGTTAAGCTGCATAAAATATTTCCTGATCTCTCACCTTTGTGTAATAGATGCAAGACCGCTGAGGGTTCACCCGCTCACCACTTTTGGACTTGTCCAAAACTTCACAGCTTTTGGTGTCTTTTATTTCAATGGTACTCTACTGTTTTAAATGTCACTTTAACTCCGGACCCTGAAACTGCTCTATTCGGGTATTCCACAACGCTTGAGAAGCTAGACCATAATGCTCGCACAATCTTGGTTTATGGTATGGTAATTGCCAACAGATATATTTTGAAACTATGGAAATCAGACTCTGCTCCTCAGTTTGAGACTTGGTTAAGAGAATTAATGGGCATCTTACACATAGAGAGGCTGAGATATGAATTGTCTGGCAACCCTCAAAAGTTCTTCAACATATGGAACCCAGTGCTGCAGCATATTAAGGACAAGCAAAACTATCCCCTCAATGCCACACGCTTTTCCACCTTCTTTGAATCAAGCAGTAAAAATACTGAAATATTTGACGTGAAAATTACCTTGCCTCATGTTTTTGTGCTTTTGTCTTTTTTGTCACATTGTAGTTATGTTTTTTAAATTTCGTTTTATTTATTTATTTGTTTGTTTTTGTTTGTTTGTTTTCATGATTATGTAGGTAAGGGGAGGGATGAGGTTTACTGTTGTTCTTATATGTACTGTAACTAATTAAATTAAAATTTTAAAAATTAACATTTTTTGAAAAAGAAGGGATTGATAGACCAGCCATGGTTGAATTGCGAACAGGCCCGATGAGCCGAATGGCCTAATTCTGCTCCAATCACTTATGATCTGATGACAGTAATCAAGATCTTGAGACAGTTCTTCGTCCAGAGGATGGTGTCGCGGTAGAATTCTCCATCACCAGCCAGTGGAAACAGACTATTAAATATACAACGGTAAGTGACAAATACGCGCACCTAAATACCAACGTGGGCTCAATTGGGACGGGGAGAAGGCAAGAACAGGTGGTTAAAGAAAATGTTCCACCACCTTCCTGTAGATCGTTGAGGGTGGACGAGGGGCCGAATGGCCTGTTCAATATTCTCTCTGTCCATATAATTAATGCAAGACGTCGCAGCTCTGGGTTCACCAACGCATGCAGGTAAAAGCAGCAACATTCCATTTGCTTTTATAATTCTTTGCTGGACCTACATGTCAATGTTGAGGGAAACATACAGAAGGGCACGCAGCCTCCCCGAAAATGTGGCACCTCGGCTGGGCAAGGCTGCCAACCTCGACCTAATCGGGACTTCCATGGCCAATTTGTCAATTCGGCCGCTAGAAACACATGATATTGGAATGATTTGTAGCCCGGTAATCTCAGTCGGTAGAATGAATGAATGAATGAATGAATGAATGAATGAATGAATGAATGAATGAATGAATGAATGAATGAATGAACGAATGAACGGATGAATGAATGCATGAATGAATGAATGAATGAATGAATGAATGAATGAATGAATGAATGAATGAATGAATGAATGAATGAATTTGATGAATGAACGAATGAATGAATGAATGAATGAATGAATGAATGAATGAATGAATGAATGAATGAATGAATGAATGAATGAATGAATGAATGAATGAATGAATGAATGAATGAATGAATTTGATGAATGAATGAATGAATGAATGAATGAATGAATGAATGAATGAATGAATGAATGAATGAATGAATGAATGAATGAATGAATGAATGAATGAATGAATGAATACGTTTATTGGCCAAGTATGTGCATACACAAGGAAGTTCCTCTCAAAAATGACAACACAAACATACAGTCACTAATTAACAATAAAGCATAAACACATCAAAAAAATAATGATACAACATTACTGTCTAAACATGCGGGTGAAAATAAACCAGAGCAAAAACATTTGGTTATTGAGTAGAACTAATACTCGTGGAAACAAGGCTATTTTTATGTCTGGCTGTGGCTGTATTGGTAGTCCGGAATCGCCTTCCAGAGGGAATTAATTCGAAGATATTGTGGGCAGGGTGAGAGGGGTCCTAGATGATCTTGCCCGCTCGCTTCCTGGCCCTTGCAGTGTAAAACTCGTCAATGGGGGTAAGGTTGCAGCCAACAACCTTCTCAGCTGATCGAAGGATCCGTTACAGCCTCCGGATGTCGTGCTTGGTGCCTGAGCCAAACCAGCCCATGATAAAGCCGAGGACGGACTCAATGATAGCAGTATATTATTGGACCATTATTGCCTATGGCAGATTGTGTTTCCGCGGTTGCCGCAGGAAGTACATCCTCTGTTGGGCCTTTTTGACTGTGGAGTCGATGGTGGCCCTCCATTTAAGGTCCCTGGAGATGATGGTTCGAAGGAACTTAAATGACTCCACAGATGTGACTGCGGTGTTGTTGCTTGTGAGTGGGGGAGGGGAGCTCATCGAAAGTCTACAATTAGTTCCACTATCTTAACAGCATTGAGCTCCAGGTTGTTGCGATGGCACCAGGACGTCAGTTGCGTCACTTCCCGTCTGGAGACTGAGTGCTCCCCATCCTGGATCAGCCCAACCAGGGTTGTCTCATCCGCGAACTTGAGTAGCTTGACAGAGGAGTCTGTGGAGGTGCAGTCGTTGGTATAGAGAGAGTAAAGGAGAGGGGAGAATATGCAGTCTTGCGGTGTATGAGATTCATAATCTCAGGGTCGTGGATTCGAGCCCGACGATGAGAGTCATTGTCTTTGTAATCGATGGGCGTATGTACAGATTGTTTTACAGAACCTGCAGAAGGGTCTCGACCCGAAACGTCGCCTGTTATTTTTCTCCAGAAATGCTGACTGACCGCTGAGTTACTCCACAATTTAGTGTCCACCGTTGTAAACCATCACCCGCAGAACCTTCCCTACACTCTTTTACCCAGAAATGGGCAATCAAGAACAACAGGGCATATGTTTAAGGTAGCAGGAGAATGATTTAGAAGAAACCTGAGGGACAACTTTTTTACTCACCGAATGGTGGGTGCACGGACCAAGTTGTCTGGGAAGTGTTTTAGATAGGTACAATAACAACTTTTCAAATACATTGGACAGGTCATTGTCTTAGAGTCGTAGAGTGAGACAGTGTGGGAACAGGCCCTTCGGCCCAACTTGCCCACACTGGCCAACATATCCCAGCTGCACGAGTCCCATCTCTCCGCGTTTGGTTCATATCCCTCCAAACCTGCCCTATCCATGTATCTGTCTAACTGTTTCAGAAATGATGGAATAGTCCCTGCGTCAACTACCTCCCCTGGCAGGTTGTAACATTCACCTATCAACATTTGTGTGAAAACGTTATCCCTCAGTTTCCTAGTAAATATTTTCAAGATTCAAGATTCAAGATTAAAGTTATTGTCACATGTACCAATTAAGGTGCCGTGAAATTGGAGTTTCCCTTCACCTTAAACATATATCCCCTGCTGCTCGCTTCACCTACTCCATGCAAGAGACTTTGCATTTACCCAATCTATTCTTCTAATGATTGTATGCACCACTGGAAGATCACCCCTCATCCTCCGCTCCTAGGAATAGAGTCCCAGCCTACTCAACCTCTCCCTGTAGCTGAGACCCTCTAGTCCGGGGAACATCCTCGGAAATATTTTCCGCACCCTATTCAGCTTGACAACATGGTCCTTTCACCCAAACTGCCTCTCTAATCGAGCCTTCTAGTCTGTCCTGCCAAAGCACTGCTGTGATATCCTCCCTGACAAGCAATGCAACACCCCCACCTCTTGCCCCTCCGATTCTATCACATCTGAAACAATGAAATCCTGGAATATTTAATTGCCAATCGCACCCATCCTGCAACCATGTTTCACTGATCGCCACAACATCATACTTCCAGATGTCAATCCAGGCTCTAAGATCATCCACCTTTCTTACAATGCTCCTAGCATTAAAATATACACATTTAAGGGACCCATCATTTCTTATTCTCAGTTTATTTCTTTTCACTTCTTTCTCTCCTACATATTGGGTCTGAGTGTTTCCCTTTTCTGCCTCATCCCTCACGCACTGCCTATTAGCTATCTATGTTTGAGTCCCTCCCCCCCAACCGTACTAATTTAAAGTCTCCGCAATTACCTTAGCAAATCTCCCCGCCAGGATATTGGTTCCCCTCAGGTTCACATGCATCCCGTCCTTTTTGTACAGGTCATACTTCCCCCAGAAGAGGTCCCAATGATCCAGAAACTTGAATCCCTGCTCCCTGCACCAGTCCCTCAGCCACGTATTTATCCTCCACCTCACTCCATTCCTATTCTCACTATCGCGTGGCACAGGCAGTAAGCCTGAGATTATCACATTGGAAGTCCTTTTTTTTAACTCTCTTCCTAGCCCACTAAATTCTCCTTTCAGGACCTCTTCCCTTATCCTACCTATATTGTTGGTATCTATATGTACCACGACCTCTGGCTCCTCTCCCTCCCTTTTCAGGATAACTTGGACACGTTCAGATACATCCCGGACACTGGCACCAGGGAGGCAGACTACCATCCGGGACTCCCGACTGCGTCCACAGAATCGCCTATCTGACCCCCTATCAAAATCGCTCTCTTCTTCCTTTCCCTACACTTCTGAGCAACAGGGCCGGACTCCGTGCCAGAGGCCCGGGCGCCGTCGCTGCCCCCAGGTAGGCTGGACTCCCCAACAGTACCTAAACAGCATTATTTATTGCCAAGGGGTACATCCACTGGTTTACTCTCTAGTCCCTGCTCCTTGTCCCCCCTAACCGTGACCCACTTGTCTACATCCCGTTGTCTTGGAGTGACCACCTCTCTCTAACTCCTCTCTATAACCTCCTCACTCTCCCTGACCAGACGGAGGTCATCAATCTGCCGCACCAGGTTCCTAATATGGTCCCTTTGGAGCCCCATCTCGTCGCACCTGGCGCAGATGTGGATGTCTGGAAGACTATCAGACTCTCAGATTCCCCACATCCGACAACCAGAACAATAAGCTGCCCTAGCACTCATACTCCCCCTTAACTGGGAACGTTGCAGAGTGGTCTGCTCCAACCGCTCCAACCGCTCCTGGGCCACTGTAAGAACAAAGCCCCGTGCTTGGTTTCCAAAAAACTACCGCCCGGACGCTACTCCAACCGCTCCAACCGCCCACCCAAACGAACTGAGTGATCTCATGGGAGAGGCGAAAAACTGGATAAAAAACCCAGGCCAATTTGGGAAAAAAAAATCCGGGAAATTCCTCTCGGACCCCAAGCTAGGCGATCGAAACTTGTCCGGGAGATCACACAGGTCTTACTCCTCACTACCCCCACACAATACTACGGTGTCTGCTCTCTCTCACACACACGCACATTGATTGCTGCTACTGCTGCTGCTGATGATGATTGCTACTGCTGCTGCTGCTGCTGCTGCTACTGATTGCTAATGATCTCTGCATTGTTGCGATTTTGGTATGTGTGCTGCCAAAGCGAGCAGCTACTGTTTCGAGTGATGGTGTTGAAAGCAGAGCATCTTTTTTTAAGCGATGCGGCGTGGAATCAGGCTCTTGGGCCCACTTAGACCTGGCCAACCACCGATCCCTGTGCACTAGCACTATCATGTAGCAAGGAACTGTCTCTACTCGTATCATTGTCTATACTTGTTTTCAGCTTGGCCAGAGTTGTTTTCAGCGAGGCCACAGTTTCCTTTATCATCATTTTTTTGCATATCTTTTATTCATTTGTTCTCTCTCTCGACATCACCGACTATATCTCTCGTTTCCCTTTCACCTGACTCTCATTCTGAAAAAGGGTCTCGACCCGAGACGTCACATATACTTTTACTCCAGAGATGCTGTCTGACCCGCTGAGTTATTCCTGTTTCTTTGTGTCTGTCTTCGGTCACATGGAGCACGTTCAAACTCTGTACAGACAACAACCATAGTCAGGTTCGAACCCGGGTAGACTCAAAATGAGGGAGTAACTCAGCGGGACAGGCAGCATCTCTGGAGAGAAGGAATCGGTGACGATTTGGGTCAAGACCCTTGTTCAGACTGGGAGTCTGGGGTGAGGGAAACTAGATTAAGATGTGAAAATGATCAAAGCAGAGGTTGCCGGGTCTCTGGGGGCTGTAAGGCAGCAACTTTACTTCTGCGTTACCGTGCCACCAAGATGTACAACAGCTTGAATTAAGTGTTCCTGTTATCATGATGGTCCAGAACAGAGTGGAGTACGGGTGAGATCGTATATGTGGGGCAACTGAAGCAGATCCAGGTCACTTCTGGGGTATGAGATGATTCACATCATAACCAACCTACTGAATCTTTTTATTACGGTGGATTTAAGTGAAGTGCCACCAGACATTAGTTATCGTGGCAGGTCTCCATGGTCTTGGTTTAGTTTAGTTTACTTTAGTTTACTTTACTTTACTTTACTTTACTTTACTTTACTTTACTTTACTTTACTTTACTTTACTTTACTTTACTTTACTTTACTTTACTTTACTTTACTTTACTTTACTTTACTTTACTTTACTTTACTTTACTTTACTTTACTTTACTTTACTTTACTTTACTTTACTTTACTTTACTTTACTTTACTTTAGTTCAGTTTAGTTTAGTTTAGATTAGTTTGGTTTATTTTATTTTATTTTATTTTATTTTATTTTATTTTATTTTATTTTATTTTAGTTTAGTTTAGTTTAGGTTTAGTTTAGTTTAGTTTAGTTTAGTTTAGTTTAGTTTAGTTTAGTTTAGTTTAGTTTAGTTTAGTTTAGTTTAGTTTAGTTTAGTTTAGTTTAGATTATATTAGTTTAGTTTAGTTTAGTTTAGTTTAGTTTAGTTTAGTTTAGTTTAGTTTAGTTTAGTTTAGTTTAGTTTAGTTTAGTTTAGTTTAGTTTAGTTTAGTTTAGTTTAGTTTAGTTTAGTTTAGTTTAGTTTAGTTTAGTTTAGTTTAGTTTAGTTTAGTTTAGTTTAGTTTAGTTTAGTTTAGTTTAGTTTAGTTTAGTTTAGTTAAGAGATACAGCACGGAATCAGGGCCTTTGACCAGCGATCGCTGCACATTAACACTATCCTACGCACACTTGGAACAATTTACACACACACCAAGCCAATGAACCCACAAACCTTTACACGTTTGGAGTGTGGAAGGAAACCGAAGATCTCGGGAAAACCCACGCGGTCACGGGGAGAACGCACAAACTCCGTACAAACAGCACCCGTAGTCGGGATCAAATCTGTTTGCCGGCCCTGCAAGCGCTGTAAGGCTGCAAATCTACCCCTGTGTCACCGTGGCTGCCGTTAGTTCAGAGATACGGCGTGGAAACAGGCTCTCCAGTCTACCAAGTCTCACCCATCACCCGATCGCATTAGTTGTACGATATCCCACTTTGGCATCCAGTTCCAACACACTATTACAAACACACACACACGCAGATGGACAGCGCCTGAGAACAGGATGAAACCCAGGTCTCTGGTGCTGTGTGGCAGCGGCTCAACCAGCTGCGCCACTGTGCTGCCAACCCCCCTTCTTGCGATCCACCACGATATATGCCCTTTTGAAGCAAGTGGGAATCACAGACTGCAGAAGTGAGAGGTTGAATATGTCCCTGAATGCAGCAGTCAGTTGATCCGCGCAGGGCATTAGCGCTCGAGGAGGTACACTGTCTGGGCCGGACTCTGCGTGCATTCACCCTCTTGAAGGATGCTCTGTCGTCGGTGTCAGAGACCGAGATGACCGTGTCTGGAGTATTGTGGGCAGTTTTGTCTCCTAATCTGAGGAAAGACGTTCTTGCCTTAGAGGGAGTACAGAGAAGGTTCACCAGGTTGATCCCTGGGATGGCGGGACTTTCATATGAGGAAAGACTGGATAGACTGGGCTTGTACTCGCTGGAATTTAGAAGACTGAGGGGGGATCATATAGAAACATATAAAATTCTTAAGGGGTTGGAGAGGCTAGATGCGGGAAGTTTGTTACCGATGTTGGGGGAGTCCAGAACCAGGGGTCACAGCTTAAGGATAAGGAGGAAGTACACTTAGCAACACTTATAGGGGTGTATTATAGACCGCCAAATAGGGAACGAGAATTGGAAAAGCAAATATGTAAGGAGATAGCAGATATTAGTAGTAAACACAGAGTAGTGATTGTGGGTGATTTCAATTTTTCGTACATAGACTGGGAATCACATTCTGTTAAAGGGCTGGATGGTTTGGAGTTTCTAAAATGTGTGCAGGATAGTTTTTTGCAGCAATACTTAGAGGTACCTACCAGAGAATGGGCAGTGTTGGACCTCCTGTTAGGAAATGAGACGGGTCAGGTGACGGAGGTATGTGTGGGGGAGCACTTTGGGTCTAGTGATCATAATGCCATTAGTTTCAATATAATTATGGAGAAGGTCAAATCTGGACCAAGGGTTGAGATTTTGGATTGGAGAAAGGCTAATTTTGAGGAGATGAGAAAGGATTTAAAAGGAGTGAAGTGGGACATTTTGTTTTATGAAAAGGATATAATAGAGAAATGGAGGATATTTAAAGGTGAAATTTTGAGAGTACAGAGTCTTTATGTCCCTCTTCGGTGGAAAGGAAAAAATAATAATTTGAAAGAGCCGTGGTTTTCCATGGAAATTGGACACGGTTCGGAAAAAGAGGGACATATACAATAAATATAAGCGGCAGGGAGTAAGTGAGGTTCTTGAGGAATATAAAGAATGTAAAAGGAATCTTAAGAAGGAAATTAGAAAAGCGAAAAAAAGATATGAGGCTGCTTTGGAAAGTAATGTAAAAGTAAACCCCAAGGGGTTCTGCAGATATGTCAATAGCAAAAGGATAGCGAGGGATAAAATTGGTCCATTAGAGAGTCAGAGTGGACAGCTAGGTGCTGAGCCGGAAGAAATGGGGGAGATATTAAACAATTTATTTTCTTCGGTATTCACCGAGGTGAAGGATATTGAATTATGTGAGGTAAGCGAAACAAGTAGAGTAGTGATGGAAATTATGAAGATCAAAGAAGAGGAGGTACGGACACTTTTGAAAAATATAAAAGTGGATAAGTCTCCAGGTCCTGATAGGATATTCCCTAGGACATTGAGGGAAGTTAGTGCAGAAATAGCAGGGGCTATGACGGAAATATTTCAAACGTCATTAGAAACAGGGATGGTTCCGGAAGATTGGCGCATTGCGCATGTTGTGCCTTTGTTTAAAAAAGGTTCTAAAAGTAAACCTAGCAATTATAGACCTGTTAGTTTGACGTTTGTGGTGGGAAAATTAATGGAAAAGATACTTAGGGACAATATATATAATCACATGGATAAACAAGGCCTGATTAGAGACAGTCAACATGGATTTGTGCCTGGAAGGTCATGTTTGACTAATCTTCTTGAATTTTTTGAAGAGGTTACCAGGGAAATTGATAAGGGCAAGCCTGTGGATGTTGTCTATAATGGACTTCAGTAAGGCATTTGACAAGGTTCCTCATGGAAGGTTGATTAAGAAGGTTAAATCGTTGGGTATTTAAGGAGGTGGCTCTAGAAATAGTGGAAGCATTGGAGATCATTTTTCAATGTTCTATAGATGCAGGATCAGTTCCTGTGGATTGGAGGATAGCAAATGTTATCCCACTTTTTAAGAAAGGAGGGAGAGAGAAAACGGGTAATTATAGACCAGTTAGTCTGACATCAGTGGTGGGGAAGATGCTGGAGTCAATTATAAAAGACGAAATTGCTGAGCATTTGGATAGCAGTAACGGGATCATTCCGAGTCAGCATGGATTTTCGAAGGGGAAATCATGCTTGACAAATCTACTGGAATTTTTTGAGGATGTAACTAGGAAAATTGACAGGGGAGAGTCAGTGGATGTGGTGTACCTCGACTTTCAGAAAGCCTTCGACAAGGTCCCACATAGGAGATTAGTGGGAAACATTAGGGCACATGGTATTGGGGGTAGGGTACTGACATGGATAGAAAATTGGTTGACAGACAGAAAGCAAAGAGTGGGGATAAATGGGGCCCTTTCAGAATGGCAGGCAGGGACCAGTGGGGTACCGCAAGGTTCGGTGCTGGGACCCCAGCTATTTACAATATACATTAATGACTTAGACGAAGGGATTAAAAGTACCATTAGCAAATTTGCAGGTGATACTAAGCTGGGGGGGTAGTGTGAATTGTGAGGAAGATGCAATAAGGCTGCAGGGTGACTTGGACAGGTTGTGTGAGTGGGCGGATACATGGCAGATGCAGTTTAATGTAGATAAGTGTGAGGTTATTCACTTTGGAAGTAAGAATAGAAAGGCAGATTATTATCTTAATTGTGTCAAGTTAGGAGGAGGGGGAGTTCAACGAGATCTGGGTGTCCTAGTGCATCAGTCAATGAAAGGAAGCATGCAGGTACAGCAGGCAGTGAAGAAAGCCAATGGAATGTTGGCCTTCGTAACAAGAGGAGTTGAGTATAGGAGCAAAGAGGTCCTTCTACAGTTGTACCAGGCCCTGGTGAGACCGCACCTGGAGTACTGTGTGCAGTTTTGGTCTCCAAATTTGAGGAAGGATATTCTTGCTATGGAGGGCGTGCAGCGCAGGTTCACTAGGTTAATTCCCGGAATGGCGGGACTGTCGTATGTTGAAAGGCTGGAGCGATTGGGCTTGTATACACTGGAATTTAGAAGGATGAGGGGGGATCTTATTGAAACATATAAGATAATTAGGGGATTGGACACATTAGAGGCAGGAAACATGTTCCCAATGTTGGGGGAGTCCAGAACAAGGGGCCACAGTTTAAGAATAAGGGGTAGGCCATTTAGAACGGAGATGAGGAATAACTTTTTCAGTCAGAGAGTGGTGAAAGTGTGGAATTCTCTGCCTCAGAAGGCAGTGGAGGCCAGTTCGTTGGATGCTTTCATGAGAGAGCTGGATAGAGCTCTTAAGGATAGCGGAGTGAGGGGGTATGGGAAGAAGGCAGGAACGGGGTACTGATTGAGAGTGATCAGCCATGATCGCATTGAATGGCGGTGCTGGCTCGAAGGGCTGAATGGCCTACTCCTGCACCTATTGTCTATTGTCTATTGTCTATTGGTATTAATAGTGAGGTTGCAAGATGGATACAACAATGGCTGAATGGGAGATACCAGAGGGTAATGGTTGATAACTGTATGTCAGGTTGGAGGCCAGTGTCTAGTGGAGTACCCCAAGGATCTGTGTTGGGTCCACTGTTGTTTGTCATTTACATTAATGATCTGGATGATGGTGTGGCAAATTGGATTAGTAAGTATGCAGATGATACTAAGATAGATGGTGTAGTTAATAATGAAGTAGATTTTCAAAGTCTACAGAGAGACTTGGGCCTTTTGGAAGGGTGGGCTGAAAGATGGCAGATGGAGTTTAATGCTGATAAGTGTGAGGTGCTGCATTTTGGTAGGACAAATCAAAATAGGACGTACAGGGTAAATGGTAGGGAATTGAGGAATGCAGTGGAACAGAGCGATCTGGGAATAACTGGGCATTGTTCCCTGAAGGTGGAATCTCATGTGGATAGGGTGGTGAAGAAGGCGTTTGGTATGCTTGCCTTTATAAATCAGAGCATCGAATATAGAAGTTGGGATGTAATGTTGAAATTGTACAGGACATTGGTGAGGCCGAATCTGAAGTATGGTGTGCAGTTCTGGTCGCAAAATTATAGGAAGGATGTCGACAAAATGGAGAGGGTACAGAGGAGATTTACTAGAATGTTGCCTGGGTTTCAGCACTTAAGCTACAGAGAGAGGTTGAACAGGTTGGGTCTTTATTCTTTGGAGCGTAGAAGGTTGAGGGGGGACTTGATAGAGGTTTTTTAAATTTTAAGAGGGACGGACGGAGTTGACGTGGGTAGGCTTTTCCATTTGAGAATGGGGAAGATTCCAACAAGGCGACATAACTTCAGAATTAAAGGACAAAGGTTTAGGGTAACATGAGGGGTAACTTTTTTACTCAGAGGGTGGTGGCTGTGTGGAATGAGTTTCCGGTGGAAGTGGTGGAGGCAGGCTCGATTTAATTAATTAAGAGTAAATTGGATAGGTATATGGATGGGAGGGGATTGGAGGGTTATGGTCTGAGAGCAGCTAGATGAGACTAGGTCAGAGAAAGTGGTCGACGTGTACTGGTAGGGCCGAACGGGCCTGTTTCCGTGCTGTATTTGTTATATGGTTATATGGTTACTAACATGTCGCATACGCAATGATTCCACGCAGATTCACGCAGTGCTCCATATCATATCATATCATATCATATATATACAGCCGGAAACAGGCCTTTTCGGCCCACCAAGTCCGTGACGCCCAGCGATCCCCGTACATTAACTCTATCCCACACCCACTAGGGACAATTAAAAAAAATTTTTTTTTTACATTTACCCAGCCAATTAACCTAAATACCTATACGTCTTTGGAGTGTGGGAGGAAACCGAAGATCTCGGAGAAAACCCACGCAGGTCACGGGGAGAACGTACAAACTCCTTACAGTGCAGCACCCGTAGTCAGGATCGAACCTGTGTCTCCGGCGCTGCATTCGCAGTGAAGCAGCAACTCTACCGCTGCGCTACCGTGCAGCCCTTGAAGGGCGGCTCACTAAAGCAGCTGGTGCAGCGGCAGAGACCTGGGTTCGATCCTGACCTCGGGTGTTGACTGTGTTTGTGTGTGTGTGTGGAGTTTGCACGTTCTCCATGTGACCCGTGTGGGTTTCCTCCGAATCCACCGGTTTCCAGAAAAGGGATAATTTGCTCAGTATTAGATTTATTGTAATCACGTTCACCAAGGTACAGTGAAAAGCATTGTTCAGCAGGAAGATACTATGTGCACAATATAGTTCATAAGTTCATAAGTTATTGGAGCGGAATTAGGACATTCGGCCCCTCAAGTATACTCTGCTATTCCATCTCGACTGATGTGTCTTTCCCTCTCAAACCCATTCGCCTGCCTTCCCCCCATAACCCCTGACACCGTACCAATCAATTAATCAATTAAACCACTACTTAGCGTTGTAGCATCAGTTCTCTAGACAAAGTTCAATGTCTGCAATGGGGTAGAGATGAATTGGACACTACCCTAGCTAATGGGTGGACCATAGACAAAGTCCAATGTCCTCAATAATGCAGACTTGTATCGGACCCTAGCAGATGGATGGACCGTTCATGAGCCTGATAACAGGCGGGAAGAAGCTGTTCCTGAGTCTGGTTGTGCGCGTTTTCAAACTCTGTACCATTCTCGCAAAGGGTGCAGGGAATGAAAGAAAGACAGGTGTGGGTGAGTCAAGTCTTTGGATACATGGACTGCTCCTTCGGCTCCCCCTCCTACACTGTGAGCTTGAATGCTCCAACCTCTGGCAAACGTTTTGCCGTCATGCCTTATCCAGCCTTTTTCAGCCTTTCCTCGCTACTTAAGCGAGTACTTGGCAATTGCCGTTTATCTGATAAGGTGATCTTTCCAGTCGGTGACCTGTTCCACCAGGTATTGTTTGGAATATTTTCTCACGTTAATATTGAAATCAGATGTAAAGGACTGTAGTATAAAGGAACCTAGACAAGGCTCTTCCTTGTCCTCTACAGTGTAGAAAGTAGCTTCAGTGGCACTGTGGAGCAGTGGCATAAGGTAGGTTTATAGGTAGGATAGTCCATGGGTGTCGGATAGTGTACGGGGGTGATCGCTGGTCGACGTGGGCTCATTGGGCCGCCGGGCCTATTTCAACGTTGTATCTTTAAATAAAATTTTAATAAAGACAATAATAATAGGGTCACAATAGTGGGGTGAGACTGGTCCTTGTTTTTAGTATGTGTCGGATAGTGAGAGTGTGCGGGAATCGCTGGTCGGCGCGTACTCGGTGAGCCCACGAGCCTGTTTCCGCGCTGTATCTCGAAACTAAACTAAACTTTACATTTGTTTATGACTTATATAAATTATTAAACAATTTTATCCAGAGTGAGATGAGAAAATTTACTGAGTCAGCATGATGCAAGGAGGAAGATTGGATTCATAATTTCCTAAGATAGTTTGGGTAACCTTTCTTGTGTGGGAAGGAACTGCAGATGCTGATTTACATCGTAAATTGACACAAAATCATGGTACAATTCAGCGGGACAGGCGCCAAATGTGGATAGAAGGAATTGGTGCCGTTTCGGGTCGAGAACCTCCCTCAATCTGAGCTCAGACTGAAGAAGGGTCTCGACCCTAATCGTCATTCAATCCCTCTTCCCTGAGTTCCTGTCCAGCATTTTGTGTGTGCGAACCAGACAGCGGAAAGACAATACAACCAAGCCTTTCACAGTGTACAGATACATGAAAAAGGGCATAAAGTGAATAACTTTTATCATATCATATCATATCATATATATACAGCGCGGAAACAGGCCCTTTCGGCCCACCAAGTGCGCGCCGCCCAGCGATCCCCGCACACTAACACTATTAACACTATCTTACACACACTAGGGACAATTTTTACATTTACTCAGTCAATTAACCTACATACCTGTACGTCTTTGGAGTGTGGGAGGAAACCGAAGATCTCGGAGAAAACTCACGCAGGTCACGGGGAGAACGTACAAACTCCTTACAGTACAGCACCCGTAGTCAGGATCGCACCTGAGTCCCCGGCGCTGCATTCGCAATAAAGCAGCAACTCTACCACTGCGCTACCGTACCGTGCTATAGTACAAGATCAAGCCAGTAAAGTCCTATCAAGGTTAGTCCGAGTATCTCCAAAGAGATAGATAGTAGTTCAGGAATGCTGTCAATTTGTTGCGAGGCTGGTACCGTTGCCCGATAACAGCTGGGAAGAAACTGTCCGTAAAGTTGGAGGTGTGCGTGCTCACACTTCTATACATCTCGCCCGATGGGAGAATAGGGAAGAGTAAGTGTCCGGGGTGTGAGTGATCCTTTATTGTGCTGGTGGCCTTGCCGATGCAGCGTGAGATGTAAATCGAGTCAATAGAAAGGAGGGTGGTTTGTGTGATGGGCTGGGCTGCATCCACAATTCTCTGCAATTTCTTGCTGTCTTCGATGGAGCTGTTGCCAAACCAAGCTGTAATGCACCCCGATAAAATGATTTCTAGGGCAATCAATGACACAATGCTGAAGTAATAGCCCCCTCACAAATTGAAACACTGCAGTAGATCCATCGGCAATAGTTCATGAGTACTGATGGAATATTTAAAGATGGCAAATAAAATAAAGGGCATGCTCTCCTCAGATGATTATCTCAAGTAGAAAGAAATCACAATGTTTCGCAAGTTGCTTTGCAAGCTGCCTCATTTGCCAAGCTTGAGGCAGCAAAGTGGCATGTGGGCAGTGCCAAGAGCAAGAGAGAATGAAGGCAGTTGTCACATGCCTAGGAGTCGCGTTATAGTCATACAATGTGGCAACAGGCCCTCCATGCCAACTTGCCCACACCGACCAACATGTCACATCTATACTAGTCCCACCTGACTTCGTTTAACCTATAGCCCTCTAAACGTGGCATGTCCATGAACCTGTCCAATAGTTCTTAAAAAGTGCAATCACCCCTGCCTCAACTACCTCCCCTGGCAGCTCGTTCCATCCACCCACCACTCTTTGAGTGAAAATATTACAAGTCAGATTATGATCAAATATTGTCCCCTTCATTTTAAACTTATGTCCTCTGGCCATCGATTCACCTTCCGTGGGCAAGAGAGACTTCCTCTCATGACTGTTCCTCTGTTCCATTCATGAATTTATGTACCTCTATAACATCACCCCTCGTCCTCCTGCATGCAAGGAATATTGCGCCAGCTTGCTCAACATATATAACAAACATATAACATATAACAACTACAGCATGGAAACAGGCCTGTCCGGCCCTACCAGTCCACGCCGACCATTCTCCCTGACCTAGTCTCATCTACCTGCACTCAGACCATAACCCTCTAATCCCCTCTTATCCATATACCTATCCAATTTACTCTTAAATAATAAAATCGAGCCAGCCTCCACCACTTCCACCGGAAGCCCATTCCATACAGCCACAACCCTCTGAGTAAAGAAGTTCCCCCTCATGTTACCCCTAAACCTTTGTCCCTCAATTCTGAAGCTATGTCCCCTTGTTGGAATCTTCCCCACTCTCAAAGGGAAAAGCCTACGCACGTCAACTCTGTCCGTCCCTCTCAAAATTTAAAAAACCTCTATCAAGTCCCCCCTCAACCTTCTACGCTCCAAAGAATAAAGACCCAACCTGCTCAACCTCTCTCTGTAGCCTAAGTGCTGAAACCCAGGCAACATTCTAGTAAATCTCCTCTGTACCCTCTCCATTTTGTCGACATCCTTCCTATAATTTGGCGACCAGAACTGCACACCATACTCCAGATTCGGCCTCACCAATGCCCTGTACAATTTCAACATTACATCCCAACTTCTATACTCGATGCTCTGATTTCAAGGCAAGCATACCAAACGCCTTCTTCACCACCCTATCCACATGAGATTCCACCTTCAGGGAACAATGCACAGTTATTCCCAGATCCCTCTGTTCCACTGCATTCCTCAATTCCCTACCGTTTACCCTGTACGTCCTTTTTTGATTTGTCCTACCAAAATGCAGCACCTCACACTTATCAGCATTAAACTCCATCTCCCATCTTTCAGCCCACCCTTCCAAAAGGCCCACGTCTCTCTGTAGACTTTGAAAATCTACCTCACTATCAACTACTCCACCTATCTTAGTATCATCTGCATATTTACTAATCCAATTTGCCACACCATCATCCAGATCATTAATGTAAATGACAAACAACAGTGGACCCAACCTCTCCCTATAGCTCAGGCCCCCGAGTCCTGGCAACAGGCGCGTAAATCTTCTCTGACTCTTTCCAACTTGACATCTTTCTTGTAATATGGTGCCCTGAACTGCACACCACGCTAATTTCTGCTTCATGAACGTCGAATTCAACTGCAACATGACCTCCAAACTTCTAACCTTAATATACTGACTGAAGCAGTGCAACGTGCCAAAATCCTTTAATAACCCCCCCCCCCCATCTACCTGTGGTAACAGCTTCAAAGAATTATGTACCTGCACTCCGAGACCACTCTGTTCCACAACAATCACCAGAGCCCGACCATTCAATAAGCAGGTACTGCCCCTATTACACTTTAGAAAATGCAACACCTCACATTTCTTGTATGAATGTAACAAGGCGAATGGACCAATGAAAACTGGGCTATAGATGTTATGTTATGTTTCGTTTAGTTTAGTTTAGTTTGATTTAGTTAACCGAGTCCGGGCCGACAAGCTATTCCCGTACAATGACACTATCCTACACACAAGGAACATTTGAGATATTGCCACGTGGAGTCCACTCACATGGTCACAAGGAGAACATACAAACTCTGTACGGCCACCGGCAGTCAGGATCGAACTCAGGTCTCTGGCGCTGTGAGGCCGCAACTCTACACCTGCGCCACTGTGTCGACCGAAAGTTGAGATGATCTAAACTGAATCTCAAGTTATTTGGACAAGTACATAGACAGGAAAGGTTCAGATGGATCTGGGAGATTGCCAGGCGATTGGACAAACGGAACTGGCTTGGATTGGGCATTTTGTATACCAGAGACGGAATGCATCCCGATAAAATGCTTTCTGGGGCAATCTATTTTACCATGCTGAAGTAATAGCCCCCTCACAAATTGAAACACTGCAGCAGATCCTATCGGCAACAGTTCATGAATATTGATGATATATTTGAAGATGGCAAATGGGATAAGTGTCATGCTGTCCTCAGATGATTATCTGAAGTAGAAAGAAAACCAAATGTTCAGCCAAATCCTTTGCAGGCTCCCTTGCGTGCCAAGCTTGAGGCACCAACGTGGCATTTGGTCAGTGCCGAGGGCCAATAGAGCATGAGGGCAGTTGTCACATGCGTTGGAGACATAGAGTCAAAGAGTCATACAACTTGCCCACGCCGACCAACATTTCCCATCTACAATGGTCCCTGTCCCTCTATACTTACCCTGTCCATGCACATGTCCGATTGTTTCTTAAACGGTGCAATCCTCCCTGCCTCAACTACCTCCTCTGGCAGCTCCGTCATGCACCCACCACTCTTTGTGTCAAAAAGTACCCCTCGGGTTATTATCAAATATTTTCCCATTCACCTTAAACCTATGTCCTCTGTTCCTCGATTCACCTACCCTGGGCAAGAGACTCTTCTTCTCTTGACTATTCCTCTATTCCTCTCATGAATCTATTCAACCCTGCAAGATTACCTCTCTATCTCCTGCATGCAAGGAACATTTTCCCAGCCTGCTCAGCCTCTGTCTATTGTTCAGGCCCTCGAGTCCTGGCAACATGCACGTAGACCTTCTCTGCACCATTTCCAACTTGACAACGTCTCTCCTGTAGCAAGGTGCCCAGAATTGAGCACAATACTAAACATTCGCCCTTATCAACGTCTTATACATGAATATGAGTTACATGAACTCCCAATTTCCACACTCAATAATTTGACTGAAGAAGGACGATGTGCCAAAAGCATTTTCGACCCCCCACATCCAACTATCTACCTGTTGTGCCGCCTTCAAGAAATTATTTACCTGACCTGCGCCCCGAGTCCCATCTGTTCTACAACACTCACCAGAGCCCCACCATACAATATGCGGGTTTAGCCCATGTTACACTCCAGAAACACCAAAGTTGAAATGATCTTAATTGAATTTCAAGTATCACAAAATGCTGGAGTAACTCCGCAGATAAGGCAGCATCTAGCAGAGAGGGAATGGGTGACGTTTCGGGTCGAGACACTTCTTCACACGGATGTCAGGTGGCGGGACAAGGAAATGATATAGGTATAGACAGGAAGACAGTTGGAGAACTGGGAAGGGGGAGAATTGTATCTCAGGTTATTTGGAGAAGCACATGGACAGGAAAGGTTTAGATGGACATGGGATACCGCCATTTATTAACAAAATGCTGGAGTAACTCAGCTGGTCAGGCAGCATATCGGGAGAGAAGGAATGGGTGACGTTTCGAGTCGAGACCCTTCTTCAGTGGAGAGAAACAATGGGTGACGTTTCGACCCGAAACGTCACCCATTCCTTCTCTCCCGAGATGCCGCCTGACCTGCTGAGTTACTCCAGCATTTTGTAAATAAATCGATTTGTACCAGCATCTGCAGTTATTTTCTTATATGGGATACTGCCAGACGTTTGTGCAAAAGAAACTAGCTTGGATAGGACATATTTGACGTCATGGACGAGTTGATCTGAAGGGTCTGTTTCCGTGCTGTGTGACTCAATGTTTAATGGATTTGTACTCGCTAACGGAACGATTTTAATATAGGTGGGCACAGTAAATGCGGCTTTGGTAGCATTGGAAAAACAGCCTGACTCATGTGTTTTTATTCTCTAAACAATCCAGCCGCAACCTCCAGCGTTCCAGAGGTATTGTTTGGAATATTTTCTCACGTTAATATTGAAATCAGATGTAAAGGACTGTAGTATAAAGGAACCTAGACAAGGCTCTTCCTTGTCCTCTACAGTGTAGAAAGTATCTTCATTGGCACTGTGGAGCAGTGGCATAAGGTAGGTTTATAGGTAGGATAGTCCATGGGTGTCGGATAGTGTACGGGGGTGATCGCTGGTCGACGTGGGCTCATTGGGCCGCCGGGCCTATTTCAACGTTGTATCGTTAAATAAAACTTTAATAAAGACAATAATAATAGGGTCACAATAGTGGGGTGAGACTGGTCCTTGTTTTTAGTATGTGTCGGATAGTGAGAGTGTGCGGGAATCGCTGATCGGCGCGTACTCGGTGAGCCCACGAGCCTGTTTCCGCGCTGTATCTCGAAACTAACCTAAACTTTACACTTGTTTATGACTTATATAAATTATTAAACAATTTTATCCAGAGTGAGATGAGAAAATTTACTGAGTCAGCATGATGCAAGGAGGAAGATTGGATTCATAGTTTCCTAAGATAGTTTGGGTAACCTTTCTTGTGTGGGAAGGAACTGCAGATGCTGATTTACATCGTAAATTGACACAAAATCATGGTACAATTCAGCGGGACAGGCGCCAAATGTGGATAGAAGGAATTAGTGCCGTTTCGGGTCGAGAACCTCCCTCAATCTGAGCTCAGACTGAAGAAGGGTCTCGACCCTAATCGTCATTCAATCCCTCTTCCCTGAGTTCCGGCCTGTCCAGCATTTTGTGTGTGCGAACCAGACAGCGGAAAGACAATACAACCAAGCCTTTCACATTGTACAGATACATGAAAAAGGGCATAAAGTGAATAACTTTTACAATATCATATCATATCATATATATACAGCGCGGAAACAGGCCCTTTCGGCCCACCAAGTGCGCGCCGCCCAGCGATCCCCGCACACTAACACTATTAACACTATCTTACACACACTAGGGACAATTTTTACATTTACTCAGTCAATTAACCTACATACCTGGACGTCTTTGGAGTGTGGGAGGAAACCGAAGATCTCGGAGAAAACTCACGCAGGTCACGGGGAGAACGTACAAACTCCTTACAGTACAGCACCCGTAGTCAGGATCGCACCTGAGTCCCCGGCGCTGCATTCGCAATAAAGCAGCAACTCTACCACTGCGCTACCGTACCGTGCTATAGTACAAGATCAAGCCAGTAAAGCCCTATCAAGGTTAGTCCGAGTATCTCCAAAGAGATAGATAGTAGTTCAGGAATGCTGTCAATTTGTTGCGAGGCTGGTACCGTTGCCCGATAACAGCTGGGAAGAAACTGTCCCTAAAGTTGGAGGTGTGCGTGCTCACACTTCTATACATCTCGCCCGATGGGAGAATATGGAAGAGTGAGTGTCCGGGGTGTGAGTGATCCTTTATTGTGCTGGTGGCCTTGCCGATGCAGCGTGAGATGTAAATCGAGTCAATAGAAAGGAGGGTGGTTTGTGTGATGGGCTGGGCTGCATCCACAATTCTCTGCAATTTCTTGCTGTCTTCGATGGAGCTGTTGCCAAACCAAGCTGTAATGCACCCCGATAAAATGATTTCTAGGGCAATCAATGACACAATGCTGAAGTAATAGCCCCCTCACAAATTGAAACACTGCAGTAGATCCATCGGCAATAGTTCATGAGTACTGATGGAATATTTAAAGATGGCAAATAAAATAAAGGGCATGCTCTCCTCAGATGATTATCTCAAGTAGAAAGAAATCACAATGTTTCGCAAGTTGCTTTGCAAGCTGCCTCATTTGCCAAGCTTGAGGCAGCAAAGTGGCATGTGGGCAGTGCCAAGAGCCAGAGAGAATGAAGGCAGTTGTCACATGCCTAGGAGTCGCGTTATAGTCATAAAATGTGGCAACAGGCCCTCCATGCCAACTTGCCCACACCGACCAACATGTCACATCTATACTAGTCCCACCTGACTTCGTTTAACCTATAGCCCTCTAAACGTGGCATGTCCATGAACCTGTCCAATAGTTCTTAAAAAGTGCAATCACCCCTGCCTCAACTACCTCCCCTGGCAGCTCGTTCCATCCACCCACCACTCTTTGAGTGAAAATATTACAAGTCAGATTATGATCAAATATTGTCCCCTTCATTTTAAACTTATGTCCTCTGGCCATCGATTCACCTTCCGTGGGCAAGAGAGACTTCCTCTCATGACTGTTCCTCTGTTCCATTCATGAATTTATGTACCTCTATAACATCACCCCTCGTCCTCCTGCATGCAAGGAATATTGCGCCAGCTTGCTCAACATATATAACAAACATATAACATATAACAACTACAGCATGGAAACAGGCCTGTCCGGCCCTACCAGTCCACGCCGACCATTCTCCCTGACCTAGTCTCATCTACCTGCACTCAGACCATAACCCTCTAATCCCCTCTTATCCATATACCTATCCAATTTACTCTTAAATAATAAAATCGAGCCAGCCTCCACCACTTCCACCGGAAGCCCATTCCATACAGCCACAACCCTCTGAGTAAAGAAGTTCCCCCTCATGTTACCCCTAAACCTTTGTCCCTCAATTCTGAAGCTATGTCCCCTTGTTGGAATCTTCCCCACTCTCAAAGGGAAAAGCCTACCCACGTCAACTCTGTCCGTCCCTCTCAAAATTTTAAAAACCTCTATCAAGTCCCCCCTCAACCTTCTACGCTCCAAAGAATAAAGACCCAACCTGCTCAACCTCTCTCTGTAGCCTAAGTGCTGAAACCCAGGCAACATTCTAGTAAATCTCCTCTGTACCCTCTCCATTTTGTCGACATCCTTCCTATAATTTGGCGACCAGAACTGCACACCATACTCCAGATTCGGCCTCACCAATGCCCTGTACAATTTCAACATTACATCCCAACTTCTATACTCGATGCTCTGATTTATAAAGGCAAGCATACCAAACGCCTTCTTCACCACCCTATCCACATGAGATTCCACCTTCAGGGAACAATGCACAGTTATTCCCAGATCCCTCTGTTCCACTGCATTCCTCAATTCCCTACCGTTTACCCTGTACGTCCTATTTTGATTTGTCCTACCAAAATGCAGCACCTCACACTTATCAGCATTAAACTCCATCTGCCATCTTTCAGCCCACCCTTCCAAAAGGCCCACGTCTCTCTGTAGACTTTGAAAATCTACCTCACGATCAACAACTCCACCTATCTTAGTATGATCTGCATATTTACTAATCCAATTTGCCACACCATCATCCAGATCATTAATGTAAATGACAAACAACAGTGGACCCAACCTCTCCCTATAGCTCAGGCCCCCGAGTCCTGGCAACAGGCGCGTAAATCTTCTCTGACCCTTTCCAACTTGACATCTTTCTTGTAATATGGTGCCCTGAACTGCACACCACGCTAATTTCTGCTCCATGAACGTCGAATTCAACTGCAACATGACCTCCAAACTTCTAACCTTAATATACTGACTGAAGCAGTGCAACGTGCCAAAATCCTTTAATAACCGCCCCCCCATCTACCTGTGGTGACAGCTTCAAAGAATTATGTACCTGCACTCCGAGACCACTCTGTTCCACAACAATCACCAGAGCCCGACCATTCAATAAGCAGGTACTGCTCCTATTACACTTTAGAAAATGCAACACCTCACATTTCTTGTATGAATGTAACAAGGCGAATGGACCAATGAAAACTGGGCTATAGATGTTATGTTTAGTTTAGTTTAGTTTAGTTTGATTTAGTTAACCGAGTCCGGGCCGACAAGCTATTCCCGTACAATGACACTATCCTACACACAAGGGACATTTGAGATATTGCCACGTGGAGTCCACTCACATGGTCACAAGGAGAACGTACAAACTCTGTACGGCCACCGGCAGTCAGGATCGAACTCAGGTCTCTGGCGCTGTGAGGCCGCAACTCTACTCCTGCGCCACTGTGTCGTCCGAAAGTTGAGATGATCTAAACTGAATCTCAAGTTATTTGGACAAGTACATTGACAGGAAAGGTTCAGATGGATCTGGGAGATTGCCAGGCGATTGGACAAACGGAACTGGCTTGGATTGGGCATTTTGTATACCAGAGACGGAATGCATCCCGATAAAATGCTTTCTGGGGCAATCTATTTTACCATGCTGAAGTAATAGCCCCCTCACAAATTGAAACACTGCAGCAGATCCTATCGGCAACAGTTCATGAATATTGATGATATATTTGAAGATGGCAAATGGGATAAGTGTCATGCTGTCCTCAGATGATTATCTGAAGTAGAAGGAAAACCAAATGTTCAGCCAAATCCTTTGCAGGCTCCCTTGCGTGCCAAGCTTGAGGCACCAACGTGGCATTTGGTCAGTGCCGAGGGCCAATAGAGCATGAGGGCAGTTGTCACATGCGTTGGAGACATAGAGTCAAAGAGTCATACAACTTGCCCACGCCGACCAACATTTCCCATCTACAATGGTCCCTGTCCCTCTATACTTACCCTGTCCATGCACATGTCCGATTGTTTCTTAAACGGTGCAATCCTCCCTGCCTCAACTACCTCCTCTGGCAGCTCCGTCATGGACCCACCACACTTTGTGTCAAAAAGTACCCCTCGGGTTATTATCAAATATTTTCCCATTCACCTTAAACCTATGTCCTCTGTTCCTCGATTCACCTACCCTGGGCAAGAGACTCTTCTTCTCTTGACTATTCCTCTATTCCCCTCATGAATCTATTCAACCCTGCAAGATTACCCCTCTATCTCCTGCATGCAAGGAACATTTTCCCAGCCTGCTCAGCCTCTGTCTATTGTTCAGGCCCTCGAGTCCTGGCAACATGCACGTAGACCTTCTCTGCACCATTTCCAACTTGACAACGTCTCTCCTGTAACAAGGTGCCCAGAATTGAGCACAATACTCAACATTCGCCCTTATCAACGTCTTATACATGAATATGAGTTACATGAACTCCCAATTTCCACACTCAATAATTTGACTGAAGAAGGACGATGTGCCAAAAGCATTTTCGACCCCCCACATCCAACTATCTACCTGTTGTGCCGCCTTCAAGAAATTATTTACCTGACCTGCGCCCCGAGTCCCATCTGTTCTACAACACTCACCAGAGCCCCACCATACAATATGCGGGTTTAGCCCATGTTACACTCCAGAAACACCAAAGTTGAAATGATCTTAATTGAATTTCAAGTATCACAAAATGCTGGAGTAACTCCGCAGATAAGGCAGCATCTAGCAGAGAGGGAATGGGTGACGTTTCGGGTCGAGACACTTCTTCACACGGATGTCAGGTGGCGGGACAAGGAAAGGATATAGGTATAGACAGGAAGACAGTTGGAGAACTGGGAAGGGGGAGAATTGTATCTCAGGTTATTTGGAGAAGCACATGGACAGGAAAGGTTTAGATGGACATGGGATACTGCCATTTATTAACAAAATGCTGGAGTAACTCAGCTGGTCAGGCAGCATATCGGGAGAGAAGGAATGGGTGACGTTTCGAGTCGAGACCCTTCTTCAGTGGAGAGAAACAATGGGTGACGTTTCGACCCGAAACGTCACCCATTCCTTCTCTCCCGAGATGCTGCCTGACCTGCTGAGTTACTCCAGCATTTTGTAAATAAATCGATTTGTACCAGCATCTGCAGTTATTTTCTTATATGGGATACTGCCAGACGTTTGTGCAAAACAAACTAGCTTGGATAGGACATATTTGACGTCATGGACGAGTTGATCTGAAGGGTCTGTTTCCGTGCTGTGTGACTCAATGTTTAATGGATTTGTACTCGCTAACGGAACGATTTTAATATAGGTGGGCACAGTAAATGCGGCTTTGGTAGCATTGGAAAAACAGCCTGACTCATGTGTTTTTATTCTCTAAACAATCCAGCCGCAACCTCCAGCGTTCCAGAGGTATTGTTTGGAATATTTTCTCACGTTAATATTGAAATCAGATGTAAAGGACTGTAGTATAACGGAACCTAGACAAGGCTCTTCCTTGTCCTCTACAGTGTAGAAAGTATCTTCAGTGGCACTGTGGAGCAGTGGCATAAGGTAGGTTTATAGGTAGGATAGTCCATGGGTGTCGGATAGTGTACGGGGGTGATCGCTGGTCGACGTGGGCTCATTGGGCCGCCGGGCCTATTTCAACGTTGTATCGTTAAATAAAATTTTAATAAAGACAATAATAATAGGGTCACAATAGTGGGGTGAGACTGGTCCTTGTTTTTAGTATGTGTCGGATAGTGAGAGTGTGCGGGAATCGCTGGTCGGCGCGTACTCGGTGAGCCCACGAGCCTGTTTCCGCGCTGTATCTCGAAACTAACCTAAACTTTACATTTGTTTATGACTTATATAAATTATTAAACAATTTTGTCCAGAGTGAGATGAGAAAATTTACTGAGTCAGCATGATGCAAGGAGGAAGATTGGATTCATAGTTTCCTAAGATAGTTTGGGTAACCTTTCTTGTGTGGGAAGGAACTGCAGATGCTGATTTACATCGTAAATTGACACAAAATCATGGTACAATTCAGCGGGACAGGCGCCAAATGTGGATAGAAGGAATTAGTGCCGTTTCGGGTCGAGAACCTCCCTCAATCTGAGCTCAGACTGAAGAAGGGTCTCGACCCTAAACGTCATTCAATCCCTCTTCCCTGAGATGCGGCCTGTCCAACATTTTGTGTGTGCGAACCAGACAGCGGAAAGACAATACAATCAAGCCATCCACAGTGTACAGATACATGAAAAAGGGCATCAAGTGAATAACTTTTATTTTATCATATCATATCATATCATATATATACAGCGCGGAAACAGGTCCTTTCGGCCCACCAAGTCCACGCCACCCAGCGATCCCCGCACACTAACGCTATTAACACTATCCTACGCACACTAGGGACAATTTTTACATTTACCCAGTCAATTAACCTACATACCTGTACGTCTTTGGAGTGTGGGAGGAAACCGAAGATCTCGGAGAAAACTCACGCAGGTCACGGGGAGAACGTACAATCTCCTTACAGTACAGCACCCGTAGTCAGGATCGCACCTGAGTCTCCGGCGCTGCATTCGCTGTAAAGCAGCAACTCTACCGCTGCGCTACCGTACCGTGATATAGTACAAGATCAAGCCAGTAAAGTGATATCAAGGTTAGTCCGAGCATCTCCAAAGAGATAGATAGTAGTTCAGGAATGCTGTCAATTTGCTGCGAGGCTGGTACCGTTGCCCGATAACAGCTGGGAAGAAACTGTCCCTAAAGCTCACACTTCTATACATCTCGCCCGATGGGAGAAGAGGGAAGAGTGAGTGTCCGGGGTGTGAGTGATCCTTTATTGCGCTGGTGGCCTTGCCGAGGCAGCGTGAGATGTAAATCGAGTCAATAGAAAGGAGGGTGGTTTGTGTGATGGTCTGGGCTGCATCCACAATTCTCTGCAATTTCTTGCTGTCTTCGATGGAGCTGTTGCCAAACCAAGCTGTAATGCACCCCGATACAATGATTTCTAGGGCAATCAATGACACAATGCTGAAGTAATAGCCCCCTCAAAAATTGAAACACTGCAGTAGATCCATCGGCAATAGTTCATGAGTACTGATGGAATATTTAAAGATGGCTAATAAAATAAATGGCATGCTGTCATCAGATGATTATCTCAAGGAGAAAGAAATCACAATGTTTCGCAAGTTGCTTTTCAAGCTGCCTCATCTGCCAAGCTTGAGGCAGCAAAGTGGCATGTGGGCAGTGCCAAGAGCAAGAGAGAATGAAGGCAGTTGTCACATGCCTAGGAGTCGCGTTATAGTCATACAGCTTGCCAGCTTGCCCACACCGACCAACATGTCACATCTATACTTGTCCCACCTGACTTCGTTTGACCTATAGCCCTCTAAACGTGGCATGTCCATGTACCTGTCCAATAGTTCTTAAAAGGTGCAATCACCCCTGCCTCAACTACCTCCCCTGGCAGCTCGTTCCATCCACCCACCACTCTTTGAGTGAAAATATTACCCGTCAGATTATGATCAAATATTGTCCCCTTCATTTTAAACTTATGTCCTCTGGCCATCGATTCACCTTCCGTGGGCAAGAGAGACTTCCTCTAATGACTGTTCCTCTGTTCCATTCATGAATTTATGTACCTTTATAACATCACCCCTCGTCCTCCTGCATGCAAGGAATATTGCGCCAGCTTGCTCAACCTCTCCCTATAGCTCAGGCACCCGAGTCCTGGCAACAGGCGCGTAAATCTTCTCTGACCCTTTCCAACTTGACATCTTTCTTGTAATATGGTGCCCTGAACTGTACACCACGCTAATTTCTGCTTCATGAACGTCGAATTCAACTGCAACATGACCTCCAAACTTCTAACCTTAATATACTGACTGAAGCAGTGCAACGTGCCAAAAGCCTTTAATACCCCCCCCATCTACCTGTGGTGACAGCTTCAAGGAATTATGTACCTGCACTCCGAGACCACTCTGTTCCACAACAATCACCAGAGCCCGACCATTCAATAAGCAGGTACTGCCTCTATTACACTTTAGAAAATGCAACACCTCACATTTCTTGTATGAATGTAACAAGGCGAATGGACCAATAAAAACTGGGCTATAGATGTTATGTTTAATTTAGTTTAGTTTAGTTTGATTTAGTTAACCGAGTCCGGACCGACAAGCTATTCCCTTACAATGACACTATCCTACACACAAGGGACATTTGAGATATTGCCACGCGGAGTCCACTCACATGGTCACAAGGAGAACGTACAAACTCTGTACGGCCACCGGCAGTCAGGATCGAACTCAGGTCTCTGCCGCAACTCTACTCCTGCGCCACTGTGTCGTCCGAAAGTTGAGATGATCTAAACTGAATCTCAAGTTATTTGGACAAGTACATAGACAGGAAAGGTTCAGATGGATCTGGGAGATTGCCAGGCGGTTGGACAAACGGAACTAGCTTGGATTGGGCATTTTGTATACCAGCGACGGAATGCATCCCGATAAAATGCTTTCTGGGGCAATCTATTTTACCATGCTGAAGTAATAGCCCCCTCACAAATTGAAACACTGCAGCAGATCCTATCGGCAACTGTTCATGAATATTGATGGAATATTTGAAAATGGCAAACTGGATAAGTGTCATGCTGTCCTCAGATGATTATCTGAAGTAGAAAGAAAACCAAATGTTCAGCCAAATCCTTTGCAGGCTCCCTTGCGTGCCAAGCTTGAGGCACCAACGTGGCATTTGGTCAGTGCCGAGGGCCAATAGAGCATGAGGGCAGTTGTCACATGCGTTGGAGACATAGAGTCAAAGAGTCATACAACTTGCCCACGCCGACCAACATTTCCCATCTACAATGGTCCCTGTCCCTCTATACTTACCCTGTCCATGCACATGTCCGATTGTTTCTTACACGGTGCAAAACCTCCCTGCCTCAACTACCTCCTCTGTCAGCTCCGTCATGCACCCACCACTCTTTGTGTCAAAAAGTACCCCTCGGATTATTATCAAATATTTTCCCATTCACCTTAAACCTATGTCCTCTGTTCCTCGATTCATCCAATCTGGGCAAGAAACTCTTCTTCTCTTGACTATATCTCTATTCCTCTCATGAACCTATTCAACCCTGCAAGATTACCCCTCTATCTCCTGCATGCAAGGAATATTTTCCCAGCCTGCTCAGCCTCTGTCTATTGTTCAGGCCCTCGAGTCCTGGCAACATGCACGTAGATCTTCTCTGCACCATTTCCAACTTGACAACGTCTCTCCTGTAACAAGGTGCCCAGAATTGAGCACAATACTCAACATTCGCCCTTATCAACGTCTTATACATGAATATGAGTTACATGAACTCCCAATTTCCACACTCAATAATTTGACTGAAGAAGGACGATGTGCCAAAAGCATTTTCGACCCCCCCATCCAACTATCTACCTGTTGTGCCGCCTTCAAGAAATTATTTACCTGCGCCCCGAGTCCCATCTGTTCTACAACACTCACCAGAGCCCCACCATACAATATGCGGGTTTAGCCCATGTTACACTCCAGAAACACCAAAGTTGAAATGATCTTAATTGAATTTCAAGTATCACAAAATGCTGGAGTAACTGCGCAGATAAGGCAGCATCTAGGAGAGAGGGAATGGGTGACGTTTGGGGTCGAGACACTTCTTCACACGGATGTCAGGGGGCGGGACAAAGAAAGGATATAGGGAAAGACAGGAAGACAGTTGGAGAACTGGGAAGGGGGAGAATTGTATCTCAGGTTATTTGGAGAAGCACATGGACAGGAAAGGTTTAGATGGACATGGGATACTGCCATTTATTTAAAAAAATGGAGTAACTCAGCACGTCAGGCAGCATATCGGGAGAGAAGGAATGGGTGACGTTTCGAGTCGAGACCCTTCTTCAGTGGAGAGAAACAATGGGTGACGTTTCGTCCCGAAACGTCACCCATTCCTTCTCTCCCGTGATGCTGCCTGACCTGCTGAGTTACTCCAGCATTTTGTAAATAAATCGATTTGTACCAGCATCTGCAGTTATTTTCTTATATGGGATACTGCCAGACGTTTGTGCAAAAGAAACTAGCTTGGATAGGACATATTTGACGTCATGGACGAGTTGATCTGAAGGGTCTGTTTCCGTGCTGTGTGACTCAATGTTTAATGGATTTGTACTCTCTAACCGAACGATTTTAATATAGATGGGCACAGTAAATGCGGCTTTGGTAGCATTGGAAAAACAGCCTGACTCATGTGTTTTTATTCTCTAAACAATCCAGCGCAGAGTGGGTAGCCAGGGAAATCACATCCCCCGTGATCTATGGTGGCGGGAGATAAATTGCAGTTGATTCGCGATCTTGATAGAACGAATGACCTAATCCTGCTCATCTCACTTATGAACATAAAAACAACCATGAACCTAAACATGCATTTCCTACTCCGCCGAATTGTACCATCTGCAAAAGGATCTGCAAAGTCTAGAATTTTCCAATAAAACCTGTGGACACAAGAAAACGCAGATGAAGAACATCAAGCCATGCAACACAAGAGCAGGTCCTTCAGCCCAATATATGTGCGACAAATATAATGACAAGACTATCGAACTACACATCATTCATATCCATCCATTCCATCCACATACATGTACAGGCCTATCCAAAAGATTCTTCCCTGCCTTCACCACCACCACAGGTACCCACCACCCTCTATATAAAAAGACGTGCCCCGCACAACCCTTTTAAACTTTGTCACCTTAAAGTTATGCCATCTATTATTTGATTTTTCCATCGTGGGAAAAGGTTTCTGACAACACTATCAACGTCACTCATAATTTCATATACTTCTGTCCTGTCTCGCCGCAACCTCCAGCGTTCCAGAGAGAACAACCAACGTCTGTCCAACATCTGCCTGTCGCTAATACCTCCCAAAAAAGGCATCATTCTGGTAAAGGATCTGAAGAAGTGTCCCGCCCAAAACGTCACCCATCCCTTTCCCCCACAAATGCTGCCTGACCGGCTGACTTACTCCAGTAATTTGTGTCTATCGTACTGGGAAATCTTCGCTGCTTCTTTTCAAAGCTTCCACGTCTTTTCTGTAATGTGGCGAACAGAACTGCTCGCAATACGACAAATGCGGCCTGCCCAAAGCCCGAGAAAGCTGCATTATGACTTCCTGATTCTCAATTCAATGCCCCTAGCTATGAAAACAGGCCTACCATACGCCATCTTTACGCCTCGATCTACTTGTTTTGCCACTTTCAGGGAGGAATGGACTTGGATCTCACCATACCTCTGTACATGTATGCTATTATGTGGCATGACGTATTTATCTGTACATTTCCCCTAACATTAGACACTCTTGACACTGAAATCGTGAGGAAAACACAAAGAGTTGCAGGGACAGCGGGTCAGGCAGCATCTATGGAGGGATTGTAAAGTTGACATTTTAGTTAGGGGCGCTCATTCAGCCTGATTGTAGGAGGGGGATAAAACAAGTTGTTGGAGTAACTCAACACATGGTTACAATCGAGCCATCCAGACTGTACAGATACATGAGAAAGGGAAGAACATGAATCATGTTATGTGCAAGATAGTGCAGAGAGGAAAGCACTTCAGCGGGTAGTCCATATAGCTCAGAGGACAATCGGAACACAGCAACCAGCACTGGAGGGCATCCACAACACACGATGCCTCAGAAAAGCCACCAGCATCCACAAATACTATCACAAACCTGCAACAGTCTGTTCGAACTTCTACAATCGGGCAGACGATACAAGGCCTTCTACGCCCGCACCTCCAGACTCAGGAACAGCTTCATCCCCAGGGCCATAGCTGCTATGAACCGGTCCTGCTGAGCCGGATGGTCACATCCCACAGTGAACCGGCACAGATCCACTTGCATTTTATTCTGTTGTAAAACTGCTCTAATTTGTTTCATTGGGTTGTTTAAATTAATGCTCACTAGCTAATTAATTTATTGCATCGTATGGGTGGCGCATTCCCAATCTCATTGTACCCATGTACAATGACAATAAAGATATATTGTATTGTATTGTATTGTAAGGTCCAAACAATGACGTTCAGAGGGTCTCCAATGAGGTAGATAGTAGTTCAGGACCGCTCTCTAGTTATATGTCGGATCGTTCAGTTGCCTGTCAATAGCTGGGAAGAAACAGTCCCTGAAGCTGGCCTTATGTATTTTCACACTTTTATACCTTCAGCCTGATGGGAGAGTGGGGAGTGACCAGAGTGCGACTCATCCTTGATTGTGTCGGTGGCCTTGCCGAGTCAGCATGATGTGTAAATGGAATCAATGGATGGGAGCCTGGTTCACATGATGGCCTGGGCTGCATCCGCAATTCTCTGCACTTTCTTGCTCCCTTGAATGGCGATGTTGCGAAAACATGCTGTGATGCATTTCTGTAAACCTCTCCTATCCATGTAGCTATCTAAAAGGCACCGGTCACAGTGAGAATTTGGAAACCCCACAAACAGTGGAGGAATTGCGGGCTTGCAGCGTCAGACACATGGGTTCCTTCCTGACGATGGGAGCTGTCTGTACACAGTTTGCACATTGTCCCCGTGACCGTGTGGGGTTTCCCCTGGTTCTCCGATTTCCTTCCACACTCAAAAGACATGCAGGTTTGGAAGTTAATTGGCTTTGGTAAATGCCACGTTGCAGGTGGAGCCAATTTTGTGGTCAGATGGCTCTGAGGCACACAAAAGGCCTGGTTCACACAGCACACATCACCCCGAGTCTGACATCTCACCGCGAACATGTCGTGCCTTTGTCTCCTCCTCGTGGTCCTCATTGCGGCCACCGCCGTTGGTAAGTCTTTGTCAGAGGAGGTCCGTTGACATCAAAGGTGACCGAGTTTGAGTTTAGTTTCCGGTCACTTGTGCCGAGACACAGTGAAAAGCGTTTGTTGCGTGCTAGCCAATTAGCGGGAAAACTGGTGAGAGTTGTTGGGGACAGTCGGCTCTGGAGGCCACGTCAATGGATCGTTCTAAGGTGGACGTTGACAGATTCTTGATCAGTAAGTGTGTCAGGGGTTATGGAGCGAAGGCAGGAGAATGGATTCGAGAGGGAAAGATTAATCAGCCATGAATGAATGGCGGAGTAGACTTGACGGGGCGAATGACCTAATTCTGCTCCTAGAAATTATAGCTTACTACGAACTAGAATAAAACTGTTATACTAGACAGGCATTGAATGGAAAGTGAGAAGGAGATGGTCCACCTTCAATGAATTGCCTGCGAACAGGAACAGTGTTCTGGGTTACATGAAGTTATGATCAGCATCCAAGTCTCTCGGTAGCATAGTTGGATGTATTCCATTTCTGTGTCGGGAAGTTAGTATTTCCTACCTGTAGATCTATTGGGAAATGGCAAGGTGGTGAGGTTGGGTCTGTGCATGAAAAGTGATTATTTACACGATTTCTTAAATACAATAATAACACAGTTCTGTTCATTTCACAGATTCCTCTCCACATGGATACGGAGGTAACGTATTTCGTTCAGTTTATGTTTCAATTTTGGAAAAACTGAATAATGGCATGTTGATTTAAAAAAAAATTAGGTTTAGAACCTCTTTCTAATTTAAGGAGAGAACTTTTAACAGTGGCGCAGCTGCCTCACAGCATTCGATCCTAACCTCTTGTGCTGTCTGTGCAGAGTGTATACGTTCTCCCGACAAACAATGCTTATTCAAATCTATTTCCTCAACAGATAAATCGTACGGTTATGGTGGCTATGGTAATTCATTTCTTTATGAATTATTTCTCCATTTATTCCAACGTGCGGGTTTGTAGGTTAATTGATCATCTGTAAATTGTCCCTGATGTATTGAGGTTGGATGCGTAAGTGGGATAACAGGGAAGTACCGTGAATGTGTGATCGATGGTCGGCGTGGACTTGGTAGCACGAGGGTCTGTTTCCATGCTGCGTCTCTAAATCTACGTATACTGCACCTGATTCACGCAATATTTATGATTTTTGGATAGATATATTGATTTTGAAGGGATTAGAGGGAAGGAGGCCAAATGCAGGCAAATGGGGGCAATTTAGCGTGCCAAATGAAACAATATTGTAAGTCAACAAAGTCTCTCCTCATCCCATGCCATAGTTTAAGCCAGGCAAAGAAAGATATTTGTAGAGATAAGGTCGTGCAGATGTTGGTTTACACAAAATGCCACATTACTGGAGAACATGGAGGTGACGTTTCAGGACCTATTGAAGAAGGGTCCATCCGATCCCATACCGATCCCATAAATGATAGGGTTAAAGTATGTTGAGCGTTTGACGGCACTGGGCCTACACTCGCTGGAATTTCGGATGATGGGGGATCTCATTGAATCTTATCGAATAGTGAAATGTCTGGATAGAGTGAATATGAGCAGGAGATTTCAATCTGTGGTAGTGTATAGGAACAGGGGCCACATTCTCAGAATAAAGGAGGTGCCTTTTGAAAGGAGACGAAGACATATTTATTTAGTCAAAGGGTGATGAAGCGATGGAGTTCATTGTCACAGATGGCTGTGGATGCCAAGTAATTGGATATTTTAAGATGGAGATTGAGAGATTCCTGATTACTACAGTTGTCAGGGACGATGGGGAGGTGGCAGGCGAATGGGGTTCATAGGGAACAATAGATTAGCCATGAATGAATTGTGGAGAAGACCTGATGGGCCGAATGGACTAATTCGGCTCAGATAACTTATGAACTGATGGTACAGATTCTGCATTACACAAAAGGGCACAGAGTGCTGGAGTAATTCCACATGTCAGGCAGAATTTCCGGAGCAATTGAAAGGCGCCGATTCGGCTCACATTGAAGAAGGGTCCAAACACAAAATGTCACCGAGCCATGGTCCCCGGAGATGCTGCTTAACCTGCTGAGTTACTCCAGCACGGTGTGTCTTAAAGTGTTAGAAAACACCTCCGTCATATCGTGGACTGGCTTAAAGACTGATCGTCCGATTTACCCCAAGGTTTAATGAAAACTGCATCTGATTGAGTTAAAATGTTAATTTCGGACACTGTATACAATGTTAGTGGTTCTGCCAGCGGCTCTACCAGCTCCACCGCTCTGCCACCTTGTAGCTCAACGTGTGGTGAAATATTAGCTACTCTCTTTAACAGATGAGGGACTGGCTGAGAGACTATTATTGGGCGAAATGCGGACTGGTGGAACTAGTGTAAATGGGGCAGCTTGGTCGGCAAGGGCAAGTCGGGCCGGAGGGCCTGTTTCTGTGCTTTATGAATCTGTGACTCTAT
This sequence comes from Rhinoraja longicauda, assembly GCF_053455715.1. Taxonomy (NCBI): domain Eukaryota; kingdom Metazoa; phylum Chordata; class Chondrichthyes; order Rajiformes; family Arhynchobatidae; genus Rhinoraja; species Rhinoraja longicauda. The sequence goes on from NC_135986.1 coordinate 10,591,234, forward strand.
GACTGACAATCCACCTTCACACAAGATTCGCCAGTTAAAAGATTCGCCAGGTCACCTCACCTTCTGTCTCCTTTCTCTGTTCGTTTATTTATTTACTTATTTATCTATTTATTAATTTTCCTATGTTATCTAAATCTCTGTAAAGCGTCTTTGAGTATATGAAAAGCGCTATATAAATAAAATACATTATTATTATTATTATTATTAAAAGCAAAAACACACCGACTGAGTGACGTTCATTTCCGAATTGTTTCTGCAAACAATATTCATGCCTGTCTGTTGCTCCAACAGGATATGGGCCCTCGTATGGCGGGTACGGTGGTTACGGTGGGTACGGAGGGTACGGTGGAAACCATGGATACGGTGGATATGGCGGGTACGGTGGATACGGCGGGCATGGCGGGTACGGTGGATACGGTGGACACAGTGGACACAGTGGACACGGTGGATATGGCGGGTATGGTGGATACGGTGGATACGGCGGGCGTGGCGGATATGGTGGATACGGTGGATACGGTGGATACGGCGGCGGGCATGGTGGATATGGTGGATATAGTGGATCTGGTGGATACGGAAAATATGGCTATGGTAAATATTCTGCTTCTCTCCTCATGTGGCAGCACAGTGACGTTGCGATAGAGTTGCTGCCTCGCAGCGCCAGAAACCGGGGTTCGATCCTGACCTCGGGTGGTGTCAGAACAGAGTTTGTGTGTAGTCCCTGTGACCGTGTGGGTTTCCTCCGGGAGCCATGGTTTTCCCCCCACGTCCCAAAGACAAGTAGCTTTGTAGGTGAATTGGCTTCGGTAAAATTGTAAATAGTCAATAGTGTTCGATACTGTTAGTGTACAGGGAGATCAATGGTCGGCACGTACTTGAAGGGCCGAAAGGCCTGTTTCCATGCGCTATAACAAACGTCACATATTCCTTTTCTCCGGAGATTCTGCCTGACCCGCTGAGGTACTCCAGCACTTTGTGTCTATCCTTAACTTAAACCTCTGTCCTCTGGTTCTTGATTACCCTCTTTTGGGTAAAATTCTGAATATTCACACTATCTATCCCCTTCCCAATTTCATACCCCTCTACCAGATCAGCCTTAACCCTTTTGAGCTCCAAGGAATAAAGTCCCATTCTTCAATAATCCTCGAAGATCCCACCATTATAAATGTGCAAAATTAAGTCCCATTTTTCGAAACGGGTGAAAATATTAGCAAATGGCTGGATCAGGTCTGGGGCTTATTAAGGAACGTATGAGGCGTAATTCTCGCATATTGAATAGCTAATAAATAAACTGTATCCGACTGGGTTAAAATGTTCTTTGCTGAATTAAATACTGCAAAACATTGTCCATGCCAGTCTGTTTCTCCGACAGGAAAATAATCGTCGGCTGGATATGATGACGTTGGTGGCTATGGTAAATTTATTGTGGATCAATATATTCTTTACTGTTTACCCAAAACACTGAAGGACAGGTGACAGTCAATACTGGAATAAAGCAGAAGGCCAGAGGACCAGGGTTAATGTTTCATGTCGACAAGCTGCCAGTAGAAGCCCCGTCAGTGAGAGGAGCAGAATTCCTCACGGTTCAATCTTCACGGAGGGAAGGGGTAGCGAATGAAGCGGGAATCCTAGGGTTCGGTTGACGTGCGTTGAGTTGGTCGGCCCGGACTCCATGGGCCGAAGGGAATGTTTCCGTGCTGTATTTCTAACTATACTAAACTAAGGTAAAGTAAAATAAAGTAAACTATATTCGACTGTTTACTTTTCCACCCTGAGGATAAAAGTCTTGACTGTCTATCCTATCTGACCTTCACTTCGATCAACTGATGTTCAAAAGTTAAATTTTTTTTTGCAGGCAAACTGTTCTCTAGGACTGAATGCTCTATATACTACGTTGCTGCTGTTGCTTAGCATCGACTTCATGAACCTATTTCTTGTTAATTCTCACTGCCATTTGAAAAGACGGCTTTAAACGCAATCATCTTCGTAAAATAAAATCCCATATCTATAAAATTTGGGTGCCTGTTTTATTGCAATTCCAGGGATGCTGGTAAAACAGCATGTCATGGTATTAGGGTTTTGGGGATAAGGCAGGGGAATGGGGTTAGGAGCGATATACATACATTAGCTATGTTTGACCGAAGGTGCAGAGTTGATGGGACGAATGGCCTAATTCATTTCCTGTCGCTTATGAAAACAGCGCGTTTCATGGTGCATTTCACAGGTGGCCCCCCCTTCCAACTCCCCCCCCCCCCTCCCCACCCAACCTCCATTCTGTTGACTCCAGTTATGCCTCATGCTGCCTCGGCAAGGCCAGCAGCATAATCAAGGACGAATCGCACCCTGGGCACTCCCTCTTTTCCCTCTCCCATCAGGTTTTGTAGTGTAAAAACGCACACCTCCAGATTCAGGGATACTTCCTTCTCAGCTTCTATGGGCAACTGAATCATCCTGCCACAACCAAGCCAACAATGGGCATTTGTGGTTTCCACCTGTCCTTCATTATCGATGCTTTTTCATACCTCACATTATTTTTCTCGAAGTGCCGCCTATATCTCTTGTTCTACTTTCCCCTGACTCACAATGTGAAGAAGGGTTTCAACCCGAAAAGTCAACTGTCCCCTCCCCCAGAGATGCTGCTTGACCCGCTGAGTTCCTGCAGCTTTTTGTGTCCGTCTTCAATCATTTTCCAATGTTCTATGGATTCAGGTCCAGTTCCTGTGGATTGGAGGGTAGCTAATGTTATCCCACTTTTTAAGAAAGGAGGGAGAGAGAAAACAGGAAATTATAGACCAGTTAGTCTGACATCGGTGGTGGGGAAGATGCTGGAGTCAACTATAAAAGACGAAATTGCGGAGCATTTGGACAGCAGGAACAGGATCGTTCCGAGTCCGCATGGATCTACGAAGGAGAAATCATGCTTGACTAATCTTCTGGAATGCTTTGAGAATGTAACTAGGAACATGGACAGGGGAGACCCGGTGGATGTAATGTACCTTGACTCTCAGAAAGCCTTCAACAAAGTCCCACATGGGAGATAAGTGGGCAAAATTAGAACACATGGTATTGGGAGTAGGGTACTGACATGGATAGAAAGTTGGTTAGCAGGCAGAAAACAAAGATTGGGGATAAATGGGTCCCTTTCAGAATGGCAGCCATTGACTAGTGGGGTAACGCAAGGTTAGGTGCTGGGACCGCAGCTATTTACAATATACATTAATGATTTGGATAAACGCATTAAAATTAATATGAGCAAATTTGCAAATGACACAAAGCTGGGTGGCAGTGTGAACTGTGATAAAGAGGCAAAAGGTTGCAGGGTCACTTGGGCAGGTTGTGTGAGTGGGTGGATGCATGGCAGATGCAGTTTAATGTGGATAAGTGCGAGGTTATCCACTTTGGTGGTAAGAATATGAATGCAGATTATTATGTGAATGGTGTCAAGTTAGGAAAAGGGGATGCACAACGAGATCTGGGTGTCGTAATGCATCAGTCACTGAAAGGAAGCAAGCATGTACAGCAGGCAGTGAAGAAATCTAATTGAATTATGGCCTTCATAAAAAGAGTCGTTGAGTATAGGAGCAAAGAGGTCCTTCTGCAGTTTTACAGGGGCCTAGTGAGACCGCACCTGGAGTACTGTGTACAGTTTTGGTCTCCAAAGTTTTAGGAAGGATAGTCGTTTTATTGAGGGCGTGCAGCGTAGGTTTACTATGTTAATGGCGGGACTGTCGTATGTTGAAAGACTGGATCGACTAGGCTTGTATACAATGGAATTTAGAAGAATGAGAGGGAAACTTATTGAAACATTATTAAGGGGTTGGACACGTTAGAGGCAGGAAACATGTTTCCAATGTTGGGGGAGTCCAGAACCACGTGCCACAGTTTAAGAATAAGGGGTAGGCCATTTAGAACGGAGATGAGGAAAAACATTTTCAGTCAGAGAGTTGTAAATCTGTGGAATTCTCTGCCTCAGAAGGCGGTGGAGATCAATTCTCTGAGTGCTTTCAAGAGAGAGCTAGATAGTTCTCCGAAGGATAGCGGAGTCAGGGGATATGGGGAGAAGGTAGGAGCGGATTAGAAATGATCAGCCATGATCACATTGAATGGTGGTGCAGGCTCGAAGGTCCGAAGGACTTACTCCTGCACCTATTGCCTATTGTCTATTTTGTAACTGACATCGTCCTCCACCTTAGCGCACAGTGCTTGGAAACTGGAGGGCGGGGATCCCTCGAAGCTCTGGAGAAGATTTTAAGGTGACGGAAAAAAGATTTAAAAGGAATCTGAGGAGTAACTCTTTCACACAAAGGGTGGTGGGGATATGGATCACACTAAATTAAACTGCCGCAGACAAGGTGATAAGTGACGAAAACTGACATAACGAACGATTTTGTTATTTTTAGTGTGTTTACAAAAGTATGTGTAAAGTTTCTCTGGTTTGTTTTATGTGGGGAGTGGGGGAGTGGGGGAGTGGGGGAGGGGGTCAGGAGAAACTTTTTTTTCAATCTCTTACCTTGCCGGAGATGCGATTGTTTTCCGGATCGTATCGCCGGTCACGCTGCGGTCTAACATCATGGAGCTGTAGGCCTTGCTCGGGACTGATTCTTAACATCGCCGCGGGGCCGTGGTCTGACCATCGGAGCCTGCGATCCCTTGCCTGGATTCGACGCCTATGGATTTCAACATCGATGAGCTCGCAGTCTTGGGTAGAGACTAATGTCGGGAAGCTCCAAAGTCGCAAGAGGTTCGATCGCCCGGCGCGGGGGAGCTTAGATCTCCCCGATGTGGGTGCTTGATTGCCCCGACGCGGGGTGCCCGACCGCCGATTACGGGAGCCAAGATCGTCCGCTCCGTCTTCCATCATAGTGAGGAATGTGGAGGAGTCACAATGGTCAATGTTTATTTTAAACAGTATTTTGTATGCCTTGTTGCTTTTTATTGGTATGATTGTACAGCAAATCATATTCCTCGTATGTTGCATAACATACTTGGCTAATAAACATTGATTATAATTATGATTATGATTATGATTTTGTCCGATGATACAGAGGGACATAGATAATCCAGTGACTTGCGGTCAGTGGTCTCCAATCCAATATCGAGTTATATAGTCAGAGTGATACTGTGAGGAAGCAGGCCCTTGAGACCAACTTGCCCACACCTGCTAACATGTCCCAGCGACACTGGTCCCACCTGCCCACATTTGGTCCATATCCCTCCAAACCCGTCCTATCAATGTATCTGTGCAACTGTATATTAAATGTTGGGATTGTCCCCGCCTCGCATACTTCCTCTGGCATCTTGTTCCATCCACTCGCAATCCTTTGTATGAAATTGTACCCCGCACATACATTTTAAATCTTTTCCTCTTCACCTCAAACCTATGTCCTCTGCTCCTCGATTCACCCACTCTGGCCAAGGGACTCTGTGCATCTAATATCATGCAGGCAAGGATGTAATAACACACTTTGAGAAATTGTATTCTGGGTTAATGGATTAAAGTATTTGGTAGGATCATTTGAGTGGCGATGTACAGATACTGATGACATTTTACTTTATTGTCACATGTACCTCGCGTGCCTCGCTACAGTGAAATGCTTTGTTTTGCTTAGAACCGAGGTACATTGAAAAGCTTTTCTTGCGTGCTGTCAGGTCAGTGCACAGGTACACAATAAGGCAATAAGGTTTACTGCAAGATAAAGCCAGGAATGTCCGATCAAGAATGGTCCGAGGGTCACGAATGAGTTAGATCGTAGTTCAGGGCTGCCCGGCGGTTGTGGCAGGATGATGGTTCCAGGGCAATACGCCAGTGGAGCCAGGTGTAGGCGCCGCCAACGTGACAATCCTATCTATTGCCTTACCTCTCCCACTGGAACTGTAGGGCATTGCCTCAGAATTAAAGGACGTTCTTTTCAAAAGAACACGAGGAGGTATTTGTTTCGTCAGATGGTGGTGAATATGTGTAATGATTTGCCACAGAAGGCTGTAGATGGAAGTAAGTCAATTGATATTTTTAAGGCAGGTATAGAGATTCTTGATAAGTGCGGGTTTCTGGTGTTATTGGGAGAAGGCGGGGAATGGGGTTAGAAGGGATTGATAGACCAGCCATGATTGAATGGCTGAGCAGACCTAATGGGCGAATGGCCTAATTCTGCTCCAATCACTTATGATCTGATTATATTGCAGAAGGGCACGCAGTCCCCCCCCCCACCCACCACCCGGACACCAACACCTTTCAATCCCATTTTAACTGGAACCATCTCGATATTTGTTAAGTCCGTGCTACAAGCCAACTTAACCACATCTGTCCATTGACCCCATCCCTTGCGGGTTTGTTTCGGTTTGGTATGGTATGATTTAATTAGGTTTGGTAACGTTTGTTGTGCTGGTGGACTTGCCGATCCAGTGTGAGGTGTAAATGTAGTCAACAGAAGGGAGGTTGGTTTGTGTGATGGACAGGGCTGCATCCGCAATTCTCGGCACTTTCTTGCTGTCTTGGATGGAGCTGTTGCGAAACCATGCGGTGTTGCATTCTCCTAAACCTCTCCTATCCACGTGGCTATCTAAACGTTAACGGCCACAGTGAGAATTTGGAAACTCCACATACAGTGGAGGAGTTGCTACCTATCAGCGCCAGAGACCTTGGTTCCTTTCTGACCATGGGTGCTGCCTGTGTAGAGTTTATACATTCTCCCCGTGACAGTGTGTGGTTTCCGCGGGTTCCCCGATTTCCTCCCGCACTCCAAAGACATGCATGTTTGGAGGTTAATTGGCTTTGGTAAAGACTGTAAATTGTCCCTGGTTTGTTGCATGGTGCTTGTGTACGGGGATCCCTGGTCTCCACGGATTCCTTAGGCCGAACGGCCTGTTTCCACGTTGAATCACTGCACGAAACTAAACTAAACATAACACAGATGTTTTGTGTGTCTTGTTGATTATTTTTATATAACTGTATAGCAAATCAAATTCCTCGCATGTTGCATAACATATTTGCAAATGTGCGGTTGACAATCCCTAGTGTAATCGGCACCTTCTTAATCTCTTGAATGGGGGTAGGGGTAAAGACTTCATTTGGATCATCAGGTGGGCAACCTCCTTCCTTGGTGTTTCGTTGATAGGCCCACCTCCGGAAGATCACCCCTCATCCACCGTTCCCAGGAATAGAGTCCCAGCCTACTCAACCTCTCCCTGTAGCTCAGACCCTCTAGGCCTGGGAACATCCTCGTAAATATTTTCTGTACCCTATTCAGCTTGACAACATGGTGCAAGGATACAAAATGTGCAGGGGAGTATTGACAAAATAAATGGGATGGCACATTTAGTCAGCATGGATGAGCTGTGTCCTAGACTTATTATTCTGTGGATCTATGGCTACAGAGAAAGATTGTTGACGTTTCAGGTCAGTAACCTCTCAGTGGAACAGGAAAACCGAGAAAAAATAGAAATATTTCAGGAGCAGCAAATGTTGCTACCGTAGCACAATAGTTAGAGGACTTTTGGAGAGGTTCAAGGATGGGAATGTTTTGGAGGGATAAGGGGCAAACGCAAGCAGGTGGGACCAGTGTAGATGGGGCAACATTGTCGACAGGAGCAATTTGGGGCAAAGGATCGATTTCCATTCTGTGTGACTCTATGACTCTATCAGGATTCACTACCCATGATACGGTCATCTCGGTCTCTGACACCGACGACAGAGCATCCTTGAAGAGGGTGAATCCACGCAATGTATACTGCCCAGACAGTGTAACTCCTCGAGCGCTAATGCCCTGCGCGTATCAACTGGCTGCTACATTCAGGGACATCTTCAACCTCCCACTTCTGCAGTCTGAGATCCCCACTTGTTTCAAAAGGGCATCTATCGTGGTGGATCCCAAGAAGAGGATTTGGCAGCACAGTGGCGCAGCTGGTTGAGCCGCTGCCTCACAGCACCAGAGACCTGGGTTTCATCCTGACCTCAGGCGCTGTCCATCTGCGTGTGTGTGTGTTTGTCATAGTGTGTTGGGACTGGATGCCAAAGTGGGATATCGTACAACTTGTGCGATCGGGTGATCGGTTGAGACTTGTTAGACTGGAGAGCCTGTTTCCATGCCGCATCTCTGAACTAACGGCAGCCACGGTGACGCAGCGGTAGATTTGCAGCCTAACAGCGCTTGCATTGCCGGCAAACGGATTTTATCCGACTACGGGTGCTGTCTGTACGGAGTTTGTGCGTTCTCTCCGTGGCCGCGTGGATTTTCTCCGAGATCTTCGGTTTCCTTGCACATTCCAAACGTGTATAGGTTAATTGGCTTGGTGTGTGTATAAATTGTTTCAAGTGTGCGTAGGACAGTGTTAATGTGCAGGGATCGCTGGTCAAAGGCCCTGATTCCGTACTGTATCCCTAAAATAACCGAATCTAAACTAAACTAAACTAAACTAAATTAAACTAAACTAACCTAACCTAACCTAACCTAACCTAACCTAAGCTAAACTAATTGAAACTAACCTAAACTAAACTAAACTAAACTAAACTAAACTAAACTAAACTAAACTAAACTAAACTAAACTAAACTAAACTAAACTAAACTAAACTAAACTAAACTAAACTAAACTAAACTAAACTAAACTAAACTAAACTAAACTAAACTAAACTAAAGTAAACTAAACTAATCCAAGACCACGGAGACCTGCCACGATAACTAATGTCTGGTAGCACTTCACTGAAATCCACCGTAATAAAACGCTTCAGCAGGTGGGTTATGGTGTGAATCATATTTCACCACAGAAGTAACCTGGATCTGCTTCAGTTGCCCCACATCAGGTCAGCAGCAGATACGATCTCACCAGCTCTCCACTCTGTTCTGGATCACCTAGATAACAGGAACACATAATTCAAGCTGTTGTACATCTTGGTGGCACGGCAACGCAGAAGTAAAGTTGCTGCCTTACAGCACCCAGAGACCCGGCAACCTCTGCGTTGACCATTTTCACGCCTTAATCTCGTCTCCCTCACCCCTGACTCTCAGTCTGAAGAAGGGTCATGAACCAAATCGTCACCGATTCCTTCTCTCCAGGGATGCTGCCTGTTCCGCTGAATTACTCCATCATTTTGAGTCTACGCGGGTACGAACCTGACTTTGGTTGTTGTCTGTCATGAGTTTGAACGTTCTCAATGTGAGCGAAGACAGACACAAAAAACTGGAGTAACTCAGCGGGTCAGACTGCATCTCTGGGGAAAAAGTTTCTGAGACGTTTCGGGTCGAGCCCCTTTTTCAGACTGAGAGTCAGGGGAAAGCGAAACGAGAGATGTAGCCGGTGACGTTGAAAGAGAGAACAAATGGATGAAAGATATGCAAAAAAATAGATGATAGGTAAAGTGTGGCCTATGTGAAAACAACTGTGGCTTGGCTGAAGACAAGTATAAACAATGATACGAGTAGAGACAGTTCCTTGCTGCAGGATAGTGCTGGTGCACAGGGATCGGTGGTTGGCCAGGTCTAAGTGGGCCGATGGGCATGTTTCCACGTCGCGTCTCTTAAAAAAAGACATCGGTTCCTGCTCAGCTTTCAACACCATCACTCGAAACACTAGCTGCTCGCTTTGGCAGCACACATACCAAAATCGCAACAATGCAGACAACATTAACATGTCCACGGCGCAAGGGTTTCAAGCAGATTCGCGCAGTGCTCCATTTCTTGAAGGGCGGCTCACGAAATCAGCTGGTAGAGCGGCAGAGACCTGGGTTCGATCCTGACCTCGGGTGTTGGCTGTGTTTGTGTGTGTTGAGTTTGCACGTTCTCCATGTGACCCGTGTGGGTTTCCTCCGTGAGCACCGGTTTTCAGAAAGGGATAATTTGCTCAGTATTAGGTTTATTGTAATCACGTGCACTTAGGTACAATGAAAAGCATTGTTCAGCAGAAAGATACTATGTGCACAATATAGTTCATACGTTCATAAGTTATTGGAGCAGAATTAGGACATTCGGCCCCTCAAGTATACTCAGCTATTCAATCACGGCTGATCTGTCTTTCCCTCTCAAATACATTCGCCAGCCTTCTCCCCATCACCCCTGATACCCATACCAATCAATTAATAAACTAAACTATTACTTCGCGTTGCAGCACATCAGTTCTCTTGACAAAGTTCAATGTCTGCAATGGGGTAGAGATGAATTGGACACTACCCTAGCTAATGGGTGGACCATAGACAAAGTGCAATTTCCTCAATGGTGCAGACGTATATCGGACCCTAGCAGATGGATGGACCGTTCAGGAGCCTGATAACAGGCGGGAAGAAGCTGTTCCTGAGTCTGGTGGTGCGCGCTTTCAAACTCTGTACCATTCTCGCAAAGGTGCAGGGAAAGAAAGAAAGACCGGTGTGGGTGAGTCACGTCTTTGGATACATGGACTGCTCCTTCGGCTCCCCCTCCTATACTGTGAGCTTTAATGCTCCAACCTCTGGCAAACGTTTTGCCGCCATGCCTTATCTAGCATTTTTCGGCCTTCCATCGTTACTTGATCGAGTACTTGGCAATTGCCGTTTATCTGATAAGGTGATCTTTCCAGTCGGCGACCTGTTCCACCAGGTATTGTTTGGAATATTTTCTCAGGCTGTTATTGAAACCAGATTGTTGCAAAGGACTGTAGTACAAGGGAACATAGACAAGGCTCCTCCTTGTCCTCTACAGTGTAGAACGTAGCTTGAGTGGCACTGTGGAGCAGTGGGATAAAGTTGGTTTATAGGTAGGATAGTCCATGGGTGTAGGATAATGTACGGGGCTGATCGCTGGTCGACGTGGGCTCATTGTGCCGCCGAGCCTATTTCAACGCTGTATCGTTAAATAAAATTTTAATAAAGACAATAATAATAGGGTCACAATAGTGGGGTGAGACTGTTCTTTGTTCCTGGTATGTGTCGGATAGTATGAGTGTGCGGGGATCGCTGGTCGGTGCGTCCTCGGTGAGCCCAAGAGCCTGTTCCCGCGCTGTATCTCGAAACTAAACTAAACTTTACATTTGTTTTTGACATATAAATGATTAAACAATTTTATCCAGAGTGAGATGAGAAAATTTACTGAGTCAGCTTGATGCAAGGAGGAAGATTGGATTCATAGTTTCCTAAGATGGTTTGGGTAACCTTTCTTGTGTGGGAAGGTACTGCAGATGCTGATTTACACCGTAAATTGACACAAAATGATGGTGTAACTCAGCGGGGCAGGCGGCATCTGTGGACAGAAGGAATGGGTGCCGTTTCGGGCCGAGACCCTCCATCAGTCTGAGCTCAGACTGAAGAAAGATCCCGACCTTAAACGTCATTCAATCCTTCTTCCCAGAAATGCGGCCTGTCCAGCATTTTGTGTCGATCTTGGGTAACCTTCCGTGCTGACCTTTCCACGTGCTTCAATAAATACACTTTGGAAATTTGGGATGAGAAGGTATGAACTAAACGGAGAGGTTGAACAAACTTGGATTATTTTCTCTGCAACGCCGGAATTTGACGGGTGAGCGGATAGAAGGAATTAAAATTATGAAACGCACAGATATGGTTGAGAGTCAGAACCTTTTCCCCCCAAGGTGGAAATGTTACAGACTAGAGGGCATAGCTTAAAGGTAAGATGGTAAAGCTTAATGAGATGAGTGGGGCACGTTTTTTTTATACAGAGGGTATTGGGTACCTGGAACGAGCTGCGAGGCCAGATACGATGGTGGCGTTTTAGAGGCTTTTATACCAGCACTGTTTGGAGGAACGATGTTATTTAGCTGCAGAGGCACAGAAAACATTTAGAATTTGCTGCCAGGACTCAAGGTTTCTGAGCTACCGGGAGAGGGTGAGCAGGCTAGGACTTTATACCTTGGGGGCGCGGCGCGATGAGGGGTGATATGATAGAAGAGTATAAAACCATGAGAGGCAGAATCTTTAACCCAGGGTAGGGGAATCAAGAAGCAGAGGACATAGGGTTTAAAGTGAGGTGGTGGTGGGGGGGGGGGGGCGGGGGGGTTATTGGAGCCAATGGTCGACATATTTACACAAAGGTTGGTCCCGGGGTAAGTATATGGAACGAACTACCTGAAGGGGCAGCGGAGGCAAGTCATACCACAATGTTTAAGCAACATTTATGTAGACACATGGATACGGTAGGTTTAGTGGGATAAGGGCCAATCACAGTCAGGTGGAACTAGTGTAGATGGGGCATGTTGGTCGGCGTGGGCAAGGTGTGACGGGCATGCTTAATGCTGTATTTCATGACAGTATGATTCTATGACACTTGTGTATGCTGAGTATGAAGGGACATTCACGGGTCACGTACACGCAGAGGCGATTATTTTAACTATATCATGCTCAGTATGGACATTGTGGGCCGAAGGGCCCGTTCTGTACTGTACTGTTCTGTGCTCCGTGTTAAAAATCTTCGCAATCAATGAGTTTAGTTTTCTTTATTGTTAAGTGTATCGAGGTACAGTCAAAAGCTTTTGTTGTGTGCGAGCCAGACAGCGGAAAGTCAATACAATCAAGCCATCCACAGTCTACGGATACATGATAAAGGGCATAAAGTGAATAACATTTAGTACAAGATAAAGCCAGTAAAGCCCTATCAAGGTTAGTCCGAGCATCTCCAAAGAGATAGATAATAGTTCAGGAATGCTCTCAATTTGTTGGTATGATGGTACAGTTGCCCGATAACAGCCGGGAATAAACGGTCCCTGAAACTGGAGGTGTGCGTGCTTACACATCTATAGAAATCGCCCGATGGGAGAAGACAGAAGAGGGAGTGTCCGGGGTGGGGGTGATCCTTTATTGTGTTGGTGGCCTTGCCGAGGCAGCGTGAGGTGTAAATTGAGTCAAAAGAAGATTTGTGTGATGGTCTGGGCTGCATCCACAATTCTCTGCAATTTCTTGCTGTCTTGGATGGAGCTGTTGCCAAACCAAGCTGTGATGCACCCCGATACAATGATTTCTAGGGCAATCAGTGACACAATGGTGAAGTAATAGCCCCCTCACAAATTGAAACACTGCAGCAAATCCCATCAGAATTAGTTCATGAGTACTGATGAAATATTTAAAGATGGCAAATAAAATAAAGGGCATACTGTCCTCAGATGATTATCGCAAGTAGAAAGAAATCACAATGTTCAGCAAGTTCCCTTGCAAGCTGCCTCATTTGCCAAGCTTGAGGCAGCAACGTGGCATGTGGGCTGTGCTAAGAGCAAGAGGGCATGAAGGCAGTTGTCACATGGCTAGGAGTCTCGTTATAGAGCCATACATTGTGGCAACAGGCCCTTCATGCCAGCTTGCCCACACCGACCAACATGTCACATCTATACTAGTCCCACCTGACTTCGTTTAACCTATAGCCATCTAAATGTGTCATGTCAATGTACCTGTCCAATAGTTCTTAAAAGGTGCAATCACCCCTGCCTCGACTACCTCCCCTGGCAGCTCGTTCCATCCACCCACCACTCTTTGAGTGAAAACATTACCCGTCAGCTTATGATCAAATATTTTCCCCTTCATTTTAAACTTATGTCCTCTGGCTATCGATTCACCTTCCCTGGGCAAGAGAGTCTTCCTCTCATGACTCTTCCTTTGTTCCTTTCATGAATTGTTCCCCAGATTGCTCAACCTCTCTCTATAGCTCAGGCACTCGAGCCCTGGCAACAGGCGCGTAAATCTTCTCTGCTCCCTTTCCAACATGACTTATTTCCTGTAACATGGTGCCTAGAACTGAACACCACGATAAATTTGGCCTCATCAACGCCGAATTCAACTGCAACATGACCTCCAAACGTCTAACCTCAATATATTGACTGAAGAAGTGCAACGGGCCAAAAGCCTTCATTAACCCGCCCCCCCATCTACCTGTGATGATAGCTTCCAGGAATTATGTCCCTGCACTCCGAGACCACTCTTTTGCACAACAATCACCAGAGACCGACCATTCAATAAGCAGGACCTGCCCGTATTACACTTTAGAAAATGCAACACCTCACATTTCTTGCATGAATGTAACAAGGCGAATGGGCCAATGAAAACTGGGCTACAGATGTAATGTTTAATTTAGTTTAGTTTAGTTTGATTTAGTTGACCGAGTCCGGGCCGACCAGCTATTCCCGTACAATGACACTATTCTACATCCAAGGGACAATTGAGATATTGCCACGCGGAGTCCACCCACTCGGTCATACGGAGAACGTACAAACTCTGTACAGACTCTACCGGCAGTCAGGATCGAACCCAGGTTTCTGGCGCTGTAAGGCCGCAATTCTACTCCTGCGCCACTGTGTCGCCCGAAAGCTGAGATGATCTGAACTGAATCTCAAGTTATTTGGACAAGTACATGGACAGGAAAGGTTCAGAGGGATATGGGACATTGCCAGACGTTTAAACAAACGGAACTAGCTTCGATTGGGCATTTTGTATGCCATAGACGAAATGCATCCCGAAAAATGCTTTCTGGGGCAATCTATATTACCATGCTGAAGTAATAGCCCCCTCACAAATTGAAACACTGCAGCAGATCCCATCGGCAACAGTTCATGAATATTGATGAAATATTTGAAGATGGCAAATGGGATAAGTGTCATGCTGTCCTCAGATGATTATCTGATGTAGAAAGAAAACCAAATGTTCAGCCAAATACTTTGCAGGCTCCCTCGCTTGCCAAGCTTGAGGCATCAACGTGGCATTTGGTCAGTGCCGAGGGCCAAGGGAGCATGAGGGCAGTTGCCACATGCATAGAGCCATAGAGTTATACAACGTACCAACACCGACCAATATTTCCCATCTACACTGGTCCCTGTCCCTCTACATCTACCTGTTGTGCCACCTTCAAGGAATTATTTACCTGTACTCCGAGTCCCATCTGTTCTACAACACTCACCAGAGCCCTACCATACAATATGCAGGTTCAGCCCATGTTACACTCCAGAAACCCGAAAGTTGAAATGATCTTAATTGAATTTCAGGTATCACAAAATGCTGGAGTAACTCAGCAGATAAGGCAGCATCTATGAGATAGGGAATGGGTGACGTTTCGGGTCGAGACACTTCTTCAGACTGATGTCAGGGGGCGGGACAAAGAAAGGATATAGGTGGAGACAGGAAGACAGTGGATGAACTGGGAAGGGGAGAACTGAATCCCAAGTTATTTGGACCAGTACATGGACAGGAAAGTTTAAGATGGATATGGGATACCACCAGACGTTTGGGCAAAAGAAACTAGCTTGGATAGGGCATATTTGACGTCATAGACGAGTTGATCTGAAGCGTCTGTTTCCGTGCTGTGCGACTCAATGTTTAATGGATTTGTACTGTCAACCGAACGATTTTAATATAGGTGGGTACTGATATGAGGGGGGGGGGGGAATATAAATACATTCATGAACCTAAACATGCATCTCTACTCCGCCGAATTGTACCATCTGCAAAATGAAATGCAAAGTCTACAAATTTCCAATAAAACCTGACTACACTGGAAAACGCCGATGTAGAACATCAAGCCATGTAACACAAGAGCAGGTGCTTCAGCCCAATATGTGTGTGCCAACCATATTGCCAACACTATCATTTTCGAACTACACCTCATTCATATCCATCCATTCCTTGCACATACATCTACAGGCCTACCCAAAAGATTCTTCCCTGCCTGCACCACCACCACATGTTCCCATCACCCTCTGTGTAAAGGGACGTGCCCCGCACAACTCATTTAAACGTTGTCACTCTCACCTTAAAGTTATGCCATCTATTATTTGATTTTTCCATCGTGGAAAAAAAATTCTGAGTACACTATCAACGCCACTCATAATTTTATATACTTCTGTCCAGTCTCGCCGCAACCTCCAGCGTTCCAGAGAAAACAATCAAAGTCTGTCCAACCTCTCTGCCTGTCGCTAATACCTCCAAATCCAGGCATCATTCTGGTAAAGGATCTGAAGAAGTGTCCCGGCCAAAACGTCACCCATCTCTTTTCCCCAGAAATGCTGCCTTACCGGCTGACTTAGTCCAGCAATTTGTATCTATCGTACTGGGAAATCTTCTCTGCACTCTTTTCAAAGCTTCCACGTCTTTTCTGTAATGTGGCGAACAGAACTGTTCGCAATACGACAACTGCGGCCTGACCAAAGCCGGAGAAAGTTGCATTACGACTTCCTGATTCTCAATTCAATGCCCCAAGCTATGAAAACAGGCCTACCAAACGCCATCTTTACGCCTCGATCTAATTGTTTTGCCACTTTCAGCGAGGAATGGACTTGGATCTCATCATACCTCTGTACATGTATGCTATTATGTGTCATGTCATATTTATCTGTACATTCCCCCTGACATTAGACACTCTTGACACTGAAATCATGAGGAAAACACAAAGAGTTGCAGGGACAGCGGGTCAGGCAGCATCTCTGGAGGGATTGTAAAGTTGACATTTTAGTTAGGGGCGCTCATTCAGCCTGATTGTAGGAGGGGGATAAAACAAGTTGTTGGAGTAACTCAACACATGGTTACAATCGAGCCATCCAGGCTGTACAGATACACGGGAAAGGGAATAACATGAATCATGTTATGTGCAAGATAGGGCAGAGAGGAAAGCACTTCAGCGGGTAGTCCATATAGCTCAGAGGACAATCGGAACACAGCAACCAGCACTGGAGGGCATCCACAACACACGATGCCTCAGAAAAGCCACCAGCATCCACAAAGTCTCAGCACACCCCGACAACAGTCTGTTCGAACTTCTACCATCGGGCAGACGATACAAGGCCTTCTACGCCCGCACCTCCAGACTCAGGAACAGCTTCATCCCCAAAGCCATAGCTGCTATGAACCGGTCCTGCTGAGCCGGATGGTCACATCCCACAGTGAACCGGCACAGATCCACTTGCACTTTATTCTGTTTTAAAACTGCTCTAATTTGTTTCATTGGGTTGTTTAAATGAATGCTCACTAGCTAATTAATTTATTGCATCGTATGGGTGGCGCATTCCCAATCTCGTTGTACCCATGTACAATGACAATAAAGATATATTGTATTGTATTGTATTGTAAGATCCAATCAATGATGTTCCGAGGGTCTCCAATGAGGTAGATAGTAGCTCAAGACCGCTCTCTGGTTGTATGTCGGATCGTTCAGTTGCCTGTCAATAGCTGGGAAGAAACAGTCCCTGAAGCTGGCCTTATGTATTTTCACACTTTTATACCTTCAGCCTGATGGGAGAGTGGGGAGTGACTAGAGTGCGACTCGTCCTAGATTGTGTCGGTGGCCCTGCCGAGTCAGCATGATGTGTAAATGGAGTCAATGGATGGGAGCCTGGTTTGTATGATGGCCTGGGCTGCATCCGCAATTCTCTGCACTTTCTTGCTCCCTTGAATGGCGATGTTGCGAAAACATGCTGTGATGCATTTCTGTAAACCTTTCCTATCCATGTAGCTATCTAAAAGGCACCGGTCACAGTGAGAATTTGGAAACCCCACAAACAGTGGAGGAATTGCGGGCTTGCAGCGCCAGACACCTGGGTTCCTTCCTGACGATGGGAGCTGTCTGTACACAGTTTGCACATTGTCCCCGTGACCGTGTGGGGTTTCCCCTGGTTCTCCGATTTCCTCCCACACTCCAAAGACATGCAGGTTTGGAGGTTAATTGGCTTTGGTAAAGACTGTAAATTGTCCGTAGTGCGTAGGATGGTGCTCGTGTACTGGGATCGCTGGTCTCCGCGGATTGGTTGGGCCGAATGTCCTAATACCACGTAGTATCTCTACACTAAACTAAACTAAATAAAACACAGACAGCACCCAAGGTCAGGATCGAACATGGGTCTCTGCTGCTGTGAGTAGCTTTACCAGCTGTGTCACTTTGCCGCCGTTCGGCAGTGCACATATCCTCTGATCAATTACATGAACAGCCAGGTGTCAATGGCTTTGGTGAAGTTCAACAATCTGGACCTAAGTGGTTGATTTCATTTCAACTGGCAGCCAACATTAAATTCTGAATCCGCTCGACCGTACAAGTATTTGTATTTTCTTATCTGTTTGACAGTCAGTTTAGTTTCCGGTCACTTGTGCAGAGACACAGGGAAAAGCGTTTGTTGTGTGCTAGCCAATTAGCGGGAAAACTGGTGAGAGTTGTTGGGGACAGTCGGCTATGGAGGCCACGTCAATGGATCGTTCTAAGGTGGACGTTGACAGATTCTTGATCAGTAAGTGTGTCAGGGGTTATGGAGCGAAGGCAGGAGAATGGATTCGAGAGGGAAAGATTAATCAGCCATGACTGAATGGCGGAGTAGACTTGACGGGACGAATGACCTAATTCTGCTCCTAGAAATTATAGCTTACTACGAACTAGAATAAAACTGTTATACTAGACAGGCATTGAATGGAAAGTGAGAAGGAGATGGTCTACCTTCAATGAATTGCCTGCGAACAGGAACAGTGTTCTGGGTTACATCAAGTTATTATCAGCATCCAAGTCTCTCGGTAGCATAGTTGGAGATATTCCATTTCTGTGTCGGGAAGTTAGTATTTCCTACCTGTAGATCTATTGGGAAATGGCAAGGTGGTGAGGTTGGGTCTGTGCTTGAAAAGTGATTATTTGCACGATTTCTTAAATATAATAATAACACAGTTCTGTTCATTTCACAGATTCCACTCCACATGGATACGGAGGTAACGTATTTCGTTCAGTTTATGTTTAAATTTAGGAAAAACAGAATAATGGCGTGTTGATTTAAAAAAAACTTAGGTTTAGAACCTCTCTCTAATTTAAGGGGAGAACTTTTAACAGTGGCGCAGCTGCCTCACAGCGTTCGATCCTAACCTCTTGTGCTGTCTGTGCAGAGTGTGTACGTTCTCCCGACAAACAATGCTTATTCAAATCTATTTCCTCAACAGATAAATCGTACGGTTATGGTGGCTATGGTAATTCATTTATTTATGAATTATTTCTCCATTTATTCCAACGTGCGGGTTTGTAGGTTAATTGATCATCTGTAAATTGTCCCTGATGTATTGAGGTTGGATGCGAAAGTGGGATAACCGGGAAGTACCGTGAACGTGTGATCGATGGTCGGCGTGGACTTGGTAGCACGAGGGTCTATTTCCATGCTGCGTCTCTAAATCTACGTATACTGCACCTGATTCACGCAATATGTATGATTTTTGGATAGATATATTGATTTTGAAGGGATTAGAGTGCAGGAGGCCAAATGCAGGCAAATGGGGGCAATTTAGAGTGCCAAATGAAACAATATTGTAAGTCAACAAAGTCTCTCCTCAACCCATCCCGTAGTATAAGCCCGGCAAAGAGTAAGATATTTGTAGAGATAAGGTAGTGCAGATGTTGTTTTACACAAAATGCCAAATCACTGGAGAACATGGAGGTGACGTTTCAGGACATATTGAAGAAGGGTCCATCCGATCCCATACCGATCCCATAAATGATAGGGTTAAAGTAAGTTGAGCGTTTGACGGCACTGGGGCTGTACTCGCTGGAATTTCGGATGATGGGTGACCTCATTGAATCTTATCGAATGGTGAAATGTCTGGATAGAGCGAATATGAGCAGGAGACTTCTATTTTTGGTAGTGTATAGGAACAGGGGCCACATTCTCAGAATAAAGGAAGTGCCTTTTGAAAGGAGACGAAGACATATTTATTTAGTCAGAGGGTGATGAATCGATGGAGTTCATTGTCGCAGATGGCTGTGGATGCCAAGTAATTGGATATTTTAAGATGGAGATTGAGAGATTCTTGATTACTACATTTGTCAGGGACGATGGGGAGGTGGCAGGCGAATGGGGTTCATAGGGAACAATAGATTAGCCATAAATGAATTGTGGAGTAGACCTGATGGGCCGAATGGACTAATTCGGTTCAGATAACTTATGAACTTTTGGTACAGATTCTGCATTACACAAAAGGGCGCAGAGTGCTGGAGTAATTCCACATGTCGGGCAGAATTTCCGGAGAAATTGAAAGGCGCCGATTCGGCTCACATTGAAGAAGGGTCCAAACACAAAATGTCACCGAGCCATGGTCCCCGGAGATGCAGCTTAACCCGCTGAGTTACTCCAGCACTGTGTGTCTTAAAATGTTAGAAAACACATCCGTCATATCGGGGACTGGCTTAAAGACTGATCGTCCGATTTACCCCAAGGTTTAATGAAAACTGCATCTGATTGAGTTAAAATGTTAATTTCGGACACTGTATACAATGTTAGTGGTTCTGCCAGCGGCTCTACCAGCTCCACCGCTTTGCCAACTTGTAGCTCAACGTGTGGTGAAATATTAGCTACTCTCTTTAACAGATCAGGGACTGGCTGAGAGACTATTATTGGGCCAAATGCGGACTAGTGGAACTAGTGTAGATGGGGCAGCTTGGTCGGCAAGGGCAAGTCGGGCCGGAGGGCCAGTTTCTGTGCTTTATGAATCTGTGACTCTATGACAAGATTCGCCAGTTAAAAGCAAAAACACACCGACTGAGTGACGTTCATTTCCGAATTGTTTCTGCAAACAATATTCATGACTGTCTGTTGCTCCCACATGATATGGGCCCTCGAATGGCGGGTACGGTGGTTACGGTGGGTACGGAGGGTACGGTGGTAACCATGGATACGGTGGATATGGCGGGTACGGTGGATACGGTGGATACGGCGGGCATGGCGGGTCCGGTGGATACGGTGGACACGGTCGACACGGTGGACACGGTGGATATGGCGGGTATGGTGGATACGGTGGATACGGCGGGCATGGCGGATATGGTGGATACGGTTGATACGGTGGATACGGCGGCAGCCGTGGCGGATATGGTGGATACGGAAAAGATGGCTATGGTAAATATTCTGCTTCTCTCCTCATGTGGCAGCACAGTGACGTTGCGATAGAGTTGCTGCCTCGCAGCGCCAGAAACCGGGGTTCGATCCTGACCTCGGGTGGTGTCAGAACAGAGTTTGTGTGTAGACCCTGTGACCGTGTGGGTTTCCTCCGGGAGCCCTGGTTTTCCCCCACGTCCTAAAGACAAGTAGCTTTGTAGGTGAATTGGCTTCGGTAAAATTGTAAATTGTCAATAGTGTTCGATACTGTTAGTGTACAGGGAGATCAATGGTCGGCACGTACTTGAAGGGCCGAAAGGCCTGTTTCCAGGCGGTATAACAAACGTCACATATTCCTTTTCTCCGGAGATTCTGCCTGACCCGCTGAGGTACTCCAGCACTTTGTGTCTATCCTTAACTTAAACCTCTGTCCTCTGGTTCTTGATTACCCTCTTTTTGGGTAAAATTCTGAATATTCACCCTATCTATTCCCTTCCCAATTTCATACCCCTCTACCAGATCAGCCTTAACCCTTTTGAGCTCCAAGGAATAAAGTCCCATTCTTCAATAATCCTCGAAGAACCCACCATTATAAATGTGCAAAATTAAGTCCCATTTTTCGAAACGGGTAAAAATATTAGCAAATGGCTCGATCAGGTCTGGGGCCTGTTAAGGAACGTATGAGCGTAATTCTCGCATATTCCATAGCTAATAAATAAACTGTATCCGACTGAGTTAAAATGTTCATTTCTGAATTAAATACTGCAAAACATTGTTCATGCCAGTCTGTTTCTCCGACAGGAAACTTATCGTCGGCTGGATATGATGACGATGGTGGCTATGGTAAATTTATTGTGGATCAATATATTCTGTACTGTTTACCCAAAACACTGAAGGACAGGTGACAGTCAATACTGGAATAACGCAGAAGGCCAGAGGACCAGGGTTAATGTTTCATGTCGACAAGCTGCCAGTAGAAACTCCATCAGTGAGAGGAGCAGAATTCCTCACGGTTCACTCTTCAAGGAGGGAAGGGGTAGCGAACGAAGCGGGAATCCTAGGGTTCAACACTAGGGGTATTGAATTAAGTTCGGTTGACATGCGTTGAGTTGGGTTCAGGTTAGTGCATTTCAGTTTGCATTATTTTTGTGCAGTTCATCTTAGATTGTTTTTTTTATTCGAGTGTTCAGATTCGGGCAGTTGAGTTCAGTGCAGTTTAGTTTTGACCCGTTTAGTTGAATTCAGCTGAATTTAGTTCGTAGCAGTTCAGTTCAGTTTAGTTTCATGTAGTTCAGTTTAGTGCATTTCAGTTTAGCTTATTTTAGTGTAATTTAGTTTATTGTAGATTAATTTAGTTTAGTTATACAGCACGGACATACGCTCTTCCACCCACTATGTCCACACCAACCAACGGTCATCCGTTCACACTAGTTCAATGTTATTCCAGTTTCCCACCTACTCCCTCCACACCAGGACAAATTGCAGAAGCTAATTAACTTAGAAACCTGCGCGTCATTGGAGTGTGTGTGCAAACCGGAGCACCCGGAGAAAATCCACCCAGATCACGGGGAGAACTTGCAGACAGCATCTCGTAGTCAGGATCGAACAAGGGTCTCTGGCGATGTAAGGCAGCAACTGGACCGCGGCTATGCCGACATACTGCATGTTCAAGCATCAATACTTGCTGCAGTCAACGGGTGGTTTCCCAAGGAGTTGTATAGAATGCAGGCGAAACACAAGAGCGGAAGCGCAAAAGCTCTGACAACTTCTCCTGTCCTGATGATATTTCACTGATCAGAAACTCCGCCGAGTTCTTGCCAGACAGCTTAGCAGTGGGAGAATAGTCCGATCATATCACGGTGCACGGTGGCGCAGCGGTAGAGTTGCTGCCATACAACGCCAAAGGCACGGATTCGATCATGACCACGGGTTTTCTGCACGGAGTTTATACGTTTTCCCCGGGACCCAGACTGGTTTCCTCCCGGTGCTCCGGTTTCCTCCCACGTCCCAAAGACCTACGGGTTTGAAGGTTAAGTGGCTTTGTATAATTGTAAATTGTCCCTAGAATGTGTAGGATGGTGTGAGGGTCCGACTTGATCGATAGTTGGCTCGGACTCGGTGGGCTGAAGGGCCTCTTTTAGGACTACAATTAGGCCATTCGGACGATCAAGTCTATTCCGTCATTCAATCATGGCTGATCTATATTTCTCTCTCAACTCCATTCTCTTGCCTTCTCCCCATAACCCCTGCCACCTTTGCTAATCAAGAATCTGTCTATCTCTGTCTTAAAAATATCTATTGCCTTAGCCTCCACAGCCTTCTGTGGCAATGAATTCCACAGATTCACCACCGTCTGACAAAATAACTTCTCGTAGACTCTACCACCAGTCGAAATATCCTCTCCACATTCACTCTATCAGGTCTTTCGCTATTCGTCAAGTTGCATTGAGGTCCCCTCTCATCCTTCTAAACTGCAGCGAGTACGGACCCAGTGCCTTTAAACGCTCGTCATATGTTAACCCGATCATCCCCGGGATCATTTCCGCAAACCTCCTATGGATCCTCTCTAGCGCCAGCACACCCTTCCTCAAATATGGGGCCCGAAACTGCTCACAACAATCCATATGGAGTCCAACCAGTGCCTTATGGAACTTCAGCATTACATCCCTATTTTTGTCTACTAGTCCTCGCAAAATAAATGCTATCATTGCGTTTGCCTTCCTTTCGTATCGTTACTGAATTGAATTGAATTAACATGCACTAAATTGAATTGAATTGAATTGAAATGAATTGAAATGATTTGAAACAAAATGAATTATGCAGCTTGAAAGCAGAACGTTCCTCCCACCGAGTCCATGCTGAACATCGATCACCCGTTCACACTAGTTCCATGTTATACCACTTTCCCATGCATTCTTTACAAACAAGTGGCAATATACACGTGCTCCCTAACTTTAAACAATGCCTATTTTGCAGTTATTATTATGCTATTCGGCAGAGTGAAATATTTTGTCTATTGTGGAGCCCGTTGAACGCAACAGCGCGTCAATAAGATTGTTTCAACGTAGAACCCCTGAGCGCGTGTTGTTGTGATGCACTGTTCTGTGTTCTACGCGGTACAGGGCCCTCTGACTGTGCCAACAATGATGCCACGTTAAACTAATCATCTCTGCATGCTCATGATCCACATCCCTGGATTTGTAAAATTGTAAATTGTTCCGAGTATGTGTAGGAGATCGTTCGTCGGCCCGGACTCGATGGGCCGAAGGGAATGTTTCCGTGCTGTATTTCTAACTATACTAAACTAAGGTAAAGTAAAATAAAGTAAACTATACTCGACTGTTTACTTTTCCACCCTAAGGATAAAAGTCTTGACTGTCTACCCTATCTGACTTTCACTTCGATCAACTGATGTTCAAAAGTTAAATCTTTTTTTTTGCAGGCAAACTGTTCTCTAGGACTGAATGCTCTACATACTACGTTGCTGCTGTTGCTTAGCCTCGACTTCATGAACCTATTTCTTGTTAATTCTCACTGCCATTTGAAAAGACGGCTTTAAACGCAATCATCTTCGCAAAATAAAATCTCATATCTATAAAATTTGGGTGCCATTTTTATTGCAATTCTATGGATGCTGGTAAAACAGCATGTCATGGTATTACGGTTTTGGGGATAAGGCAGGGGAATGGGGTTAGGAGCGATATAAATACATTAGCTATGTTTGACCGAAGGTGCAGAGTTGATGGGATGAATGGCCTAATTCATTTCCTGTCGCTTATGAAAACAGCGCGTTTCATTATGCATTTCACAGGTGGTCCCCCCTTCCCACTCCCCCCCTCACCCAACCTCCATTCTGTTGACTCCAGTTATGCCTCATGCTGCCTCGGCAAGGCCAGCAGCATAAGCAAGGACGAATCGCACCCTGGGTACTCCCTCTTTTCCCTCTCCCATGAGGCAAAAGGTTTTGTAGTGTAAAAATGCACACCTCCAGATTCAGGGATACTTCCTTCTCAGCTTCTATGGGCAACTGAATCATCCTGCCACAACCAAGCCAACAATGGGCCTTTGTGGTTTCCACCTTTCATTCATTATCGATGCTTTTTCATACCTCCCATTATTTTTCTCGAAGTGCCGCATATATCTCTTGTTCTCATTTCCCCTGACTCACAATCTGAAGAAGGGTTTCGACCCGAAAAGTCCCCTCTCGCCAGAGATGCTGCTTCACCCGCTGAGTTCCTGTAGCTTTTTGTGTCCGTCTTCAAACATTTTCCAATGTTCTATGGATTCAGGTTCAGTTCCTGTTGATTGGAGGGTAGCTAATTTTATCTCACTTTTTAAGAAAGGAGGGAGAAAGAAAACAGGAAATTATAGACCAGTTAGTCTGACATCGGTGGTGGGGAAGATGCTGGAGCCAACTATAAAAGACGAAATTGCGGAGCATTTGGATAGCAGTAACAGGATCGTTCCGAGTCCGCATGGATCTACGAAGGAGAAATCATGCTTGACTAATCTTCTGGAATGCTTTGAGAATGTAACTAGGAAAATGGACAGGGGAGACCCGGTGGATGTAATGTACCTTGACTTTAAGAAAGCCTTCAACAAAGTCCCACATGGGAGATAAGTAGGCAAAATTAGAACACATGGTATTGGGGGTAGGGTACTGACATGGATAGAAAGTTGGTTAGCAGACAGAAAGCAAAGAGTGGGGATAAATGGGTCCCTTTCAGAATGGCAGCCAGTGACTAGTGGGGTAACGCAAGGTTAGGTGCTGGGACCGCAGCTATTTACAACATACATTAATGACTTGGATAAACGCATTAAAATTAATATGAGCAAATTTGCAAATGACACAAACTGGGTGGCAGTGTGAACTGTGATAAAGATGCTATAAGGTTGCAGGGTCACTTGGGCAGGTTGTGTGAGTGGGTGGATGCATGGCAGATGCAGTTTAATGTGGATAAGTGCGAGGTTATCCACTTTGGTGGTAAGAATATTAATGCAGATTATTATATGAATGGTGTCAAGTTAGGAAAAGGGGATATACAACGAGATCCGGGTGTCCTAATGCATCAGTCACTGAAAGGAAGCAAGCATGTACAGTAGGCAGTGAAGAAATCTAATGGAATTATGGCCTTCATAAAAAGAGGCGTTGAGTATAGGAGCAAAGAGGTCCTTCTGCAGTTATACAGGGGCCTAGTGAGACCGCACCTGGAGTACTGTGTGCAGTTTTGGTCTCCAAAGTTTTAGGAAGGATAGTCGTGTTATTGAAGGCGTGCAGCGTAGGTTTACTATGTTAATGGCGGGACTGTCGTATGTTGAAAGACTGGATCGACTAGGCTTGTATACAATGGAATTTCGAAGAATGAGAAGGAACCTTATTGAAACATTATTAAGGGGTTGGACACGTTAGAGGCAGGAAACATGTTCCCAATGTTGGGGGAGTCCAGAACCACGGGCCACAGTTTAAGAATAAGGGGTAGGCCATTTAGAACGGCGGTGAGGAAAAACATTTTCAGTCAGAGAGTTGTAAATCTGTGGAATTCTCTGCCTCAGAAGGCGGTGGAGATCAATTCTCTGAGTGCTTTCAAGAGAGAGCTAGATAGTGCTCCTAAGGATAGCGGAGTCAGGGGATATGGGGAGAAGGCAGGAGCGGATTAGAAATGATCAGCCATGATCACATTGAATGGTGGTGCAGGCTCGAAGGTCCGAAGGACTTACTCATGCACCTATTGCCTATTGTCTATTTTGTAACTGCCATCGTCCTCCACCTTAGCGCACAGTGCTTGGAAACTGGAGGGCGGTGATCCCTCGAAGTTCTGGAGAAGATTTTAAGGTGACGGAGAAAAGATTTAAAAGGAATCTGAGGAGTAACTCTTTCACACAAAGGGTGGTGGGGATATGGATCACACTAAATTAAACTGCCGCAGACAAGGTGATAAGTGATGAAAACTGACATAACGAACGATTTTGTTATTTTTAGTGTGTTTACAAAAGTTTGTGTAAAGGTTCTCTGGTTTGTTTTATGTGGGGAGTGGGGGAGGGGGTCAGGAGAAACTTTTTTTTCAATCTCTTACCTTGCCGGAGATGCGATTGTTTTCCGGATCGTATCGCCGGTCACGCTGCGGTCTAACATCATGGAGCTGTCGGCCTTGCTCGGGACTGACTCTTAACCCCACCGCTGGGCCGTGGTCTGACCATCGGAGCCTGCGATCCCTTGCCCGGATTCGACGCCCCAACTGCGGCCCATGCATTTCAACAACGATGAGTTCGCAGTCTTGGGTAGAGACTGATGTCGGGAAGATCCAAAGTCGCAAGAGGTTCGACTATCCCCGAGCCGGGGTCCGATCGCCCGGCGCGGGGGAGCTTAGATCTCCCCGATGTGGGTGCTTGATCGCCCCGACGAGGGGTGCCCGACCGCCGATTACGGGACCCAAGATCGTCCGCTCCGTCTTCCATCACAGTGAGGAATGTGGAGGAGTCACAATGGTCAATGTTTATTTTAAACTGTATTTTGTGTGCCTTGTTGCTTTTTATTGGTATGATTGTACAGGAAATGACATTCCTCGTATGTTGCATAACATGCTTGGCTAATTAACAATGAGTATAATTATGATTATGATTATGATTTTGTCCGATGATACAGAGGGACATAGAAAATCCAGTGACTTGCGGTCAGTGGTCTCCAATCCAATATCGAGTTATATAGTCAGAGTGATACTGTGAGGAAGCAGGCCCTTGAGACCAACTTGCCCACACCAGCTAACATGTCCCAGCGACACTGGTCCCACCTGCCCACATTTGGTCCATATCCCTCCAAACCCGTCCTATCAATGTACCTGTGCAACTGTATATTAAATGTTGGGATTGTCCCTGCCTCGCCTACTTCCTCTGGCAGCTTGTTCCATCCACTCGCAATCCTTTGTATGAAATTGTACCCCGCACATACATTTTAAATCTTTTCCTCTTCACCTCAAACCTATGTCCTCTGATCCTCGATTCACCTACTCTGGCCAAGGGACTCTGTGCATCTAATATCATGCAGGCAAGGATGTAATAACACACTTTGAGAAATTGTATTCTGGGTTAATGGATTAAAGTATTTGGCAGGAACATTTGAGTGGCGATGTACAGATACTGATGACACTTTACTTTATTGCCACATGTACCTCGCGTGCCTCGCTACAGTGAAATGCTTTGTTTTGCTTAGAACTGAGGTACATTGAAAAGCTTTTGTTGCGTGCTGTCAGGTCAGTGAACAGGTACACAATAAGGCAATAAGGTTTAGTGCAAGATAAAGCCAGGAATGTCCGATCAAGAATGGTCCGAGGGTCACGAATGAGGTAGATCGTAGTTCAGTGCTGCCCGGTGGTTGTGGCAGGATGATGATTCCAGAGCAATACGCCAGTGGAGCCAGGTGTAGGCGCCGCCAACGTGACAATCCTATCTATTGCCTTCCCTCTCCCACTGGAACTATAGGGCATTGCGTCAGAATTAAAGGACGTTCTTTACAAAAGAACACGAGGAGGTATTTGTTTCGTCAGATGGTGGTGAATATGTGTAATTATTTGCCACAGAAGGCTGTAGATGGATGTAAGTCAATGGATATTTTTAAGGCAGATATAGAGATTCTTGATAAGTGCGGGTTTCTGGTGTTATTGGGAGAAGGCGGGGAATGGGGTTAGAAGGGATTGATAGACCAGCCATGGTTGAATGGCTGAGGAGACCTGATGGGCGAATGGCCTAATTCTGCTCCAATCACTTATGATCTGATGATATTGCAGAAAGGCACGCAGCCTCCCCCCCCCCCCCCACACACCACCCGGACACCAACACCTTTCAATCCCATTTTAACTGCAACCATCTCGATATTTGTTAAGCCCGTGCTACAAGCCAACTTAACCACATCTGTCCATTGACCCCATCCCTTGCGGGTTTGTTTCGGTTTGGTATGGTATGATTTGATTATGTTTGGTATCGTTTGTTGTGCTGGTGGCCTTGCCGATGCAGTGTGAGGTGTAAATGTTGTCAACAGAAGGGAGGTTCGTTTGTGTGATGGACAGGGCTGCATCCGCAATTCTCTGATCTTTCTTGCT
The DNA here is from genome assembly GCF_053455715.1 of Rhinoraja longicauda. Taxonomy (NCBI): domain Eukaryota; kingdom Metazoa; phylum Chordata; class Chondrichthyes; order Rajiformes; family Arhynchobatidae; genus Rhinoraja; species Rhinoraja longicauda. Next base: position 10,620,099 of record NC_135986.1, read on the forward strand.
GACTTGGATGGAGCTGCTGCGAAACCATGCGGTGTTGCATTCTCCTAAACCTCTCCTATCCACGTGGCTATTTAAAAGGTACCGGCCACAGTGTGAATTTGGAAACTCCACACACAGTGGAGGAATTGCTGCCTATGAGCGCCAGAGACCTTGGTTCCTTTCTGACCATGGGTGCTGCCTGTGCAGAATTTGTACATTCTCCCCGTGACCGTGTGTGGTTTCGGCGGGTTCCCCGATTTCCTCCCGCACTCCAAAGACATGCATGTTTGGAGGTTAATTGGCTTTGGTAAAGACTGTAAATTGTCCCTGGTTTGTTGCATGGTGCTTGTGTACGGGGATCCCTGGTCTCCACTGATTCGGTAGGCCGAACGGCCTGTTTCCACGTTGAATCACTGCACTAAACATAACACAGATGTTTTGTGTGTCTTGTTGCTTATTTTTATATCACTGTATAACAAATCAAATTCCTCGCATGTTACATAACATATTTGCAAATGTGCGGTTGACAATCCCTAGTGTAATGGGCACCTTCTTAATCTCTTGAATGGGGGTAGGGGTAAAGACTTGATTGGGATCATCAGGTGGGCAACCTCCTTCCTTGGTGTTTCGTTGATAGGCCCACCACCGGAAGATCACCCCTCATCCACCGTTCCTAGGAATAGATTCCCAGCCTACTCAACCTCTCCCTGTAGCTCAGACCCTCTAGTCCTGGGAACATCCTCGTAAATATTTTCTGTACCCTATTCAGCTTGACAACATGGTGCAATGATACAAAATGTGCAGCGGAGTATTGACAAAACAAATGGGATGGCACATTTAGTCAGCATGGATGAGCTGTGTCCTAGTCTTATGATTCTGTGGATCTGTGGCTACAGAGAAAGATTGTTGACGTTTCAGGTCAGTAACCTCTCAGTGGAACAGGAAAACCGAGAAAAAATAGAAATATTTCAGGAGCAGCAAATGTTGCTACCGTAGCACAATAGTTAGAGGACTTTTGGAGAGGTTCAAGGATGGGAATGTTTTGGAGGGATATGGGGCAAACGCAAGCAGGTGGGACCAGTGTAGATGGGGCAACATTGTCGACAGGAGCAATTTGGGGCAAAGGATCGATTTCCATTCTGTGTGACTCTATGACTCTATCAGGATTCACTACCCATGACACGGTCATCTCGGTCTCTGACACCGACGACAGAGCATCCTTGAAGAGGGTGAATCCACGCAATGTATACGGTCCAGACAGTGTACCTCCTCGAGCGCTAATGCCCTGCGCGTATTAACTGGCTGCTCCATTCAGGGACATCTTCAACCTCCCTCTTCTGCAGTCTGAGATCCCCACTTGTTTCAAAAGAGCATCTATCGTGGTGGATCCCAAGAAGAGGATTTGGCAGCACAGTGGCGCAGCTGGTTGAGCCGCTGCCTCACAGCACCAGAGACCTGGGTTTCATCCTGACCTCAGGCGCTGTCCATCTGCGTGTGTGTGTGTTTGTCATAGTGTGTTGGGACTGGATGCCAAAGTGCGATATCGTACAACTTGTGCGATCGGGTGATCGGTTGAGACTTGTTAGACTGGAGAGCCTGTTTCCATGCCGTATCTCTGAACTAACGGCAGCCACGGTGACGCAGCGGTAGATTTGCAGCCTAACAGCGCTTGCATTGCCGGCAAACGGATTTTATCCGACTACGGGTGCTGTCTGTACGGAGTTTGTGCGTTCTCCCCGTGGCCGCGTGGGTTTTCTCCGAGATCTTCGGTTTCCTTGCACACTCCAAACGTGTATAGGTTAATTGGCTTGTTGTGTGTATAAATTGTTTCAAGTGTGCGTAGGACAGTGTTAATGTGCAGGGATCGCTGGTCAAAGGCCCTGATTCCGTACTGTATCCCTAAACTAACCGAATCTAAACTAAACTAAACGTAACTAAACTAACCTAACCTAACCTAACCTAACCTAACCTAACCTAACCTAACCTAACCTAACCTAACCTAACCTAACCTAACCTAACCTAACCTAACCTAACCTAACCTAACCTAACCTAACCTAACCTAACCTAACCTAACCTAACCTAACCTAACCTAACCTAACCTAACCTAACCTAACCTAACCTAAACTAAACTAAACTAAACTAAACTAAACTAAACTAAACTAAACTAAACTAAACTAAACTAAACTAAACTAAACTAAACTAAACCAAACTAAACTAAACTAAACTAAACTAAACTAAACTAAACTAAACTAAACTAAACTAAACTAAACTAAACTAAACTAAACTAAACTAAATTAACTAAACTAAACTAAACTAAACTAAACTAAACTAAACTAAACTAAAGTAAACTAAACTAAACCAAGACCATGGAGACCTGCCACGATAACTAATGTCTGGTTGCACTTCACTGAAATCCACCGTAATAAAACGCTTCAGCAGGTGGGTTATGATGTGAATCATATTTCACCCCAGAAGTGACCTGGATCTGCTTCAGTTGCCCCACATCAGGTCAGCAGCAGATACGATCTCACCAGCTCTCCACTCTGTTCTGGACCATCTAGATAACAGGAACACATAATTCAAGCTGTTGTACATCTTGGTGGCACGGTAACGCAGAAGTAAAGTTGCTGCCTTACAGCACCCAGAGACCCGGCAACCTCTGCTTTGACCATTTTCACGCCTTAATCTAGTCTCCCTCACCCCTGACTCTCAGTCTGAAGAAGGGTCATGAACCAAATCGTCACCGATTCCTTCTCTCCTGGGATGCTGCCTGTTCCGCTGACTTACTCCACCATTTTGAGTCTACGCGGGTACGAACCTGACTTTGGTTGTTGTCTGTAAAGAGTTTGAACGTTCTTAATGTGAGCGAAGACAGACACAAAAAACTGGACTAACTCAGCGGGTCAAACTGCATCTCTGGGGAAAAAGTATATGTGACGTTTCGGGTCGAGCCCCTTTTTCAGACTGAGAGTCAGGGGAAAGGGAAACGAGAGATATAGTCAGTGACGTTGAAAGAGAGAACAAATGGATGAAAGATATACAAAAAAATAGATGATAAAGGAAACTGTGGCCTAGCTGAAAACAACTGTGGCTTGGCTGAAGACAAGTATAAACAATGATACGAGTAGAGACAGTTCCTTGCTACAGGATAGTGCTAGTGCACAGGGATCGGTGGTTGGCCAGGTCTAAGTGGGCCGAAGGGCATGTTTCCACGTCGCGTCTCTTTAAAAAAAGACATCGGTTCCTGCTCAGCTTTCAACACCTTCACTCGAAACACTAGCTGCTCGCTTTGGCAGCACACATAGCAAAATCGCAACAATGCAGACAACATTAACATTTCCACGGCGCAAGGGTTTCACGCAGATTCGCGCAGTGCTCCATTTCTTGAAGGGCGGCTCACGAAATCAGCTGGTAGAGCGGCAGAGTCCTGGGTTCGATCCTGACCTCGGGTGTTGACTGTGTTTGTGTGTGTGGAGTTTGCACGTTCTCCATGTGACCCGTGTGGGTTTCCTCCGTGAGCACCGGTTTTCAGAAAGGGATAATTTGCTCAGTATTACGTTTATTGTAATCACGTGCACTTAGGTACAATGAAAAGCATTGCTCAGCAGGAAGATACTATGTGCACAATATAGTTCATAAGTTCATAAGTTATTGGAGCGGAATTAGGACATTCGGCCCCTCAAGTATACTCAGCTATTCAATCACGGCTGATCTGTCTTTCCCTCTCAAATACATTCGCCAGCCTTCTCCCCATGACCCCTGACACCCATACCAATCAATTAATCAACTAAACTATTACTTCGCCTTGCAGCACATCAGTTCTCTTGACAAAGTTCAATGTCTGCAATGGGGTAGAGATGAATTGGACACTACCCTAGCTAATGGGTGGACCATAGACAAAGTGCAATTTCCTCAATGGTGCAGACGTATATCGGTCCCTAGCAGATGGATGGAACGTTCAGGAGCCTGATAACAGGCGGGAAGAAGCTGTTCCTGAGTCTGGTGGTGCGCGCTTTCAAACTCTGTACCATTCTCGCAAAGGGTGCAGGGAAAGAAAGACAGGCCGTGTGTGAGTCACGCCTTTGGATACATGGACTGCTCCTTCGGCTCCCCCTCCTACACTGTGAGCTTGAATGCTCCAACCTCTGGCAAACGTTTTGCCGCCATGCCTTATCCAGCATTTTTTGGCCTTCCATCGTTACTTGATCGAGTACTTGGCAATTGCCGTTTATCTGATAAGGTGATCTTTCCAGTCGGTGACCTGTTCCACCAGGTATCGTTTGGAATATTTTCTCAGGCTGATATTGAAATCAGATGGTTGCAAAGGACTGTAGTACAAGGGAACATAGACAAGGCTCTTCCATGTCCTGTACAGTGTAGAACGTAGCTTCAGTGGCACTGTGGAGCAGTGGCATAAAGTTGGTTTATAGGTAGGATAGTCCATGGGTGTAGGATAATGTACGGGGCTGATCGCTGGTCGACGTGGGCTCATTGTGCCGCCGAGCCTATTTCAACGCTGTATCGTTAAATCAAATTTTAATAAAGACAATAATAATAGGGTCACAATAGTGGGGTGAGACTGTTCTTTGTTCCTAGTATGTGTCGGATAGTATGAGTGTGCGGGGATCGCTGGTCGGTGCGTACTCGGTGAGCCCAAGAGCCTGTTCCCGCGCTGTATCTCGAAACTAAACTAAACTTTACATTTGTTTTTGACTTATATAAATGATTAAACAATTTTATCCAGAGTGAGATGAGAAAATTTACTGAGTAAGCTTGAAGCAAGGAGGAAGATTGGATTCATAGTTTCCTAAGATGGTTTGGGTAACCTTTCTTGTGTGGGAAGGAACTGCAGATGCTGATTTACACCGTAAATTGACACAAAATGATGGTGTAACTCAGCGGGGCAGGCGGAATCTGTGGACAGAAGGAATGGGTGCCGTTTCGGGCAGAGACCCTCCATCAGTCTGAGCTCAGACTGAAGAAAGATCCCGACCTTAAACGTCATTCAATCCTTCTTCCCAGAGATGCGGCCTGTCCAGAATTTTGTGTCGATCTTGGGTAACCTTTCTTGCTGACCTTTCCACGTGCTTGAATAAATACACTTTGAAAATTTGGGATGAGATGGTATGAACTAAACGGAGAGGTTGAACATACTCAGACCATAACCCTCCAATCCCCTCCTATCCATATACCTATCCAATTTACTCTTAAATAATAAAATCGAGCCAGCCTCCACCACTTCCACCGGAAGCCCATTCCATACAGCCACAACCCTCTGAGTAAAGAAGTTCCCCCTCATGTTACCCCTAAACCTTTGTCCCTCAATTCTGAAGCTATGTCCCCTTGTTGGAATCTTCCCCACACTCAAAGGGAAAAACCTACCCACGTCAACTCTGTCCGTCCCTCTCAAAATTTAAAAAACCTCTATCAAGTCCCCCCTCAACCTTCTACGCTCCAAAGAATAAAGACCCAACCTGTTCAACCTCTCTCTGTAGCCTAAGTGCTGAAACCCAGGCAACATTCTAGTAAATCTCCTCTGTACCCTCTCCATTTTGTCGACATCCTTCCTATAATTTGGCGACCAGAACTGCACACCATACTCCAGATTTGGCCTCACCAATGCCCTGTACAATTTCAACATTACATCCCAACTTCTATACTCGATGCTCTGATTTATAAAGGCAAGCATACCAAACGCCTTCTTCACCACCCTATCCACATGAGATTCCACCTTCAGGGAACAATGCACAGTTATTCCCAGATCCCTCTGTTCCACTGCATTCCTCAATTCCCTACCATTTACCCTGTACGTCCTATTTTGATTTGTCCTACCAAAATGCAGCACCACACACTTATCAGCATTAAACTCCATCTGCCATCTTTCAGCCCACCCTTCCAAAAGGCCCAAGTCTCTCTGTAGACTTTGAAAATCTACCTCACTATCAACTACTCCACCTATCTTAGTATCATCTGCATATTTACTAATCCAATTTGCCACACCATCATCCAGATCATTAATGTAAATGACAAACAACAGTGGACCCAACACAGATCCTTGGGGCACTCCACTAGACACTGGCCTCCAACCTGACATACAATTGTCAACCGTTACCCTCTGGTATCTCCCATTCAGCCATTGTTGAATCCATCTTGCAACCTCACTATTAATACCCAACGATTTAAACTTCTTAATCAACCTTCCATGTGGAACCTTGTCAAATGCCTTACTGAAGTCCATATAGACAACATCCACAGCCTTGCCCTTATCAATTTCCCTGGTAACTTCTTCAAAAAATTCAAGAAGATTAGTCAAACATGACCTTCCAGGCACAAATCCATGTTGACTGTTTCTAATCAGGCCTTGATTATCCAAATAATTATATATATTGTCCCTAAGTATCTTTCCCATTAATTTTCCCACCACAGACGTCAAACTAATAGGACTATAATTGCTAGGTTTACTTTTAGAACCTTTTTTAAACAAAGGCACAACATGCGCAATGCGCCAATCTTCCGGCACCATCCCTGTTTCTAATGACGTTTGAAATATTTCCGTCATAGCCCCTGCTATTTCTGCACTAACTTCCCTCAATGTCCTAGGGATTATCCTATCAGGACCTGGAGACTTATCCACTTTTATATTCTTCAAAAGTGTCCGTACCTCCTCTTTTTTAATCCTCCTAATTTCCATCACTACTCTACTTGTTTCGCTTCCCTCACATAATTCAATATCCTTCTCCTCGGTAAATACCGAAGAAAAGAAATTGTTTAATATCTCCCCCATTTCTTCCGGCTCAGCACATAGCTGTCCACTCTGACTCTCTAATGGACCAATTTTATCCCTCACTATCCTTTTGCTATTGACATATCTGTAGAATCCCTTGGGGTTTACTTTTACATTACTTGCCAAAGCAGCCTCATATCTTTTTTTCGCTTTTCTAATTTCCTTTTTAAGATTCCTTTTACATTCTTTATATTCCTCAAGAACCTCGTTTACTCCCTGCCGCTTATATTTATTGTATATCTACCTCTTTTTCCGAACCGAGTGTCCAATTTCCCTGGAAAACCATGGCTCTTTCAAATTATTATTCTTTCCTTTCCACCGAACAGGGACATAAAGACTCTGTACTCTCAAAATTTCACCTTTAAATATCCTCCATTTCTCTATTATATCCTTTTCATAAAACAACAATTTCCATTTCACTCCTTTTAAATCCTTTCTCATCTCCTCAAAATTAGCCTTTCTCCAATCCAAAATCTCAACCCTTGGTCCAGATTTGACCTTCTCCATAATGATATTGAAACTAATGGCATTATGATCACTAGACCCAAAGTGCTCCTCAACACATACCCCCGTCACCTGACCCATCTCATTTCCTAAAAGGAGGTCCAACACTGCCCCTTCTCTGGTAGGCACCTCTACGTATTGCTGCAAAAAACTATCCTGTTCACATTTTACAAACTCCAAACCACCCAGCCCTTTAACAGAATGTGATTCCCAGTCTATATACGGAAAATTGAAATCACCCACAATCACCACTCTGTGCTTACTACTAATATCTGCTATCTCCTTACATATTTGCTCTTCCAATTCTCGTTCCCTATTTGGCGGTCTATAATACACCCCTATAAGTGTTGCTAAACCTTTCTCATTTCTGAGTTCCACCCAAACAGCCTCCTTAATCGAGCCTTCTAGTCTGTCCTGCCAAAGCACTGCTGTGATATCCTCCCTGACAAGCAATGCAACACCCCCACCTCTTGCCCCTCCGATTCTATCACATCTAAAACCATGAGAGGCAGACTCTTTTACCCAGGGTAGGGGAATCAAGAAGCAGAGGACATAGGGTTTAAAGCGAGGTGGTGGGGGGGGGGGGGTTTATTGGAGCCAATGGTCGACATATTTACACAAAGGGTGGTTCCGGGGTAAGTATATGGAACGAACTACCTGAAGGGGCAGCTGAGGCAAGTCATACCACAATGTTTAAGCAACATTTATGTAGCCACATGGCTACGGTAGGTTTAGTGGGATAAGGGCCAATCACATTCAGGTGGAACTAGTGTAGATGGGGCATGTTGGTCGGCGTGGGCAAGGTGTGACGGCCATGTTTAATGCTGTATTTCATGACAGTATGATTCTATGACACTTGTGTATGCTGAGTATGAAGGGACATTCACGGATCACGTACAGGCAGAGGCGATTATTTTAACTATATCATGCTCAGTATGGACATTGTGGGCCGAAGGGCCCGTTCTGTACTGTACTGTTCTGTGCTCCGTGTTAAAAATCTTCGCAATCAATGAGTTTAGTTTTCTTTATTTTTAAGTGTATCGAGGTACAGACAAAAGCTTTTGATGTGTGCGAGCCCGACAGCGGAAAGTCAATACAATCAAGCCACCCACAGTCTACAGATACATGATAAAGGGCATAAAGTGAATAACATTTAGTACAAGATAAAGCCAGTAAAGCCCTATCAAGCTTAGTCCGAGCATCTCCAAAGAGATAGATAATAGTTCAGGAATGCTCTCAATTTGTTGGTAGGATGGTACAGTTGCCCGATAACAGCCGGGAATAAACTGTCCCTGAAACTGGAGGTGTGCGTGCTTACACTTTTATAGAACTCGCCCGATGGGAGAAGAGAGAAGAGGGAGTGCCCGGGGTGGGGGTGATCCTTTATTGTGCTGGTGGCCTTGCCGAGGCAGCGTGAGGTGTAAATGGAGTCAAAAGAAGGTTTGTGTGATGGCTGGGCTGCATCCACAATTCTCTACAATTTCTTGCTGTCTTGGATGGAGCTGTTGCCAAACCAAGCTATGATGCACCCCGATACAATGATTTCTAGGGCAATCAGTGACACAATGGTGAAGTAATAGCCCCCTCACAAATTGAAACACTGCAGCAAATCCCATCAGAATTAGTTCATGAGTACTGATGAAATATTTAAAGATGGCAAATAAAATAAAGGGCATACTGTCCTCAGATGATTATCTCAAGTAGAAAAAATCACAATGTTCAGCAAGTTCCTTTGCAAGCTGCCTCATTTGCCAAGCTTGAGGCAGCAACGTGGCATGTGGGCAGTGACAAGAGCAAGAGGGCATGAAGGCAGTTGTCACGTGGCTAGGAGTCGCGTTATAGAGCCAAACATTGTGGCAACAGGCCCTTCATGCCAGCTTGCCCACACCGACCAACATGTCACATCTATACTAGTCCCACCTGACTTCGTTTAACCTATAGCCCTCTAAACGTGTCATGTCCATGTACCTGTCCAATAGTTCCTAAAAGGTACAATCACCCCTGCCTCGACTACCTCCAATAGCAGCTCGTTCCATCCACCCACCACTCTTTGTGTGAAAACATTACCCGTCAGCTTATGATCAAATATTTTCCCCTTCATTTTAAACTTATGTCCTCTGGCCATCGATTCACCTTCCCTGGGCAAGAGAGTCTTCCTCTCATGACTCTTCCTTTGTTCCTTTCATGAATTTTCCCCCAGCTTGCTCAAACTCTCTCTATAGCTCAGGCCCTCGAGCCCTGGCAACAGGCGCGTAAATCTTCTCTGCACCCTTTCCAACATGACTTCTTTCCTGTAACATGGTGCCTAGAACTGAACACCACGATAAATTTGGCCTCATCAACGCCGAATTCAACTGCAACATGACCTCCAAACGTCTAACCTCAATATATTGACTGAAGAAGTGCAACGGGCCAAAAGCCTTCATTAACCCCCCCCCCCCCATCTACCTGTGATGATAGCTTCCAGGAATTATGTCCCTGCACTCCGAGACCACTCTGTTGCACAACAATCACCAGAGACCGACCATTCAAGAGATTCAAGATTCACGATTCAAGATAGCTTTATTTGTCATCCAATATTGGACGAAATTCAGTCACCCACATTCCAACAATAAAAGCATTAAATAGGCATTAAAATGACACAACCCCAAAAACACACAAAAAAAAGAAACATCCATCAAAGAAACATCCATCACTGTGAGTCTCCTCCAGTCCTCTCCTCACTGTGATGGAAGGCCACAATGTCTTTTCCCTTCTCCTGCTGTCCTCTCCCGCAGTCAGGTTGTTGTGGTTGCAGGCCGCGCCGGACGGTCCGCAGCGGCCCGAGCCTCAGGCGAGTCGCAGCCGCTCCCGCAGCCTCCGAAGACGGCCGGCTCCGCCGATGATAAGTCCGATCCGGGGCGGGCGAACACGCTGCCACTGTTGCTGCACGTCGGGGCGGTCGTGGCTCCCGACATTGAAGCCCCCGTCCAGCCGAGAAAAATCCCGCGGCATATCTTAGGCCGCGCCGGACGGTGAAATGTCCGCGACCCAAGCCACGCGATCCGAGGCGGGCGAACCCGCTGCCGCTGCCGGAGCTACCGATGTCGGCATCCACGCGGCCCGAGCCTAAGGCGAGTCGCAGCCGCTCCCGCAGCCACCGAGGACGGCCGGCTCCGGTGATGGTAAGTCCGATCCGCGGGCTCTGCGAACCAGAGCCCTGGAGGCCGCCAGCTCCAGGAGTTGGGCCGATGGTAGGCCGCAGCAGGAACGGAGACAACACCCAGAAAACAAAGGTCGGGGCTCCGTACGGAAGGGACACCTAGTTACAACTTTACAGTTCCCCCCTCCCCCCACATACACACACAGTACACAAACACAAAAACACGACATCACAACTACAATTAAGACAAAAAACAACAACAAAAACACAAAGACAAATGGACCGCAGGTAAGCCGCAGCTGCTATGGCAGCGCCGCCATTTTGTCAATAAGCAGGACCTGCCCGTATTACAATTTAGAAAATGCAACACCTCACATTTCTTGCATGAATGTAACAAGGCGAATGGGCCAATGAAAACTGGGCTATAGATGTAATGTTTAATTTAGTTTAGTTTAGTTTGATTTAGTTGACCGAGTCCGGGCCGACCAGCTATTCCCGTACAATGACAATATTCTACATCCAAGGGACAATTGAGATATTGCCACGCGGAGTCCACCCACTCGGTCACACGGAGAACGTACAATCTCTGTACAGACTGCACCGGCAGTCAGGATCGAACCCAGGTCTCTGGCGCTGTAAGGCCGCAATTCTACTCCTGCGCCACTGTGTCGCACGAAAGTTGAGATGATCTGAACTGAATCTCAAGTTATTTGGACAAGTACATGGACAGGAAAGGTTCAGAGGGATACGAGACATTGCCAGACGTTTGAACAAACGGAACTAGCTTGGATTGGGCATTTTGTATGCCATAGACGAAATGCATCCCGATAAAATGCGTTCTGGGGCAATCTATGTTACCATGCTGAAGTAATAGCCCCCTCACAAATTGAAACACTGCAGCAGATCCCATCGGCAACAGTTCATGAATATTGATGGAATATTTGAAGATGGCAAATGGGATAAGTGTCATGCTGTCCTCAGATGATTATCTGAAGTAGAAAGAAAACCAAATGTTCAGCCAAATCCTTTGCAGGCTCCCTCGCTTGCCAAGCTTGAGGCATCAACGTGGCATTTGGTCAGTGCCGAGAGCCAAGGGAGCATGAGGGCAGTTGTCACATGCATAGACTCATGGAGTCATACAACGTGCCAACACCGACCAATATTTCCCATCTACACTGGTCCCTGTCCCTCTACACTTGCCCTGTCCATGCACATTTCCGATTGTTTCCTAGACGGTGCAATCGTCCTCGCCTCAAATACCTCCTCTGGCAGCTCGGTCATGCACCCACCACTCTTTGTGTGAAAACATTACCCCTTAGATTATTATCAAATATTTCCCCATTCACCTTAAAACTATGTCCTCTGTTCCTCGATTCACCTACTCTCGGCAAGAGACTCTTCCTCTCTTGACTATTCCTCTCTTGACTATTCCTCTCTTGAAATTTTTCAACCCTGCAAGATTACCCCTCGATCTCGCCGTCACGCCGATTCTGGCCTCTCTCCACTGGTTCCCTGTACGGTACAGAATCAACTTCAAACTCCTCCTATTCACATATAAAGCCCTAAATGGACGCCCCCCCCCGCCCTACTTCAAAAATCTTCTAACCCACCTCTCTAACTCCAGGTCCCTGAGGTCGGCCGACTTTGGGCTACTCACTATCCCGCGGTCTAGGCTTAAGCTCAGGGGTTACCGCGCTTTTGCGGTTGCAGCTCCTAGAATGTGGAACAGCATCCCTATCCCCATCAGAACTGCCCCCTCCATCGACTCCTTTAACTCCAGGCTCCAAACCTATTTCTACTCCCTAGCGTTTGAGGCCCATTGAGGAGGCGGCATGAACTGTTTTGTATGTGCTGTTATGTTTGTGTGCTACTGTATGTTTCATTTTTTCCTTAGTACCTAAACAGATGTACAGCACTTTGGTCAACGTGGTTTGTTTTTAAATGTGCTATACAAATAAAATTGACTTGACTTGACTTGACTCTTCCTCTCTTGACTATTCCTCTATTCCTCTCATGACTTTATTCAACCCTGCAAGATTACCCCTCCATCTCCTGCATGCAAGGAATATTGTCCCAGCCTGCTCAACCTCTGTCTATTTTTCAGGCCCTCGAGTCCTGGCAACATGCACTTAGATCTTCTCTGCACCGTTTCCAACTTGACAACGTCTCTCCTGTAACAAGGTGCCCAGAAGTGAACACATTACTCAACATTCGGCCTTATGAACGTCTTATACATGTACAAGAGTTACATGAACTCCCAATTTCCACACTCAATACTTTGACTGAAGAAGGAACATGTGCCAAAAGCGTTTTTGACCCATCCCACTATCTACCTGTTGTGCAACCTTCAAGGAATTATTTACCTGTACTCCGAGTCCCATCTGTTCTACAACACTCACCAGAGCCCTGCCATACAATATGCAGGTTCAGACCATGTTACACTCCAGAAACTCAAAAGTTGAAATGATCTTAATTGAATTTTAGGTATCATAAAATGCTGGAGTAACTCAGCAGGTCAGGCAGCATCTATGAGACAGTGAATGGGTGACGTTTCGGGTCGAGACACTTCTTCAGACTGATGTCAGGTGGCGGGACAAAGAAAGGATATAGGTGGAGACAGGAAGACAGTGGATGAACTGGGAAGGGGAGAACTTAATCTCAAGTTATTTGGAACAGTACATGGACAGGAAAGTTTAAGATGTACATGGGATACTACCAGACGTTTGGGCAAAAGAAACTAGCTTGGATAGGGCATATTTGACGTCATAGACGAGTTGATATGAAGCGTCTGTTTCCGTGCTGTGTGACTCAATGTTTAATGGATTTGTACTGTCAACCGAACGTTCATGAACCTAAACATTCATGAACCTAAACATGCATCTCTACTCCGCCGAATTGTACCATCTGCAAAAAGAAATGCAAAGTCTACAAATTTCCAATAAAACCTGAGTACACTGGAAAACGCCGATGTGGAACATCAAGCCATGTAATACAAGAGCTGGTCCTTCAGCCCAATATGTGTGTGCCAACCATATTGCCAACATTATCATTTTCGAACTACACCTCATTCATATCCATCCATTCCTTCAACATACATCTACAGGCCTATCCAAAAGATTATTCCCTGCCTCCACCACCACCACATGTTCCCATCACCCTCTGTGTAAAGGGACGTGCCCCGCACAACTCATTTAAACGTTGTCACTCTCACCTTAATGTTATGCCATCTATTATTTGATTTTTCCATCGTGGAAAAAAATTCTAACTACACTATCAACGCCACTCATAATTTTATATACTTCTGTCCAGTCTCGCCGCATCCTCCAGCGTTCCAGAGAAAACAATCAAAGTCTGTCCAACCTTTGCCTGTCGCTAATATCTCCCAATCCTGGCATCATTCTGGTAAAGGATCTGAAGAAGTGTCCCGCCCAAAACGTCACCCATCTCTTTCCCCCAGAAATGCTGCCTTACCGGCTGACTTACTCCAGCAATTTGTATCTATCGTACTGGGAAATCTTCTCTGCACTCTTTTCAAAGCTTCCACTTCTTTTCTGTAATATAGCGAACAGAACTGCTCGCAATACGACAAATGCGGCCTGACCAAAGCTCGAGAAAGCTGCATTACGACTTCCTGATTCTCAATTCAATGCCCCAAGCTATGAAAACAGGCCTACCAAACGCCATTTTTACGCCTCGATCTACTTGTTTTGCCACTTTCAGGGAGGAATGGACATGGATCGCACCATACCTCTGTACATGTATGCTATTATGTGGCATGTCGTATTTATCTGTACATTCCCCCTGACATTAGACACTCTTGACACTGAAATCATGAGGAAAACACAAAGAGTTGCAGGGACAGCGGGTCAGGCAGCATCTATGGAGGGATTGTAAAGCTGACATTTTAGTTAGGGGCGCTCATTCAGCCTGATTGTAGGAGGGGGATAAAACAAGATGTTGGAGTAACTCAACACATGGTTACAATCGAGCCATCCAGACTGTACAGATACATGAGAAAGGGAATAACATGAATCATGTTATGTGCAAGATAGTGCAGAGAGGTAGTCCATATAGCTCAGAGGAACTTCTACCATCGGGCAGACGATACAAGGCTTTCTACGCCCGCACCTCCAGACTCAGTAACAGCTTCATCCCCAGGGCCATAGCTGCTATGAACCGGTCCTGCTGAGCCGGATGGTCACATCCCACATTGAACCGGCACAGATCCACTTGCACTTTATTCTGTTTTAAAACTGCTCTAATTTGTTTCATTGGGTTGTTTAAATGAATGCTCACAAGCTAAGTAATTTATTGCATCGTATGGGTGGCGCATTCCCAATCTCGTTGTACCCATGTATAATGACAATAAAGATATATTTTATTTTATTGTATTGTAAGGTCCAATCAATGATGTTCCGATGGTCTTCAATGAGGTAGATAGTAGCTCAGGACCGCTCTCTAGTTGTATGTCGGATCGTTCAGTTGCCTGTCAATAGCTGGGAAGAAACAGTCCCTGAAACTGGCCTTATGTATTTTCACGCTTTTATACCTTCAGCCTGATGTGAGAGTGGGGAGTGACTAGAGTGCGACTCGTCCTTGATTGTGTCGGTGGCCTTACCGAGTCAGCATGATGTGTAAATGGAGTCAATGGATGGGAGCCTGGTTTGTATGATGGCCTGGGCTGCATCCGCAATTCTCTGCATTTTCTTGCTCCCTTGAATGGCGGTGTTGCGAAAACATGCTGTGATGCATTGCTGTAAACCTCTCCTATCCATGTAGCTATCTAAAAGGCACCGGTCACAGTGAGAATTTGGAAACCCCACAAACAGTGGAGGAATTGCGGGCTTGCAGCGCCAGACACCTGGGTTCCTTCCTGACGATGAGAGCTGTCTGTACACAGTTTGCACATTGTCCCCGTGACCGTGTGGGGTTTCCCCTGGTTCTCCGATTTCCTCCCACACTCCAAAGACATGCAGATTTGGAGGTTAATTGGCTTTGGTAAAGATTGTAAATTGTCCCTGGTGCGTAGGATGGTGCTCGTGTACTGGGATCGCTGGTCTCCGCGGATTGGTTGGGCCGAATGGCCTAATACCACGTAGTATCTCTACACTAAACTAAACTAAATAAAACACAGACAGCACCCAAGGTCAGGATCGAACATAGGTCTCTGCTGCTGTGAGTAGCTTTACCAGCTGTGTTACTTTGCCACCGTTCGGCAGTGCACATATCCTCTGATCAATTACATGAACAGCCAGGGATCAATGGCTTTGGTGAAGTTCAACAAGCTGGACCTAAGTGGTTGATTTCATTTCAACTGGCAGCAAACATTAAATTCTGAATCCGCTCGACCGTACAAGTATTTGCATTTTCTTATCTGTTTGACAGCCAGTACGTTACATGTTCACTCATCCCTGGCCAAGTTAGTGTCGTGAAGATTCATTGCTTTTGCCAAATGCCACGTTGCAGTTGGAGCCAACTTTGTGGTCAGATGGCTCTGAGGCACATAAAAGGCCTGGTTCACACAGCACACATCACCCCGAGTGTGACAACTCACCGCGAACATGTCGTGCCTTTGTTTCCTCCTCGTGGTCCTCATTGCGGCCACCGCCGTTGGTAAGTCTTTGTCAGAGGAGGTCCCTTGACATCAAAGATGACCGAGTTTGAGTTTAGTTTCCGGTCACTTGTGCCGAGACACAGTGAAAAGCGTTTGTTGCGTGCTAGCCAATTAGCGGGAAAACTGGTGAGAGTTGTTGGGGACAGTCGGCTATGGAGGCCACGTCAATGGATCGTTCTAAGGTGGACGTTGACAGATTCTTGATCAGTAAGTGTGTCAGGGGTTATGGAGCGAAGGCAGGAGAATGGATTCGAGAGGGAAAGATTAATCAGCCATGACTGAATGGCGGAGTAGACTTGACGGGACGAATGACCTAATACTGCTCCTAGAAATTATCGCTTACTACGAACTAGAATAAAACTGTTATACTAGACAGGCATTGAATGGAAAGTGAGAAGGAGATGGTCCACCTTCAATGAATTGCCTGCGAACAGGAACAGTGTTCTGGGTTACATGAAGTTATTATCAGCATCCAAGTCTCTCGGTAGCATAGTTGGAGGTATTCCATTTCTGTGTCGGGAAGTTAGTATTTCCTACCTGTAGATCTATTGGGAAATGGCAAGGAGGTGAGATTGGGTCTGTGCTTGAAAAGTGATTATTTACACGATTTCTTAAATATAATAATAACACAGTTCTGTTCATTTCACAGATTCCGCTCCACATGGATACGGAGGTAACGTATTTCGTTCAGTTTATGTTTCAATTTAGGAAAAACAGAATAATGACATGTTGATTTAAAAAAAACTTAGGTTTAGAACCTCTCTCTAATTTAAGGAGAGAACTTTTAACAGTGGCGCAGCTGCCTCACAGCGTTCGATCCTAACCTCTTGTGCTGTCTGTGCAGAGTGTGTACGTTCTCCCGACAAACAATGCTTATTCAAATCTATTTCCTCAACAGGTAAATCGTACGGTTATGGTGGCTATGGTAATTCATTTCTTTATGAATTATTTCTCCATTTATTCCAACGTGCGGGTTTGTAGCTTAATTGACCATCTGTAAGTTGTCCCTGATGTATTGAGGTTGGATGCGAAAGTGGGATAACAGGGAAGTACCGTGAACGTGTGATCGATGGTCGGCTTGGACTTAGTAGCACGAGGGTCTGTTTCCATGCTGCGTCTCTAAATCTACATATACTGCACCTGATTCACGCAATATTTATGATTTTTGGATAGATATATTGATTTTGAAGGGATTAGAGGGCAGGAGGCCAAATGCAGGCAAATGGGGGAAATTTAGAGTGCCAAATGAAACAATATTGTGTCAACAAAGTCTCTCCTCATCCCATGCCATAGTTTAAGCCTGGCAAGTAGTAAGATATTTGTAGAGATAAGGTAGTGCAGATGTTGGTTTACACAAAATGCCACATTACTGGAGAACATGGAGGTGACGTTTCAGGACCTATTGAAGAAGGGTCCATCCGATCCCATACCGATCCCATAAATGATAGGGTTAAAGTATGTTGAGCGTTTGACGGCACTTGGCCTGCACACGCTCGAATTTCGGATGATGGGTGACCTCATTGAATCTTATCGAATAGTGAAATGTCTGGATAGAGTGAATGTGAGCAGGAGATTTCTATCTGTGGTAGTGTATAGGAACAGGGGCCACATTCTCAGAATAAAGGAGGTGCCTTTTGAAAGGAGACGAAGACATACTTATTTAGTCAGAGGGTGGCGAATCGATGGAGTTCATTGTCACAGATGGCTGTGGATGACAAGTAATTGGATATTTTAAGACGGAGATTGAGAGATTCCTGATTACTACAGTTGTCATGGACGATGGGGAGGTGGCAGGCGAATGGAGTTCATAGGGAACAATAGATTAGCCATGAATGAATTGTGGAGTAGACTTGATGGGCCGAATGGACTAATTCGGCTCAGATAACTTATGAACTTATGGTACAGATTCTGCATTACACAAAATGGCACAGAGTGCTGGAGTAATTCCACATGTCAGGCAGAATTTCCGGAGAAATTGAAAGGCGCCGATTCGGCTCACATTGAAGAAGGGTCCAAACACAAAATTCACCGAGCCATGGTCCCCGGAGATGCTGCTTAACCCGCTGAGTTACTCCAGCGCGGTGTGTCTTAAAGTGTTAGAAAACACCTCCGTCATATCAGGGACTGGCTTAAAGACTGATCGTCCGATTTACCCCAAGGTTTAATGAAAACTGCATCTGATTGAGTTAAAATGTTAATTTCGGACACTGTATAAAATGTTAGTGGTTCTGCCAGCGGCTCTACCAGCTCCACCGCCCTGCCACCTTGTAGCTCAACGTGTGGTGAAATATTAGCTACTCTCTTTAACAGATCAGGGACTGGCTGAGTGACTATTATTGGGCCAAATGCGGACTGGTGGAACTAGTGTAGATGGGGCAGCTTGGTCGGCAAGGGCAAGTCGGGCCGGAGGGCCTGTTTCTGTGCTTTACGAATCTGTGACTATGACTGACTATCCACCTTCACACAAGATTCGCCAGTTAAAAGCAAAAACACACCGACTGAGTGACATTCATTTCCGAATTGTTTCTGCAAACAATATTCATGCCTGTCTGTTGCTCTCACAGGATATGGGCCCTCGTATGGCGGGTACGGTGGTTACGGTGGGTACGGAGGGTACGGTGGAAACCATGGATACGGTGGATATGGCGGGTACGGCGGACACGGTGGATACGGCGGGCATGGCGGGTACGGTGGATACAGTGGACACAGTGGACACGGTGGACACGGTGGATATGGCGGGTATGGTGGATACGGTGGATACGGCGGGCGTGGCGGATATGGTGGATACGGTGGATACGGCGGCGGGCGTGGCGGATATGGTGGATATGGTGGATATGGTGGATATGGTGGATACGGTGGATCCGGAAAAGGTGGCTCTGGTAAATATTCTGCTTCTCTCCTCATGTGGCAGCACAGTGACGTTGCGATAGAGTTGCTGCCTCGCAGCGCCAGAAACCGGGGTTCGATCCTGACCTCGGGTGGTGTCAGAACTGAGTTTGTGTGTAGTCCCTGTGACCGTGTGGGTTTCCTCCGGGAGCCCTGGTTTCCCCCCAGTCCCAAAGACAAGTAGCTTTGTAGGTGAATTGGCTTCGGTAAAATTGTAAATTGTCAATGGTGTTCGATACTGTTAGTGTACAGGGAGATCAGTGGTCGGCACGTACTTGAAGGGCCGAAAGGCCTGTTTCCATGCGGTATAACAAACGTCACATATTCCTTTTCTCCGGAGATTCTGCCTGACCTGCTGAGGTACTCCAGCACTTTGTGTCTATCCTTAACTTAAACGTCTGTCCTCTGGTTCTTGATTACCCTCTTTTGGGTAAAATTCTGAATATTCACCCTATCTATTCCCTTCCCAATTTCATACCCCTCTACCAGATCAGCCTTAACCCTTTTGAGCTCCAAGGAATAAAGTCCCATTCTTCAATAATCCTCGAAGATCCCACCATTATAAATGTGCAAAATTAAGTCCCATTTTTCGAAACGGGTGAAAACATTAGCAAATGGCTGGATCAGGTCTGGGGCCTATTAAGGAACGTATGAGCGTAATTCTCGCATATTCCATAGCTAATAAATAAACTGTATCCGACTGAGTTAAAATGTTCATTTCTGAATTAAATACTGCAAAACATTGTTCATGCCAGTCTGTTTCTCCCACAGGATACTAATCGTCGGATGGATATGATGACGATGGTGGCTATGGTAAATTTATTGTGGATCAATATATTCTTTACTGTTTACCCAAAACACTGAAGGACATGTGACAGGCAATACTGGAATAACGCAGAAGGCCAGAGGACCAGGGTTAATGTTTCATGTCGACGACCTGCCTGTAGAAACCCTGTCAGTGAGAGGCGCAGAATTCCTCACGGTTCACTCTTCACGGAGAGAAGGGGTAGTAAATTAAGCGGGAATCCTAGCGTTCAACACTAGGGGTATTGAATTAAGTTCGGTTGACGTGCGTTGAGTTGGGTTCAGGTTAGTGCATTTCAATTTGCATAATTTTTGTGCAGTTCATCTTAGATTGTTTTTTATATTCGAGTGTTCAGATTCGGGCAGTTGAGTTCAGTGCAGTTTAGTTCAGATCCGTTTAGTTTAATTCAGCTGAATTTAGTTCGTAGCAGTTCAGTTCAGTTTAGTTTCGTGTAGTTCAGTTTAGTGCATTTCAGTTTAGCTTATTTTAGTGTAATTTAGTTTATTGTAGATTAATTTAGTTTAGTTATACAGCACGGACATACGCTCTTCCACCCACTATGTCCGCACCAACCAACGGTCATCCGTTCACACTAGTTCAATGTTATTCCAGTTTTCCACCTACTCCCTCCACACCAGGACAAATTGCAGAAGCTAATTAACTTAGAAACCTGCGAGTCATTGGAGTGTGTGTGCAAACCGGAGCACCCGGAGAAAATCCACCCAGATCACGGGGAGAACTTGCAGACAGCATCTCGTAGTCAGGATCGAACAAGGGTCTCTGGCGCTGTTAGGCAGCAACTGGACCGCGGCTATGCCGACATACTGCATGTTCAAGCATCAATCCTTGCTGTAGTCAACGGCTGGCTTCCCATTGAGTTGTATAGAATGCAGTCGAAACACAAGAGCAGAAGCACAAAAGCTCTGACATCTTTTCCTGTCCTGATGATATTTCACTGATCTGAAACTCCGCAGAGTTCTTGCCAGACAGCTTAGCAGTGGGAGAATTGTCTGATCATATTACGGTGCACGGTGGTGCAGCGGTAGAGTTGCTGCCATACAACGCCAGAGGCACGGATTCGGTCCTGACCACGGGTTTTCTGCACGGAGTTTATACGTTCGCCCCGTGACCCAGACCGGTTTCCTCCCGGTGCTCCGGTTTCCTCCCACATCGCAAAGACCTACGGGTTTGAAGGTTAAGAGGCTTTGTGTAATTGTAAATTGTCCCTAGAATTTGTAGGATGGTGTGATGGTCCGGGGTGATCGATAGTTGGCTCGGACTCGTTGGGCTGAAGGGCCTCTTTTAGGACTACAATTAGGCCATTCGGATGATCAATTATATTCCGTCATTCAATCATGACTGATCTATATTTCTCTCTCAAATCCATTCTCTTGCCTTTTCCCCATAACCCCTGCCACCTTTGCTAATCAAGAATCTGTCTATCTCTGTCTTAAAAATATCTATTGCCTTAGCCTCCACAGCCTTCTGTGGCAATGAATTCCACAGATTCACCACCCTCTGACAAAATAACTTCTCGTAGACTCTACCACCAGTCGAAATATCCTCTCCACATTCACTCTATCAGGTCTTTCGCTATTCGTCAAGTTGCATTGAGGTCCCCTCTCATCCTTCTAAACTGCAACGAGTACGGACCCAGTGCCTTTAAACGCTCGTCATATGTTAACCCGATCATCCCCGGGATCATTTCCCCAAACCTCCTCTGGATCCTCTCTAGCGCCAGCACATCCTTCCTCAAATATGGGGCCCGAAACTGTTCACAACAATCCATATGGAGTCCAACCAGTGCCTTATGGAACCTCAGCATTACATCCCTATTTTTGTCTACTAGTCCTCGCAAAATAAATGCTATCATTGCGTTTGCCTTCCTTTCGTATCGTTACTGAATTGAATTGAATTAACATGCACTAAATTGAATTGAATTGAATTGAAATGAATTGAAATGATTTGAAACAAAATGAAATATGCAGCTTGAAAGCAGAACGTTCCTCCCACCGAGTCAATGCTGAACATCGATCACCCGTTCATACTAGTTCAATGTTATACCACTTTCCCATGCATTCTTTACACGCAAGTGGCAATATACACGTGCTCGCTAACTTTAAACAATGCCTATTTTGCAGTTATTATTATGCTATTCGTCAGAGTGAAATATTTTGTCTATTGTGGAGCCCGTTGAACGCAACAGCGCGTCAATAAGATTGTTTCAACGTAGAACCCCTGAGCGCGTGTTGTTGTGATGCACTGTCCTGTGTTCTACGCGGTACAGGGCCCTCTGACTGTGCCAACAATGATGCCACGTTAAACTAATCATCTCTGCTTGCTCATGATCCACATCCCTCCATTTCATACATTTCCATGTGCCTATCTAAAAGACTCTTAAACTCCAAATCCGTATCTGCCTCCACCACCACACCGGGAAGCGTGTTCTAGGCACACATCACCCTCTGTGTAAAGAACTTGCCCGACACAACTATTGTAAACTTGCCCCCTCTCACCTTCAATCTATGGCCTACGTGGGTTTTCCGGAATTTCCAGTTTCCTCCCACACTCCAAAGGCATACAGATTAGGGTAACTGGCTTGGTAAAATTGTAAATTGTTCCGAGTATGTGTAGGAGATCGTTCGTCGGTCCGGACTCGATGGGCCGAAGGGAACGTTTCCGTGCTGTATTTCTAAGTATACTAAACTAAGGTAAAGTAAAATAAAGTAAACTATACTCGACTGTTTACTTTTCCACCCTGAGGATAAAAGTCTTGACTGTCTGAAGTAGGGTCTCGACCCGAAACGTCACCCATTCCTTCTCTCCCGAGATGCTGCCTGACCTGCTGAGTTACTCCAGCATTTTGTGAATAAATCGATTTGTACCAGCATCTGCAGTTATTTTCTTATACTGTCTATCCTATCTGACTTTCACTTCGATCAACTGATGTTTAAAAGTTAAATCTTTTTTTTGCAGGCAAACTGTTCTCTAGGACTGAATGCTCTACATACTACGTTGCTGCTGTTGCTTAGCATCGACTTCATGAGCCTATTTCTTGTTAATTCTCACTGCCATTTGAAATGACGGCTTTAAACGCAATCAACTTCGCAAAATAAAATCTCATATCTATAAAATTTGGGTGCCTGTTTTATTGCAATTCTAGGGATGCTGGTAAAACAGCATGTCATGGTATTACGGTTTGGGGGATAAGGCAGGGGGATGGGGTTAGGAGCGATATACATACATTAGCTATGTTTGACCGAAGGTGCAGAGTTGATGGGACGAATGGCCTAATTCATTTCCTGTCGCTTATGAAAACAGCACGTTTCATGGTGCATTTCACCGGTGGTCCCCCCCCCTTCCCACTCCACACCCCCACCCAACCTCCATTCTGTTGACTCCAGTTATGCCTCATGTTGCCTCGGCAAGGCCAGCAGCATAATCAAGGACGAATCGCACCCTGGGCACTCCCTCTTTTCCCTCTCCCATCAGGTTTTGTAGTGTAAAAACGCACACCTCCAGATTCAGGGATACTTCCTTCTCAGCTTCTATGGGCAACTGAATCATCCTGCCACAACCATGCCAACAATGGGCAATTGTGGTTTCCACCTTTCCTTCATTATCGATGCTTTTTCATACCTCCCATTATTTTTCACGAAGTGCCGCCTATATCTCATGTTCTGCTTTCTCCTGACTCACAATCTGAAGAAGGGTTTCGACCCGAAAAGTCCCCTCTCTCCAGAGATGCTGCTTGACCCGCTGAGTTCCTGTAGCTTTTTGTGTCCGTTTTCAATCATTTTCCAATGTTCTATGGATTCAGGTTCAGTTCCTGTGGATTGGAGGGTAGCTAATGTTATCCCACTTTTTAAGAAAGGAGGGAGAGAGAAAACAGGAAATTATAGACCAGTTAATCTGACATCGGTGGTGGGGAAGATGCTGGAGTCAACTATAAAAGACGAAATTGCGGAGCATTTGGATAGCAGTAACAGGATCGTTCCGAGTCCGCATGGATCTACGAAGGAGAAATCATGCTTGACTAATCTTCTGGAATGCTTTGAGAATGTAACTAGGAAAATGGACAGGGGAGACCCGGTGGATGTAATGTACCTTGACTTTCAGAAAGCCTTCAACAAAGTCCCACATGGGAGATAAGTGGGCAAAATTAGAACACATGGTATTGGGGGTAGGGTACTGACATGGATAGAAAGTTGGTTAGCAGACAGAAAGCAAAGAGTGCGGATAAATGGGTCCCTTTCAGAATGGCAGCCAGTGACTAGTGGGGTAACGCAAGGTTAGGTGCTGGGACCGCAGCTATTTACAATATACATCAATGACTTGGATAAACGCATTAAAATTAATATGAGCAAATTTGCAAATGACACAAAGCTGGGTGAACTGTGATAAAGATGCTATAAGGTTGCAGGGCCACTTGGGCAGGTTGTATGAGTGGGTGGGTGCATGGCAGATGCAGTTTAATGTGGATAAGTGGGAGGTTATCCACTTTGGTGGTAAGAATATGAATGCAGATTATTATATGAATGGTGTCAAGTTAGTAAAAGGGATATACAACGAGATCCGGGTGTCCTAATGCATCAGTCACTGAAAGGAAGCAAGCATGTACAGCAGGCAGTGAAGAAATCTAATGGAATTATGGCCTTCATAAAAAGAGGCGTTGAGTATAGGAGCAAAGAGGTCCTTCTGCAGTTATACAGGGGCCTAGTGAGACCGCACCTGGAGTACTGTGTGCAGTTTTGGTCTCCAAAGTTTTAGGAAGGATAGTCGTGTTATTGAGGGCGTGCACCGTAGGGTTACTATGTTAATGGCGGGACTGTCGTATGTTGAAAGACTGGATCGACTAGGCTTGTATACAATGGAATTTAGAAGAATGAGAGGGAACCTTATTGAAACATTATTAAGGGGTTGGACACGTTAGAGGCAGGAAACATTTTCCCAATGTTGGAGGAGCCCAGAACCACGGGCAACAGTTTAAGAATAAGGGGTAGGCCATTTAGAGCGGAGATGAGGAAAAACATTTTCAGTCAGAGAGTTGTAAATCTGTGGAATTCTCTGCCTCAGAAGGCGGTGGAGATCAATTCTCTGAGTGCTTTCAAGAGAGAGCTAGATAGTGCTCCTAAGGATAGCGGAGTCAGGGGGTATGGGGAGAAGGCAGGAGCGGATTAGAAATGATCAGCCATGATCACATTGAATGGTGGTGCAGGCTCGAAGGGCCGAAAGACTTACTCCTGCACCTATTGTCTATTATCTATTTTGTAACTGACATCGTCCTCCACCTTAGCGCACAGTGCTTGGAAACTGGAGGGCGGTGATCACTCGAAGTTCTGGAGAAGATTTTAAGGTGACGGATAAAAGATTTAAAAGGAATCTGAGTAGTAACTCTTTCACACAAAGGGTGGTGGGGATATGGATCACACTAAATTAAACTGCCGCAGACAATGTGATAAATGACGAAAACTGACATAACGAACGATTTTGTTATTTTTAGTGTGTTTACAAAAGTTTGTGTAAAGCTTCTCTAGTTTGTTTTATGCGGCGAGTGGGGGAGGGGGTCAGGAGAAACTTTTTTTTCAATCTCATACCTTGCCGGAGATGCGATTGTTTTCAGGATCGTATCGCCGGTCACACTGCGGTCTAACATCATGGAGCTGTAGGTCTTGCTCGGGACTGACTCTTAACCCCACCGCGGGGCCGTGGTCTGACCATCGGAGCCTGCGATCCTTTGCTTGGATTCGACGCCCCAACTGCGGCCTATGGATTTCAACATCGATGAGCTCGCAGTCTTGGGTAGAGACTGATGTCGGGAAGCTCCAAAGTCGCAAGAGGTTCGATCGCCCCGAAGCGGGGTGCCCGACCGCCGATTACGGGAGCCAAGATCGTCCGCTCCGTCTTCCATCACAGTGAGGAATGTGGAGGAGTCACAATGGTCAATGTCTATTTTAAACTGTATTTTGTGTGCCTTGTTGCTTTTTATTGGTATGATTGTACAGCAAATCAAATTCCTCGTATGTTGCATAACATATTTGGCTAATAAACAATGATTATAATTATGATTATGTTTATGATTTTGTCCGATGATACAGAGGGACATAGAAAATCCAGTGACTTGCGGTCAGTGGTCTCCAATCCAGTATCGAGTTATATAGTCAGAGTGATACTGTGAGGAAGCAGGCCCTTGAGACCATCTTGCCCACACCAGCTAACTTGTCCCAGCGACACTGGTCCCACCTGCCCACATTTGGTCCATATCCCTCCAAACCCGTCCTATCAATGTACCTGTGCAACTGTATATTAAATGTTGGGATTGTCCCTGCCTCGCCTATTTCCTCTGGCAGCTTGTTCCATCCACTCGCAATCCTTTGTATGAAATTGTACCCCGCACATATATTTTAAATCTTTTCCTCTTCACCTCAAACCTATGTCCTCTGCTCCTCGATTCATCTACTCTGGCCAAGGGACTCTGTGCATCTAATATCTTGCAGGCAAGGATGTAATAACACACTTTGAGAAATTGTATTCTGGGTTAATGGATTAAAGTATTTGGCAGGATCATTTGAGTGGCGATGTACAGATACTGATGACACTTTACTTTATTGTCACATGTACCTCGCGTGCCTCGCTACAGTGAAATGCTTTGTTTTGCTTAGAACCGAGGTATATTAAAAAGCTTTTGTTGCGCGCTGTCCTGTCAGTGCACAGGTACACAATAAGGCAATAAGGTTTAGTGCAAGATAAAGCCAGGAATGTCCGATCAAGAATGGTCCGAGGGTCACGAATGAGGTAGATCGTAGTTCAGGGCTGCCCGGTGGTTGTGGCAGGATGATGATTCCAGGGCAATACGCCAGTGAAGCCAGGTGTAGGCGCCGCCATCGTGACAATCCTATCTATTGCCTTCCCTCTCCCACTGGAACTATAGGGCATTGCCTCAGAATTAAAGGACGTTCTATTCAAAAGAACACGAGGAGGTATTTGTTTCGTCAGATGGTGGTGAATATGTGTAATTATTTGCCACAGAAGGCTGTAGATGGATGTAAGTGAATGGATATTTTTAAGGCAGATATAGAGATTATTGATAAGTGCGGGTTTCTGGTGTTATTGGGAAAAGGCGGGGAATGGGGTTAAAAGGGATTGATAGACCAGCCATGGTTGAATGGCTGAGCAGACTTGATGGGCGAATGGCCTAATTCTGCTCCAATCACTTATGATCTGATGATATTGCAGAAGGGCACGCAGCCTCCTCCCCCCATCCACCACCCGGACACCAACACCTTTCAATCCCATTTTAACTGCTACCATCTCGATCTTTGTTAAGCCCTTGCTACAAGCCAACTTAACCACATCTGTCCATTGACCCCATCCCTTGCGGGTTTGTTTCGGTTTGGTATGGTATGATTTGATTAGGTTTGGTAACGTTTGTTGTGCTGGTGTACTTGCCGATGCAGTGTGAGATGTAAATGTAGTCAACAGAATGGAGGTTGGTTTGTGTGATGGACAGGGCTGCATCCGCAATTCTCTGCACTTTCTTGCTGTCTTGGATGGAACTGTTGCGAAACCATGCGGTGTTGCATTCCCCTAAACCTCTCCTATCCACGTGGCTATTTAAAAGGTACCGGCCACAGTGAGAATTTGGAAACTCCACATACAGTGGAGGAATTGCTGCCTATGAGCGCCAGAGACCTTGGTTCCTTTCTGACCATGGGTGCTGCCTGTGCAGAATTTGTACATTCTCCCCGTGACCGTGTGTGGTTTCCGCTGGTTCCCCGATTTCCTCCCGCACTCCAAAGACATGCATGTTTGGAGGTTAATTGGCTTTGGTAAAGACTGTAAATTGTCCCTGGTTTGTTGCATGGTGCTTGTGTACGGGGATCCCTGGTCTCCACTGATTCGGTAGGCCGAACGACCTGTTTCCACGTTGAATCACTGCACTAAACTAAACTAAATATAACACAGATGTTTTGTGTGTCTTGTTCCTTATTTTTATATGACTGTATAACAAATCAAATTCCTCGCATGTTGCATAACATATTTGCAAATGTGCGGTTGACAATCCCTAGTGTAATCGGCACCTTCTTAATCTCTTGAATGGGGGTAGGGGAAAAGACTTGATTGGGATCATTAGGTGGGCAACCTCCTTCCTTGGTGTTTCGTTGATAGGCCCACCTCCGGAAGATCACCCCTCATCCGCCGTTCCTTGGAATAGAGTCCCAGCCCACTCAACCTCTCCCTGTAGCTCAGACCCTCTAGTCCTGGGAACATCCTCGTAAATATTTTCTGTACCCTATTCAGCTTGACAACATGGTGCAAGGATACAAAATGTGCAGGGGAGTATTGACAAAAAAAATGGGATGGCACATTTAGTCAGCAAGGATGAGCTGTGTCCCAGTCTTATTATTCTGTGGATCTATGGCCACAGAGAAAGATTGTTGACGTTTCAGGTCAGTAACCTCTCAGTGGAACAGGAAAACCGAGAAAAAATAGAAATATTTCTGGAGCAGCAAATGTTGCTACCGTGGCACAATAGCTAGAGGACGTTTGGAGAGGTTCAAGGATGGGAATGTTTTGGAAGGGTATGGGGCAAACGCAAGCAGGTGGGACCAGTGTAGATGGGGCAACATTGTCGACAGGAGCAATTTGGGGCAAAGGATCGATTTCCATTCTGTGTGACTCTATGACTCTATTAGGATTCACTACCCATGACACGGTCATCTCGGTCTCTGACACCGACGACAGAGCATCCTTGAAGAGGGTGAATCCACGCAATGTATACGGCCCAGACAGTGTACCTCCTCGAGCGCTAATGCCCTGCGCGTATCAACTGGCTGCTGCATTCAGGGACATCTTCAACCTCCCACTTCTGCAGTCTGAGATCCCCACTTGTTTCAAAAGGGCAGCTATCGTGGTGGATCCCAAGAAGAGGATTTGGCAGCACAGTGGCGCAGCTGGTTGAGCCGCTGCCTCACAGCACCAGAGACCTGGGTTTCATCCTGGCCTCAGGCGCTGTCCATCTGCGTTTGTGTGTGTTTGTCATAGTGTGTTGGGACTGGATGCCAAAGTGGCATACCGTACAACTTGTGCGATCGGGTGATCGGTTGAGACTTGTTAGACTGGAGAGCCTGTTTCCATGCCGTATCTCTGAACTAACGGCAGCCCCGGTGACGCAGCGGTTGATTTGCAGCCTAACAGCGCTTGCATTGCCGGCAAACGGATTTTATCCGACTACGGGTGCTGTCTGTACGGAGTTTGTGCGTTCTCCCCGTGGCCCGTGGGTTTTCTCCGAGATCTTCGGTTTCCTTGCACACTCCAGACGTGTATAGGTTAATTGGCTTGTTGTGTGTATAAATTGTTTCAAGTGCGCGTAGGACAGTGTTAATGTGCAGGGATCGCTGGTCAAAGGCCCTGATTCCGTACTGTATCCCTAAACTAACCGAATCTAAACTAAACTAAACTAAACTAAACTAACCTAACCTAACCTAACCTAACCTAACCTAACCTAACCTAACCTAACCTAACCTAACCTAACCTAACCTAACCTAACCTAACCTAACCTAACCTAACCTAACCTAACCTAACCTAAACTAAACGAAACGAAACGAAACGAAACGAAACGAAACGAAACGAAACGAAACGAAACGAAACGAAACGAAACGAAACGAAACGAAACGAAACGAAACTAAACTAAACTAAACTAAACTAAACTAAACTAAACTAAACTAAACTAAACTAAACTAAACTAAACTAAACTAAACTAAACTAAACTAAACTAAACTAAACTAAACTAAACTAAAATAAACTAAACTAAACTAAGCTAAACCAAGACCATGGAGACCTGCCACGATAACTAATGTCTGGTAGCACTTCACTGAAATCCACCGTAATAAAACGCTTCAGCAGGTGGGTTATGGTGTAAATCATATTTCACCACAGAAGTGACCTGGATCTGCTTCAGTTGCCCCACATCAGGTCAGCAGCAGATACGATCTCACCAGCTCTCCACTCTGTTCTGGACCATCTCGATAACAGGAACACATAATTCAAGCTGTTGTACATCTTGGTGGCACGGTAATGCAGAAGTAAAGTTGCTGCCTTACAGCACCCAGAGACCCTGCAACCTCTGCTTTGACCATTTTCACGCCTTAATCTAGTCTCCTTCACCCCTGACTCTCAGTCTGAAGAAGGGTCATGAACCAAATCGTCACCGATTCCTTCTCTCCAGGGATGCTGCCTGTTCCGCTGACTTACTCCATCATTTTGAGTCTACGCGGGTACGAACCTGACTTTGGTTGTTGTCTGTAAAGAGTTTGAACGTTCTCAATGTGAGCGAAGAAAGACACAAAAAACTGGAGTAAATCAGCGGGTCAGACTGCATCTCTGGGGAAAAAGTATATGTGACGTTTCGGGTCGAGCCCCTTTTTCAGACTGAGAGTCAGGGGAAAGGGAAACGAGAGATATAGCCAGTGACGTTGAAAGAGAGAACAAATGGATGAAAGATATGCAAAAAAATAGATGATAGGCGTTTTTGTGGACGCAGTCGGGAGACCCGGATGGTGGTTTGCCTCCCTGGTGCCGGTGTCCGGGATGTGTCTGAGCGTGTCCAGGATATCCTGAAAGGGGAGGGAGAGGAGCCAGAGGTCGTGGTACATATAGGTACCAACAATATAGGTAGGATAAGGGAAGAGGTCCTGAAAGGAGAATTCAGGGGGCTAGGAAGTGAGTTAAAAAAAAAGGACTTCCAAAGTAATTATCTCAGGCTTACTGCCTGTGCCACGCGATAGTGAGAATAGGAATGGAGTGAGGTGGAGGATAAATACGTGGCTGAGGAACTGGTGCAGGGAGCAGGGTTTCAAGTTTCTGGATCATTGGGACCTCTTCTGGGGGAAGTATGACCTGTACAAAAAGGACGGGTTGCATCTGAACCCGAGGGGAACCAATATCCTGGCGGGGAGATTTGCTAAAATAACTGCGGAGACTTTAAACTAGTACGGTTGGGGGGAGGGACTCAAACACAGATAGCTAATAGGCAGTGTGTGAGGCAGGAGGCAGAAAAGGGAAACACTCAGACCCAATATGTAGGAGAGAAAGAAGGGAAAATAAATAAACTGAGAATAAGAAATGATGGGTCCCTTAAATGTGTATATTTTAATGCTAGGAGCATTGTAAGAAAGGTGGATGAGCTTAGAGCCTGGATTGACATCTGGAAGTATGATGTTGTGGCGATTAGTGAAACATGGTTGCAGGAGGGTTGCGATTGGCAATTAAATATTCCAGGATTTCATTGTTTCAGATGTGATAGAATCGGAGGGGCAAGAGGTGGGGGTGTTGCATTGCTTGTCAGGGAGGATATCACAGCAGTGCTTTGGCAGGACAGACTAGAAGGCTCGATTAAGGAGGCTGTTTGGGTGGAACTCAGAAATGAGAAAGGTTTAGCAACACTTATAGGGGTGTATTATAGACCGCCAAATAGGGAACGAGAATTGGAAGAGCAAATATGTAAGGAGATAGCAGATATTAGTAGTAAGCACAGAGAGGTGATTGTGGGTGATTTCAATTTTCCGTATATAGACTGGGAATCACATTCTGTTAAAGGGCTGGATGGTTTGGAGTTTGTAAAATGTGTGCAGGATAGTTTTTTGCAGCAATACGTAGAGGTGCCTACCAGAGAAGGGGCAGTGTTGGACCTCCTGTTAGGAAATGAGATGTGTCAGGTGACGGAGGTATGTGTTGAGGAGCACTTTGGGTCTAGTGATCACAATGCCATTAGTTTCAATATCATTATGGAGAAGGTCAAATCTGGACCAAGGGTTGAGATTTGGATTGGAGAAAGGCTAATTTTGAGGAGATGAGAAAGGATTTAAAAGGAGTGAAATGGAAATTGTTGTTTTATGAAAAGGATATAATAGAGAAATGGAGGATATTTAAAGGTGAAATTTTGAGAGTACAGAGTCTTTATGTCCCTGTTCGGTGGAAAGGAAAGAATAATAATTTGAAAGAGCCGTGGTTTTCCAGGGAAATTGGACACTTGGTTCGGAAAAAGAGGGAGATATACAATAAATATAAGCGGCAGGGAGTAAATGAGGTTCTTGAGGAATATAAAGAATGTAAAAGGAATCTTAAAAAGGAAATTAGAAAAGCGAAAAAAAGATATGAGGCTGCTTTGGCAAGTAATGTAAAAGTAAACCCCAAGGGGTTCTACAGATATGTCAATAGCAAAAGGATAGTGAGGGATAAAATTGGTGCATTAGAGAGTCAGAGTGGACAGCTATGTGCTGAGCAGGAAGAAATGGGGGAGATATTAAACAATTTCTTTTCTTCGGTATTTACCGAGGAGAAGGATATTGAATTATGTGAGGGAAGCGAAACAAGTAGAGTAGTGATGGAAATTAGGAGGATTAAAGAAGAGGAGGTACGGACACTTTTGAAGAATATAAAAGTGGATAAGTCTCCAGGTCCTGATAGGATATTCCCTAGGACATTGAGGGAAGTTAGTGCAGAAATAGCAGGGGCTATGACGGAAATATTTCAAACGTCATTAGAAACAGGGATGGTGCCGGAAGATTGGCGCATTGCGCATGTTGTGCCTTTGTTTAAAAAAGGTTCTAAAAGTAAACCTAGCAATTATAGACCTATTAGTTTGACGTCTGTGGTGGGAAAATTAATGGAAAAGATACTTAGGGACAATATATATAATTATTTGGATAATCAAGGCCTGATTAGAAACAGTCAACATGGATTTGTGCCTGGAAGGTCATGTTTGACTAATCTTCTTGAATTTTTTGAAGAGGTTTCCAGGGAAATTGATAAGGGCAAGGCTGTGGATGTTGTCTATATGGACTTCAGTAAGGCATTTGACAAGGTTCCACATGGAAGGTTGATTAAGAAGGTTAAATCGTTGGGTATTAATAGTGAGGTTGCAAGATGGATTCAACAATGGCTGAATGGGAGATACCAGAGGGTAACGGTTGACAATTGTATGTCAGGTTGGAGGCCAGTGTCTAGTGGAGTGCCCCAACGATCTGTGTTGGGTCCACTGTTGTTTGTCATTTACATTAATGATCTGGATGATGGTGTGGCAAATTGGATTAGTAAATATGCAGATGATACTAAGATAGGTGGAGTAGTTGATAGTGAGGTAGATTTTCAAAGTCTACAGAGAGACTTGGGCCTTTTGGAAGGGTGGGCTGAAAGATGGCAGATGGAGTTTAATGCTGATAAGTGTGAGGTGCTGCATTTTGGTAGGACAAATCAAAATAGGACGTATAGGGTAAATGGTAGGGAATTGAGGAATGCAGTGGAACAGAGGGATCTGGGAATAACTGTGCATTGTTCCCTGAAGGTGGAATCTCATGTGGATAGGGTGGTGAAGAAGGCGTTTGGTATGCTTGCCTTTATAAATCAGAGCATCGAGTATAGAAGTTGGGATGTAATGTTGAAATTGTACAGGGCATTGGTGAGGCCGAATCTGGAGTATGGTGTGCAGTTCTGGTCGCCAAATTATAGGAAGGATGTCGACAAAATGGAGAGGGTACAGAAGAGATTTACTAGAATGTTGCCTGGGTTTCAGCACTTAGGCTACAGAGAGAGGTTGAACAGGTTGGGTCTTTATTCTTTGGAGCGTAGAAGGTTGAGGGGGGACTTGATAGAGGTTTTTAAAATTTTGATAGGGACGGACAGAGTTGACGTGGGTAGGCTTTTCCCTTTGAGAGTGGGGAAGATTCCAACAAGGGGACATAGCTTCAGAATTGAGGGACAAAGGTTTAGGGGTAACATGAGGGGGAACTGCTTTACTCAGAGGGTTGTGGCTGTATGGAATGGGCTCCGGAGGAAGTGGTGGAGGCTGGCTCGATTTTATTATTTAAGAGTAAATTGGATAGGTATATGGATAGGACGGGATTGGAGGGTTATGGTCTGAGTGCAGGTAGATGAGACTAGGTCAGGGAGAATGGTCGGCGTGGACTGGTAGGGCCGGACAGGCCTGTTTCCATGCTGTAGTTGTTATATGTTATATATGTTATAAATGAAACTGTGGCCTAGCTGAAAACAACTGTGGCTTGGCTGAAGACAAGTATAAACAATGATACGAGTAGAGACAGTTCCTTGCTACAGGATAGTGCTAGTGCACAGGGATCGGTGGTTGGCCAGGTCTAAGTGGGCCGAAGGGCATGTTTCCACGTCGCGTCTCTTTAAAAAAAGACATCGGTTCCTGCTCAGCTTTCAACACCATCACTCGAAACACTAGCTGCTCGCTTTGGCAACACACATACCAAAATCGCAACAATGCAGACAACATTAACATGTCCACGGCGCAAGGGTTTCACGCATATTCGCGCAGTGCTCAATTTCTTGAAGGGCGGCTCACGAAATCAGCTGGTAGAGCGGCAGAGACCTGGGTTCGATCCTGACCTCGGGTGTTGACTGTGTTTGTGTGTGTGGAGTTTGCACGTTCTCCATGTGACCCGTGTGTGTTTCCTCCGTGAGCACCGGTTTTCAGAAAGGGATAATTTGCTCAGTATTAGGTTTGTTGTAATCACGTGCACTTAGGTACAATGAAAAGCATTGTTCAGCAGGAAGATACTATGTGCACAATATAGTTCATAAGTTCATAAGTTATTGGAGCGGAATTAGGACATTCGGCCCCTCAAGTATACTCAGCTATTCAATCACGGCTGATCTGTCTTTCCCTCTCAAATACATTCGCCAGCCTTCGCCCCATCACCCCTGACATCCATACCAATCAATTAATCAACTAAACTATTACTTCGCGTTGCAGCACATCAGTTCTCTTGACAAAGTTCAATGTCTGCAATGGGGTAGAGATGAATTGGACACTACCCTAGCTAATGGGTGGACCATAGTCAAAGTGCAATTTCCTCAATGGTACAGACGTATATCGGACCCTAGCAGATGGATGGACCGTTCAGGAGCCTGATAACAGGCGGGAAGATGCTGTTCCTGAGTCTGGTGGTGCGCGCTTTCAAACTCGGTACCATTCTCGCAAAGGGTGCACGGAAAGAAAGAAAGACCGGTGTGGGTGAGTCACGTCTTTGGATACATGGACTGCTCCTTCGGCTCCCCCTCCGACACTGTGAGCTTGAATGCTCCATCCTCTGGCAAACGTTTTGCCGCCATGCCGTATCCAGCATTTTTCGGACTTCCATCGTTACTTGATCGAGTACTTGGCAATTGCCGTTTATCTGATAAGATGATCTTTCCAGTCGGTGACCTGTTCCACCAGGTATTGTTTGGAATATTTTCTCAGGCTGATATTGAAATCAGATGGTTGCAAAGGACTGTAGTACAAGGGAACATAGACAAGGCTCTTCCTTGTCCTCTACAGTGTAGAACGTAGCTTGAGTGGCACTGTGGAGCAGTGGAATAAAGTTGGTTTATAGGTAGGATATTCCATGGGTGTAGGATAATGTACGGGGCTGATCGCTGGTCGACGTGGGCTCATTGTGCCGCCGAGCCTATTTCAACGCTGTATCGTTAAATAAAATTTTAATAAAAACAATAATAATAGGGTCACAATAGTGGGGTGAGACTGTTCTTTGTTCCTAGTATATGTCGGACGGTATGAGTGTGCGGGGATCGCTGGTCGGTGCGTACTCGGTGAGCCCAAGAGCCTGTTCCCGCGCTGTATCTCGAAACTAAACTAAACTTTACATTTGTTTTTGACTTATATAAATGATTAAACAATTTTATCCAGAGTGAGATGAGAAAATTTACTGAGTCAGCTTGATGCAAGGAGGAAGATTGGATTCATAGTTTCCTAAGATGGTTTGGGTAACCTTTCTTGTGTGGTAAGGAACTGCAGATGCTGATTTACACCGTAAATTGACACAAAATTATGGTGTAACTCAGGGGGGCAGGCGGCATCTGTGGACAGAAGGAATGGGTGCCGTTTCGGGCCGAGATCCTCCATCAGTCTGAGCTCAGACTGAAGAAAGATCCTGACCTTAAACGTCATTCAATCCTTCTTCCCAGAGATGCGACCTGTCCAGCATTTTGTGTCGATCTTGGGTAACCTTTCTTGCTGACCTTTCCACGTGCTTGAATAAATACACTTTGAAAATTTGGGATGAGATGGTATGAACTAAACGGAGAGGTTGAACAAACTTGGATTATTTTCTCTGCAACGCCGGAATTTGACGGGTGAGCGGATAGAAGGAATTAAAATTATGAAACGCACAGATATGGTTGAGAGTCAGAACCTTTTCCCCCCAAGGTGGAAATGTTACAGACTAGAGGGCATAGCTTAAAGGTAAGATGGTAAAGCTTAATGGGATGAGCGGGGCACGTTTTTTTTATACAGAGGGTGTTGGGTACCTGGAACGAGCTGCGAGGCCAGATACGATGGTGGCGTTTTAGAGGCTTTTATACCAGCACATGTTTGGAGGAACGATGTTATTTAGCTGCAGAGGCACAGAAAACATTTAGAATTTGCTGCCAGGACTCAAGGTTTCTGAGCTACCGGGAGAGGGTGAGCAGGCTAGGACTTTATACCTTGGGGGCGCGGCGCGATGAGGGGTGATATGATAGAAGTGTATAAAACCATGAGAGGCAGACTCTTTTACCCAGGGTAGGGGAATCAAGAAGCAGAGGACATAGGGTTTAAAGTGAGGTGGTGGGGGGGGGGGTTGTTGGAGCCAATGTGGCTCGGCCGCAGCACTTTACATCGCCCGGTGGGGGCTCAGGACTCTCATCGCCCTGCGTGGCTCGGCCGCGGCATTTTCCATCGCCCGGTGGGGGCTCAGAACTTTCATCGGCCTGCTCGGCTCGACCCTGGGACTTTCCATCGCCCGGTGGGGGCTTCAAGGGGTTGGGAGCCTCGATCGCCTCGTGGCGCCACGGGAGAAGAATGAGGAGGAGATAAGACTATGCCTTCCATCACAGTGAGGGTATGCCTAGAGCAATCACTGTGATGGCTGTTTTGTGTAAAAAATTGTATCTGTGTGTCTTGTGTTCTTTAATGTCTACTGCCGGACCCTGACGTGAGAGGACGCTGGCGTTGATTATTCGCCGCTTTTCCGTCAGGATAGTTTGTCTGTTTGTTTCTATGTTAATTGTATTTGTAAAGCGCTTTGTGCATGTGTTAAGGCGCTATATAAAATAAATATATTATTATTATTATTATTAATGGTCGACATATTTACACAAAGGTTGGTGCCGGGGTAAGTATATGGAACGAACTACCTGAAGGGGCAGCTGAGGCAAGTCATTCCACAATGTTTAAGCAACATTTATGTAGCCACTTGGATAAGGTAGGTTTAGTGGGATAAGGGCCAATCAAATTCAGGTGGAACTAGTGTAGATGGGGCATGTTGGTCGGCGTGGGCAAGGTGTGACGGGCATGTTTAATGCTGTATTTCATGACAGTATGATTCTATGACACTTGTGTATGCTGAGTATGAAGGGACATTCACGGATCACGTACAGGCAGAGGCGATTATTTTAACTATATCATGCTCAGTATGGACATTGTGGGCCGAAGGGCCCGTTCTGTACTGTACTGTTCTCCGTGTTAAAAATCTTCGCAATCAATGAGTTTAGTTTTCTTTATTGTTAAGTGTATCGAGGTACAGACAAAAGCTTTTGTTGTGTGCGAGCCAGACAGCGGAAAGTCAATACAATCAAGCCATCCACAGTCTACAGATACATGATCAAGGGCATAAAGTGAATAACATTTAGTGCAAGATAAAGCCAGTAAAGCCCTATCAAGGTTAGTCCGAGCATCTCCAAAGAGATAGATAATAGTTCAGGAATGCTCTCAATTTGTTGGTAGGATGGTGCAGTTGCCCGATAACAGCCGGGAATAAACTGTCCCTGAAACTGGAGGGTGCTTACACTTCTATAGAACTCGCCCGATGGGAGAAGAGAGAATAGGTAGTGTCCGGGGTGGGGGTGATCCTTTATTGTGCTGGTGGCCTTGCCGAGGCAGCGTGAGGTGTAAATGGGGTCAAAAGAAGGTTTATGTGATGGTCTGGGCTGCATCCACAATTCTCTGCAATTTCTTGCTGTCTTCGATGGAGCTGTTGCCAAACCAAGCTGTGATGCACCACGATACAATGATTTCTTGGGCAATCAGTGACACAATGGTGAAGTAATAGCCCCCTCACAAATTGAAACACTGCAGCAAATCCCATCAGAATTAGTTCATGAGTACTGATGAAATATTTAAAGATGGCAAATAAAATAAAGGGCATACTGTCCTCAGATGATTATCTCAAGTAGAAATAAATCACAATGTTCAGCAAGTTCCTTTGCAAGCTGCCTCATTTGCCAAGCTTGAGGCAGCAACGTGGCATGTGGGCAGTGCCAAGAGCAAGAGGGCATGACGGCAGTTGTCACGTGGCTAGGAGTCGCGTTATAGAGCCATACATTGTGGCAACAGGCCCTTCATGCCAGCTTGCCCACACCGACCAACATGTCACATCTATACTAGTCCCACCTGACTTCGTTTAACCTATAGCCCTCTAAACGTGTCATGTCCATGTACCTGTCCAATAGTTCTTAAAAGGTGCAATCGCCCCTGCCTCGACTACCTCCAATAGCAGCTCGTTCCATCCACCCACCACTCTTTGAGTGAAAACATTACCCGTCAGCTTATGATCAAATATTTTCCCCTTCATTTTAAACTTATGTCCTCTGGCCATCGATTCACCTTCCCTGGGCAAGAGAGTCTTCCTCTCATGACTCTTCCTTTGTTCCTTTCATGAATTTCCCCCCAGCTTGCTCAACCTCTCTCTATAGCTCAGGCCCTCGAGCCCTGGCAACAGGCGCGTAAATCTTCTCTGCGCCCTTTCCAACATGACTTCTTTCCTGTAAAATGGTGCCAAAAACTGAACACCACGATAAATTTGGCCTCATTAACGGCGAATTCAACTGCAACATGACCTCCAAACGTCTAACCACAATATATTGACTGAAGAAGTGCAACGGGCCAAAAGCCTTCATTAACCCGCCCCCCCATCTACCTGTGATGATAGCTTCCAGGAATTATGTCCCTGCACTCCGAGACCACTCTGTTGCACAACAATCACCAGAGACCGACCATTCAAGAGATTCAAGATTCAAGATTCAAGATAGCTTTATTTGTCATCCAATATTGGACGAAATTCAGTCACCCACAATCCAACAATAAAAGCATTAAATAGGCATTAAAATTGCACAACCCCAAAAACACACAAAAAAAGAAACATCCATCAAAGAAACATCCATCACTGTGAGTCTCCTCCAGTCCTCTCCTCACTGTGATGGAAGGCCACAATGACTTTTCCCTTCTCCTGCTGTCCTCTCCCGCAGTCAGGTTGTTGTGGTTGCAGGCCGCGCCGGACGGTCCGCAGCGGCCCGAGCCTCAGGCGAGTCGCAGCCGCTCCCGCAGCCTCCGAAGACGGCCGGCTGCGCCGATGATAAGTCCGATCCGGGGCGGGCGAACACGCTGCCACTGTTGCTGCACGTCGGGGCGGTCGTGGCTCCCGACATTGAAGCCCCCGTCCAGCCGAGAAAAATCCCGCGGCATATCTTAGGCCGCGCCGGACGGTGAAATGTCCGCGACACAAGCCCCGCGATCCGAGGCGGGCGAACCCGCTGCCGCTGCCGGAGCTACCGATGTCGGCATCCACGCGGCCCGAGCCTAAGGCGAGTCGCAGCCGCTCCCGCAGCCTCCGAGGACGGCCGTCTCCGGAGATGGTAAGTCCGATCCGCGGTCTCTGCGAACCAGAGACCTGGAGGCCGCCAGCTCCAGGAGTTCGGCCGATGGTAGGCCGCAGCAGGAACGGAGACAACACCCAGAAAACAAAGGTCGGGTCTCCGTTCGGAAGGGACAGCTATTTACAATTTTACAGTTCCCCCCTCACCCCACATACACACACAGTACACAAACACAAAAACACGACATCACAACTACAATTAAGACAAAAAACAACAACAAAAACACAAAGACAAATGGACCGCAGGTAAGCGGCAGCTGCTATGGCAGCGCCGCCATTTTGTCAATAAGCAGGACCTGCCCGTATTACAATTTAGAAAATGCAACACCTCACATTTCTTGCATGAATGTAACAAAGCGAATGGGCCAATGAAAGCTGGGCTATAGATGTAATGTTTAATTTAGTTTAGTTTAGTTTGATTTAGTTGACCGAGTCCGGGCCGACCAGCTATTCCCGTACAATGGCAATATTCTACATCCAAGGGACAATTGAGATATTGCCACGCGGAATCCACCCACTCGGTCACACGGAGAACGTACAAACTCTGTACAGACTGCACCGGCAGTCAGGATCGAACCCATGTCTCTGGCGCTGTAAGGCCGCAATTCTACTCCTGCGCCACTGTGTCGCACGAAAGTTGAGATGATCTGAACTAAATCTCAAGTTATTTGGACAAGTACATGGACAGGAAAGGTTCAGAGGGATACGAGACATTGCCAGACGTTTGAACAAACGGAACTAGCTTGGATTGGGCATTTTGTATGCCATAGACGAAATGCATCCCAATAAAATGCATTCTGGGGCAATCTATGTTACCATGCTGAAGTAATAGCCCCCTCACAAATTGAAACATTGCAGCAGATCCCATCGGCAACAGTTCATGAATATTGATGGGATATTTGAAGATGGCAAATGGGATAAGTGTCATGCTGTCCTCAGATGATTATCTGAAGTAGAAAGAAAACCAAATGTTCAGCCAAATCCTTTGCAGGCTCCCTCGCTTGCCAAGCTTGAGGCATCAACGTGGAATTTGGTCAGTGCCGAGGGCCAAGGGAGCATGAGGGCAGTTGTCACATGCATAGAGTCATAGAGTCATACAACGTGCCAACACCGACCAATATTTCCCATCTACACTGGTCCCTGTCCCTCTACATTTGCCCTGTCCATGCACATGTCCGATTGTTTCCTAGACGGTGCAATCGTCCCTGCCTCAACTACCTCCTCTGGCAGCTCGGTCATGCACCCACCACTCTTTGTGTGAAAACATTACCCCTCAGATTATTATCAAATATTTTCCCATTCACCTTAAACCTCTGTCCTCTGTGCCTCGATTCACCTACTCTCGGCAAGAGACTCTTCCTCTCTTGACTATTCCTCTCTTGACATTTTTCAACCCTGCAAGATTACCCCTCGATCTCGCCGTCACGCCGATTCTGGCCTTTCTCCACTGGTTCGCTGTACGGTACAGAATCAACTTCAAACTCCTCCTATTCACATATAAAGCCCTAAATGTACGCCCCCCCCCGCCCTACATCAAAAATCTTCTAACCCACCTCTCTAACTCCAGGTCCCTCAGGTCGGCCGACTTGGGGCTACTCACTATCCCGCGGTCCAGGCTTAAGCTCAGGGGTTACCGCGCTTTTGCGGTTGCAGCTCCGAGAATGTGGAACAGCATCCCTATCCCCATCAGAACTGCCCGCTCCATCGACTCCTTTAACTCCAGGCTGAAAACCTATTTCTACTCCCTAGCGTTTGAGGCCCAATGAGGAGGCGGCATGAACTGTTTTGTATGTGCTGTTATGTTTGTGTGCTACTGTATGTTTCATTTTTTCCTTAGTACCTAAACAGATGTACAGCACTTTGGTCAACGTGGTTTGTTTTTAAATGTGCTATACAAATAAAATTGACTTGACTTG
This sequence comes from Rhinoraja longicauda, assembly GCF_053455715.1. Lineage (NCBI taxonomy): Eukaryota > Metazoa > Chordata > Chondrichthyes > Rajiformes > Arhynchobatidae > Rhinoraja > Rhinoraja longicauda. The sequence goes on from NC_135986.1 coordinate 10,661,447, forward strand.
ACTTGACCCTTCCTCTCTTGACTATTCCTCTATTCCTCTCATGACTTTATTCAACCCTGCAAGATTACCCCTCCATCTCCTGCATGCAAGGAATATTGTCCCAGCCTGCTCAACCTCTGTCTATTGTTCAGACCCTCGAGTCCTGACAACATGCACTTAGATCTTCTCTGCACCGTTTCCAACTTGACAACGTCTCTCCTGTAACAAGGTGCCCAGAAGTGAACACATTACTCAACATTCGGCCTTATGAACGTCTTATACATGTACAAGAGTTACATGAACTCCCAATTTCCACACTCAATACTTTGACTGAAGAAGGAACATGTGCCCAAAGCGTTTTTGACCCATCCCACTATCTACCTGTTGTGCCACCTTCAAGGAATTATTTACCTGTACTCCGAGTCCCATCTGTTCTACAACACTCACCAGAGCCCTACCATACAATATGCAGGTTCAGACCATGTTACACTCCAGAAACTCTAAAGTTGAAATGATCTTAATTGAATTTCAGGTATCATAAAATGCTGGAGTAACTCAGCAGGTCAGGCAGCATCTATGAGACAGGGAATGGGTGACGTTTCGGGTCGAAACACTTCTTCAGACTGATGTCAGGTGGCGGGACAAAGAAAGGATATAGATGGAGACAGGAAGAGAGTGGATGAACTGGGAAGGGGAGAACTGAATCTCAAGTTATTTGGACCAGTACATGGACAGGAAAGTTTAAGATGGACATGGGATACTACCAGACGTTTGGGCAAAAGAAACTAGCTTGGATTGGGCATATTTACGTCATAGACGAGTTGAACTGAAGCGTCTGTTTCCGTGCTGTGTGACTCAATGTTTAATGGATTTGTACTGTCAACCGAACGATTTTAATATAGGTGGGTACTGATATCAGGTGGGGGCGGGATATAAATACATTCATGAACCTAAACATGCATCTCTACTCCGCCGAATTGTACCATCTGCAAAAAGAAATGCAAAGTCTACAAATTTCCAATAAAACCTGAGTACACTGGAAAACGCCGATGTAGAACATCAAGCCATGTAACACAAGAGCAGGTCCTTCAGCGCAATATGTGTGTGCCAACCATATTGCCAACATTATCATTTTCGAACTACACCTCATTCATATCCATCCATTCCTTGCACATACATCTACAGGCCTATCCAAAAGATTATTCCCTGCCTCCACCACCACGACATGTTCCCATCACCCTCTGTGTAAAGGGACGTGCCCCGCACAACTCATTTAAACGTTGTCACTCTCACCTTAATGTTATGCCATCTATTATTTGATTTTTCCATTGTGGAAAAAAATTCTAACTACACTACCAATGCCACTCATAATTTTATATACTTCTGTCCAGTCTCGCCGCAACCTCCAGCGTTCCAGAGAAAACAATCAAAGTCTGTCCAACCTCTGCCTGTCGCTAATATCTCCCAATCCAGGCATCATTCTGGTAAAGGATCTGAAGAAGTGTCCAGCCCAAAACGTCACCCATCTCTTTCCCCCAGAAATGCTGCCTTACCGGCTGACTTACTCCAGCAATTTGTATCTATCGTACTGGGAAATCTTCTCTGACCTCTTTTCAAAGCTTCCACGTCTTTTCTGTAATGTGGCGAACAGAACTGCTCGCAATACGACAAATGCGGCCTGACCAAAGCCCGAGAAAGCTGCATTACGACTCACTGATTCTCAATTCAATGCCCCATGCTATGAAAACAGGCCTACCAAACGCCATTTTTACGCCTCGGTCTACTTGTTTTGCCACTTTCAGGGAGGAATGGACTTGGATCGCACCATACCTCTGTACATGTATGCTATTATGTGGCATATCGTATTTATCTGTACATTCCCCCTGACATTAGACACTCTTGACATTGAAATCATGAGGAAAACACAAAGAGTTGCAGGGACAGCGGGTCAGGCAGCATCTATGGAGGGATTGTAAAGTTGACATTTTAGTTAGGGGCGCTCATTCAGCCTGATTGTAGGAGGGGGATAAAACAAGTTGTTGGAGTAACTCAACACATGGTTACAAACCGAGCCATCCAGACTGTACAGATACATGAGAAAGGGAATAACATGAATCATGTTATGTGCAAGATAGTGCAGAGAGGAAAGCACTTCAGCGGGTAGTCCATATAGCTCAGAGGACAATCGGAACACAGCAACCAGCACTGGAGGGCATCCACAACACACGATGCCTCAGAAAAGCCACCAGCATCCACAAATACTCTTCACACCCCTGCAACAATCTGTTCGAACTTCTACCATCGCGCAGACGATACAAGGCCTTCTACCCCCGCACCTCCAGACTCATGAACAGCTTCATCCCCAGGGCCATAGCTCTATGAACCGGAACTGCTGAGCCGGATGGTCACATCCCACATTGAACCGGCACAGATCCACTTGCACTTTATTCTGTTTTGAAACTGCTCTAATTTGTTTCATTGGGTTGTTTAAATGAATGCTCACAAGCTAATTAATTTATTGCATCGTATGGGTGGCGCATACCCAATCTCGTTGTACCCATGTACACTGACAATAAATAAATAAATATTGTATTGTATTGTATTGTAAGGTCCAATCAATGATGTTCCGATGGTCTCCAATGAGGTAGATAGTAGCTCAGGACCGCTCTCTAGTTGTATGTCGGCTCGTTCAGTTGCCTGTCAATAGCTGGGAAGAAACAGTCCCTGAAGCTGGCCTTATGTATTTTCACACTTTTATACCTTCAGCCTGATGGGAGAGTGGGGAGTGATTAGAGTGCGACTCGTCCTTGATTGTGTCGGTGGCCTTGCCGAGTCAGCATGATGTGTAAATGGAGTCAATGGATGGGAGCCTGGTTTGTATGATGGCCTGGGCTGCATCCGCAATTCTCTGCATTTTCTTGCTCCCTTGAATGGCGATGTTGCGAAAACATGCTGTGATGCAGTTCTGTAAACCTCTCCTATCCATGTGGCTATCTAAAAGGCACCGGTCACAGTGAGAATTTGGAAACCCCACAAACAGTGGAGGAATTGCGGGCTTGCAGCGTCAGACACCTGGGTTCCTTCCTGACGATGGGAGCTGTCTGTACACAGTTTGCACATTGTCCCCGTGACCGTGTGGGGTTTCCCCTGGTTCTCCGATTTCCTCCCACACTCCAAAGACATGCAGATTTGGAGGTTAATTGGCTTTGGTAAAGACTGTAAATTGTCCCTGGTGCGTAGGATGGTGCTCGTGTACTGGGATCGCTGGTCTCCGCGGATTGGTTGGGCCGAATGGCCGAATACCACGTAGTATCTCTAAATTAACTAAACTAAATAAAACACAGACAGCACCCAAGGTCAGGATCGAACATGTGTCTCTGCTGCTCGAGTAGCTTTACCAGCTGTGTCACTTTGCCACCGTTCGGCAGTGCACATATCCTCTGATCAATTATATGAACAGGCAGGGGTCAATGGCTTTGGTGAAGTTCAACAAGCTGGACCTAAGTGGTTGATTTCATTTCAACTGGCAGCCAACATTAAATTCTGAATCCGCTCGACCGTACAAGTATTTGCATTTTCTTATCTGCTTGACAGCCAGTACGTTACATGTTCACTCATCCCTGGCCAAGTTAGAGTCGTGAAGATTCATTGCTTTTGCCAAATGCAACGTTGCAGTTGCAGCCAACTTTGTGGTCAGATGGCTCTGAGGCACATAAAAGGCCTGGTTCACACAGCACACATCACCCCGAGTGTGACAACTCACCGCGAACATGTCGTGCCTTTGTCTCCTCCTCGTGGTCCTCATTGCGGCCACCGCCGTTGGTAAGTCTTTGTCAGAGGAGGTCCCTTGACATCAAAGGTGACCGAGTTTGAGTTTAGTTTCCGTTCACTTGTGCCGAGACACAGTGAAAAGCGTTTGTTGCGTGTTAGCCAATTAGCGGGGGAAATGGTGAGAGTTGTTGGGGACAGTCGGCTATGAAGGCCACGTCAATGGATCGTTCTAAGGTGGACGTTGACAGATTCTTGATCAGTAAGTGTGTCAGGGGTTATGGAGCGAAGGCAGGAGAATGGATTCGAGAGGGAAAGATTAAGCAGCCATGACTGAATGGCGGAGTAGACTTGACGGGACGAATGACCTAATTCTGCTCCTAGAAATTATAGCTTACTACGAACTAGAATAAAACTGTTATACTAGACAGGCATTGAATGGAAAGTGAGAAGGAGATGGTCTACCTTCAATGAATTGCCTGCGAACAGGAACAGTGTTCTGGGTTACATCAAGATATTATCAGCATCCAAGTCTCTCGGTAGCATAGTTGGAGGTATTCCATTTCTGTGTCGGGAAGTTAGTATTTCCTACCTGTAGATCTATTGGGAAATGGCAAGGTGGTGAGGTTGGGTCTGTGCTTGAAAAGTGATTATTTACACGATTTCTTAAATACAATAATAACACAGTTCTGTTCATTTCACAGATTCCGCTCCACATGGATACGGAGGTAACGTATTTCGTTCAGTTTATGTTTCAATTTAGGAAAAACAGAATAATGGCATGTTGATTTTAAGAAAACCTTAGGTTTAGAACCTCTCTCTAATTTAAGGAGAGAACTTTTAACATTGGCGCAGCTGCCTCACAGCGTTCGATCCTAACCTCTTGTGCTGTCTGTGCAGAGTGTGTACGTTCTCCCGACAAACAATGCTTATTCAAATCTATTTCCTCAACAGAAAAATCGTACGGTTATGGTGGCTATGGTAATTCATTTCTTTATGAATTAGTTCTCCATTTATTCCAACGTGCGGGTTTGTAGGTTAATTGATCATCTGTAAATTGTCCCTGATGTATTGAGGTTGGATGCGTAAGTGGGATAACAGGGAAGTACCGTGAACGTGTGATCGATGTTCGGCATGGACTTGGTAGCACGATGGTCTGTTTCCATGCTGCGTCTCTAAATCTACGTATACTGCACCTGATTCACGCAATATTTATGATTTTTGGATAGATATATTGATTTTGAAGGGATTAGAGGGCAGGAGGCCAAATGCAGGCATATGCGGGCAATTTAGAGTGCCAAATGAAACAATATTGTAAGTCAACAAAGTCTCTCCTCATCCCATGCCATAGTTTAAGCCAGGCAAAGGGTAAGATATTTGTAGAGATAAGGTAGTGCAGATGTTGGTTTACACAAAATGCCACATTACTGGAGAACATGGAGGTGACGTTTCAGGACCTATTGAAGAAGGGTCCATCCGATCCCATACCGATCCCATAAATGATAGGGTTAAAGTATGTTGAGCGTTTGACGGCACTGGGTCTGCACTCGCTGGAATTTCGGATGATGGGTGACCTCATTGAATCTTATCGAATAGTGAAATGTCTGGATAGAGTGAATATGAGCAGGATATTTCTATCTGTGGTAGTGTATAGGAACATGGACCACATTCTCAGAATAAAGGAGGTGCCTTTTGAAAGTAGACGAAGACATACTTATTTAGTCAGAGGGTGATGAATCGATGGAGTTCATTGTCACAGATGGCTGTGGATGCCAAGTAATTGGATATTTTAAGATGGAGATTGAGAGATTCCTGATTACTACAGTTGTCAGGGGCGATGGGGAGGTGGCAGGCGAATGGGGTTCATAGGGAACAATAGATTAGCCATGAATGAATTGTGGAGTAGACCTGATGGGCCGAATGGACTAATTCGGCTCAGATAACTTATGAACTTATGGTACAGATTCTGCATTACACAAAAGGGCACAGAGTGCTGGAGTAATTCCACATGTCAGGCAGAATTTCCGGAAAAATTGAAAGGCGGCGATTCGGCTCACATTGAAGAAGGGTCCAAACACAAAATGTCACCGAGCCATGGTCCCCGGAGATGCTGCTTAACCCGCTGAGTTACTCCAGCGCGGTGTGTCTTAAAGTGTTAGAAAACACCTCCGTCATATCGGGGACTGGCTTAAAGACTGATCGTCCGATTTACCCCAAGGTTTAACGAAAACTGCATCTGATTGAGTTAAAATGTTAATTTCGGACACTGTATACAATGTTAGTGGTTCTGCCAGCGGCTCTACCAGCTCCACCGCTCTGCCACCTTGTAGCTCAACGTGTGGTGAAATATTAGCTACTCTCTTTAACAGATCAGGGACTGGCTGAGAGACTATTATTGGGCCAAATGCGGACTGGTGGAACTAGTGTTGATGGGGCAGCTTGGTCGGCAAGGGCAAGTCGGGCCGGAGGGCCTGTTTCTGTGCTTTGTGAATCTGTGACTCTATGACTGACAATCAACCTTCGCACAAGATTCGCCAGTTAAAAGCAAAAACACACCGACTGAGTGACGTTCATTTCCGAATTGTTTCTGCAAACAATATTCATGCCTGTCTGTTGCTCCCACAGGATATGGGCCCTCGTATGGCGGGTATGGTGGTTACGGTGGGTACGGAGGGTACGGTGGAAACCATGGATACGGTGGATATGGCGGGTACGGTGGACACGGTGGATACGGCGGGCATGGCGGGTACGGTGGATACAGTGGACACAGTGGACACGGTGGACACGGTGGATATGGCGGGTATGGTGGATACGGTGGATACGGCGGGCGTGGCGGATATGGTGGATACGGTGGACACGGCGGCGGGCATGGCGGATATGGTGGATATGGTGGATATGGTGGATACGGTGGACACGGAAAAGGTGGCTCTGGTAAATATTCTGCTTCTCTCCTCATGCGGCAGCACAGTAACGTTGCGATAGAGTTGCTGCCTCGCAGCGCCAGAAACCGGGGTTCGATCCTGACCTCGGGTGGTGTCAGAACAGAGTTTGTGTGTAGTCCCTGTGACCGTGTGGGTTTCCTCGGGAGCCCTGGTTTCCCCTCACGTCCTAAAGACAAATAGCTTTGTAGGTGAATTGGCTTCGGTAAAATTGTAAATTGTCAATAGTGTTCGATACTGTTAGTGTACAGGGAGATCAATGGTCGGCACGTACTTGAAGGGCCGAAAGGCCTGTTTCCAGGCGGTATAACAAACGTCACATATTCCTTTTCTCCGGAGATTCTGCCTGACCCGCTGAGGTACTCCAGCACTTTGTGTCTATCCTTAACTTAAACCTCTGTCCTCTGGTTCTTGATTACCCTCTTTTGGGTAAAATTCTGAATATTCACCCTATCTATTCCCTTCCCAATTTCATACCCCTCTACCAGATCAGCCTTAACCCTTTTGAGCTCCAAGGAATAAAGTCCCATTCTTCAATAATCCTCGAAGATCCCACCATTATAAATGTGCAAAATTAAGTCCCATTTTTCGAAACGGGTGAAAATATTAGCAAATGGCTCGATCAGGTCTGGGGCTTATTAAGGAACGTATGAGGCGTAATTCTCGCATATTCCATAGCTAATAAATAAACTGTATCCGACTGAGTTAAAATGTTCATTTCTGAATTAAATACTGCAAAACATTGTTGATGCCAGTCTGTTTCTCCCACAGGATACTAATCGTCGGCTGGATATGATGACGATGGTGGCTATGGTAAATTTATTGTGGATCAATATATTCTTTACTGTTTACCCAAAACACTGAAGGACAGGTGACAGTCAATACAGGAATAACGCAGAAGGCCAGAGGACCAGGGTTAATGTTTCATGTCGACGACCTGCCTGTAGAAACCCTGTCAGTGAGAGGAGCAGAATTCCTCACGGTTCACTCTTCACGGAGAGAAGGGGTAGTAAATGATGCGGGAATCCTAGCGTTCAACACTAGGGGTATTGAATTAAGTTCGGTTGACGTGCGTTGAGTTGGGTTCAGGTTAGTGCATTTCAGTTTGCATTATTTTTGTGCAGTTCATCTCAGATTGTTTTTTATATTCGAGTGTTCAGATTCGGGCAGTTGAGTTCAGTGCAGTTTAGTTCAGATCCGTTTAGTTTAATTCAGCTGAATTTAGTTCGTAGCAGTTCAGTTCAGTTTAGTTTCGTGTAGTTCAGTTTAGTGCATTTCAGTTTAGCTTATTTTAGTGTAATTTAGTTTATTGTAGATTAATTTAGTTTAGTTATACAGCACGGACATACGCTCTTCCACCCACTATGTCCACACCAACCAACGGTCATCCGTTCACACTAGTTCAATGTTATTCCAGTTTCCCACCTACTCCCTCCACACCAGGACAAATTGCAGAAGCCAATTAACTTAGAAACCTGCGAGTCATTGGAGTGTGTGTGCAAACCGGAGCACCCGGAGAAAATCCACCCAGATCACGGGGAGATGCTATGCCGACATACTGCATGTTCAAGCATCAATACTTGCTGCAGTCAACGGCTGGTTTCCCATTGAGTTGTATAGAATGCAGTCGAAACACAAGAGCAGAAGCACAAAAGCTCTGACATCTTTTCCTGTCCTGATGATATTTCACTGATCTGAAACTCCGCAGAGTTCTTGCCAGACAGCTTAGCAGTGGGAGAATAGTCTGATCATATTACGGTGCACGGTGGTGCAGCGGTAGAGTTGCTGCCATACAACGCCAGAGGCACGGATTCGATCCTGACCACGGGTTTTCTGCACGGAGTTTATACGTTCTCCCCGTGACCCAGACCGGTTTCCTCCCGGTGCTCCGGTTTCCTCCCACATCGCAAAGACCTACGGGTTTGAAGGTTAAGTGGCTTTGTATAATTGTAAATTGTCCCTAGAATTTGTAGGATGGTGTGAGGGTCCGGGGTGATCGATAGTTGGCTCGGACTCGGTGGGCTGAAGGGCCTCTTTTAGGACTACAATTAGGCCATTCGGATGATCAAGCCTATTCCGTCATTCAATCATGACTGATCTATATTTCTCTCTCAACTCCATTCTCTTGCCTTCTCCCCATAACCTCTGCCACCTTTGCTAATCAAGAATCTGTCGATCTCTGTCTTAAAAATATCTATTGCCTTAGCCTCCACAGCCTTCTGTGGCAATGAATTCCACAGATTCACCACCCTCTGACAAAATAACTTCTCGTAGGCTCTGCCACCAGTCGAAATATCCTCTCCACATTCATTCTATCAGGTCTTTCGCTATTCGTCAAGTTGCATTGAGGTCCCCTCTCATCCTTCTAAACTGCAGCGAGTACGGACCCAGTGCCTTTAAACGCTCGTCATATGTTAACCCGATCATACCCGGGATCATTTCCGCAAACATCCTCTGGATCCTCTCTAGCGCCAGCACACCCTTCCTCAAATATGGGGCCCGAAACTGCTCACAACAATCCATATGGAGTCAAACCAGTGCCTTATGGAACCTCAGCATTACATCCCTATTTTTGTCTACTATTCCTCGCAAAATAAATGCTATCATTGCGTTTGCCTTCCTTTCGTATCGTTACTGAATTGAATTGAATTAACATGCACTACATTGAATTGAATTGAATTGAAATGAATTGAAATGATTAGAAACAAAATGAAATATGCAGCTTGAAAGCTGAACGTTCCTCCCATCGAGTCCATGCTGAACATCGATCACCCGTTCACACTAGTTCCATGTTATACCACTTTCCCATGCATTCTTTACACACAAGTGGCAATATACACCTGCTCGCTAACTTTAAACAATGCCTATTTTGCAGTTATTATTATGCTATTCGGCAGAGTGGAATATTTTGTCTATTGTGGAGCCCGTTGAACGCAACAGCGCGTCAATAAGATTGTTTCAACGTAGAACCCCTGAGCGCGTGTTGGTGTGATGCACTGTTCTGTGTTCTACGCGGTACAGGGCCCTCTGACTGTGCCAACAATGATGCCACGTTAAACTAATCATCTCTGCTTGCTCATGATCCACATCCCTCCATTTCATACATTTCCATGTGCCTATCTAAAAGACTCTTAAACTCCAATTCCGTATCTGCCTCCACCACCACACCGGGAAGCGTGTTCTAGGCACACACCACCCTCTGTGTAAAGAACTTTCCCGACACAACTATTGTAAACTTGCCCCCTTTCACCTTCAATCTATGGCCTACGTGGGTTTTCCGGAATTTCCAGTTTCCTCCCACACTCCAAAGGCATACAGATTAGGGTAACTGGCTTGGTAAAATTGTAAATTGTTCCGAGTATGTGTAGGAGATCGTTCGTCGGCCCGGACTCGATGGGCCGAAGGGAATGTTTCCGTGCTGTATTTCTAACTATACTAAACTAAGGTAAAGTAAAATAAAGTAAACTATACTCGACTGTTTACTTTTCCACCCTGAGGATAAATGTCTTGACTGTCTATCCTATCTGACTTTCACTTCGATCAACTGATGTTTAAATGTTAAATCTTTTTTTTGCAGGCAAACTGTTCTCTAGGACTGAATGATCTACATACTACGTTGCTGCTGTTGCTTAGCATCGACTTCATGAGCCTATTTCTTGTTAATTCTCACTGCCATTTTAAAAGACGGCTTAAAACGCAAACATCTTCGCAAAATAAAATCTCATATCTATAAAATTTGGGTGCCTGTTTTATTGCAATTCTAGGGATGCTGGCAAAACAGCATGTCATGGTATTACGGTTTTGGGGATAAGGCAGGGGGGTGGGGTTAGGAGCGATATACATACATTAGCTATGTTTGACCGAAGGTGCAGTTGATGGGACGAATTGCCTAATTCATTTCCTGTCGCTTATGAAAACAGCGCGTTTCATGGTGCATTTCACAGGTGCTCCCCCCCTTCCCACCCCCCCCCCCCCACCCAACCTCCATTCTGTTGACTCCAGTTATGCCTCATGTTGCCTCGGCAAGGCCAGCAGCATAATCAAGGACGAATCGCACCCTGGGCACTCCCTCTTTTCCCTCTCCCATAAGGATTTGTAGTGTAAAAACGCACACCTCCAGATTCAGGGATACTTCCTTCTCAGCTTCTATGGGCAACTGAATCATCCTGCCACAACCAAGCCAACAATGGGCATTTGTGGTTTCCACCTTTCCTTCATTATCGATGCTTTTTCATACCTCCCATTATTTTTCACGAAGTGCCGCCTATATCTCTTGTTCTCCTTTCCCCTGACTCACAATCTGAAGAAGGTTTCGACCCGAAAAGTCCCCTCTCTCCAGAGATGCTGCTTGACCCGCTGAGTTCCTGTAGCTTTTTGTGTCCGTCTTCAATCATTTTCCAATGTTCTATGGATTCAGGTTCAGTTCCTGTGGATTGGAGGGTAGCTAATGTTATCCCACTTTTTAAGAAAGGAGGGAGAGAGAAAACAGGAAATTATAGACCAGTTAGTCTGACATCGGTGGTGGGGAAGATGCTGGAGTCAACTATAAAAGACGAAATTGCTGAGCATTTGGATAGCAGTAACAGGATCGTTCCGAGTTCGCATGGATCTACGAAGGAGAAATCATGCTTGACTAATCTTCTGGAATGTTTTGAGAATGTAACTAGGAAAATGGACAGGGGAGACCCGGTGGATGTAATGTACCTTGACTTTCAGAAAGCCTTCAACAAAGTCCCACATGGGAGATAAGTGGGCAAAATTAGAACACATGGTATTGGGGGTAGGGTACTGACATGGATAGAAAGTTGGTTAGCAGACAGAAAGCAAAGAGTGGGGATAAATGGGTCCCTTTCAGAATGGCAGCCAGTGACTAGTGGGGTAACGCAAGGTTAGGTGCTGGGAACGCATCTATTTACAATATACAATAATGACTTGGATAAACGCATTAAAATTAATATGAGCAAATTTGCAAATGACACAAACTGGGTGGCAGTGTGAACTGTGATAAAGATGCTATAAGGTTGCAGGGTCACTTGGGCAGGTTGTGTGAGTGGGTGGATGCATGGCAGATGCAGTTTAATGTGGATAAGTGCGAGGTTATCCACTTTGGTGGGAAGAATATGAATGCAGATTATTATATGAATGGTGTCAAGTTAGGAAAAGGGGATATACAACGAGATCCGTGTGTCCTAATGCACCAGTCACTGAAAGGAAGCAAGCATGTACAGCAGGCAGTGAAGAAATCTAATGGAATTATGGCCTTCATAAAAAGAGGCGTTGAGTATAGGAGCAAAGAGGTCCTTCTGCAGTTATACAGGTGCCTAGTGAGACCGCACCTGGAGTAGTTGATAGTGAGGTAGATTTTCAAAGTCTACAGAGAGACTTGGGCCTTTTGGAAGGGTGGGCTGAAAGATGGCAGATGGAGTTTAATGCTGATAAGTGTGAGGTGCTGCATTTTGGAAGGACAAATCAAAATAGGACGTATAGGGTAAATGGTAGGGAATTGAGGGACAAAGGTTTAGGGGTAACATGAGGGGGAACTTCTTTACTCAGAGGGTTGTGGCTGTATGGAATGGGCTTCCGGTGGAAGTGGTGGAGGCTGGCTCGATTTTATTATTTAAGAGTAAATTGGATAGGTATATGGATAGGAGGGGATTGGAGGGTTATGGTCTGAGTGCAGGTAGATGAGACTAGGTCAGGGAGAATGGTCGGCGTGGACTGGTAGGGCCGGACAGGCCTGTTTCCATGCTGTAGTTGTTATATGTTATATGTTATATGTTACTGTGTGCAGTTTTGGTCTCCAAAGTTTTAGGAAGGATAGTCGTGTTATTGAGGGCGTGCAGCGTATGTATACTATGTTTTATTGGCGGGACTGTCGTATGTTGAAAGACTGGATCGACTAGGCTTGTATACAATGGAATTTAGAAGAATGAGAGGGAAACTTATTGAAACATTATTAAGGGGTTGCACACGTTAGAGGCAGGAAACATGTTCCCAATGTTGGAGGAGTCCAGAACCACGGGCCACAGTTTAAGAATAAGGGGTAGGCCATTTAGAACGTAGATGAGGAAAAACATTTTCAGTCAGAGAGTTGTAAATCTGTGGAATTCTCTGCCTCAGAAGGCGGTGGAGGTCAATTCTCTGAGTGCTTTCAAGAGAGAGCTAGATAGTGCTCCTAAGGATAGCGGAGTCAGGGGGTATGGGGAGAAGGCAGGAGCGGATTAGAAATGATCAGCCATGATCACATTGAATGGTGGTGCAGGCTCGAAGGGCCGAAGGACTTACTCCTGCACCTATTGCCTATTGTCTATTTTGGAACTGACATCGTCCACCACCTTAGCGCACAGTGCTTGGAAACTGGAGGGCGGTGATCCCTCGAAGTTCTGGAGAAGATTTTAAGGTGACGGAGAAAAGATTTAAAAGGAATCTGAGGAGTAACTCTTTCACACAAAGGGTGGTGGGGATATGGATCACACTAAATTAAACTGCCGCAGACAAGGTGATAAGTGCTGAAAACTGACATAACGAACGATTTTGTTATTTTTAGTGTGTTTACAAAAGTTTGTGTAAAGGTTCTCTGGTTTGTTTTCTGTGGGGAGTGTGGGAGGGGGTCAGGAGAAACTTTTTTTTCAATCTCTTACCTTGCCGGAGATGCGATTGTTTTCCGGATCGTATCGCCGGTCACGCTGCGGTCTAACATCATGGAGCTGTAGGCCTTGCTCGGGACTGACTATTAACCCCACAGCGGGGCCGTGGTCTTACCATCGGAGCCTGCGATCCCTTGCCTGGATTCGACGCCCCAACTGCGGCCCATGGATTTCAACATCGATGAGTTCGCAGTTTTGGGTAGAGACTGATGTCGGGAAGCTCCAACATACAGCAAATGAAATTCCTCGTATGTTGCATAACATACTTGGCTAATAAACAATGATTATAATTATGATTATGATTATGATTTTGTCCGATGATACAGAGGGACATAGAAAATCCAGTGACTTGCGGTCAGTGGTCTCCAATCCAATATCGAGTTATATAGTCAGAGTGATACTGTGAGGAAGCAGGCCCTTGAGACCAACTTGCCCACACCAGCTAACATGTCCCAGCGACACTGGTCCCACCTGCCCACATTTGGTCCATATCCCTCCAAACCCGTCCTATCAATGTACCTGTGCAACTGTATATTAAATGTTGGGATTGTCCCTGCCTCGCCTACTTCCTCTGGCAGCTTGTTCCATCCACTCGCAATCCTTTGTATGAAATTGTACCCCGCACATATATTTTAAATCTTTTCCTCTTCACCTCAAACCTATGTCCTCTGCTCCTCGATTCACCTACTCTGGCCAAGGGACTCTGTGCATCGAATATCTTGCAGGCAAGGATGTAATAACACACTTTGAGAAATTGTATTCTGGGTTAATGGATTAAAGTATTTGGCAGGATCATTTGAGTGGCGATGTACAGATACTGATGACACTTTACTTTATTGTCACATGTACCTCGCGTGCCTCGCTACAGTGAAATGCTTTGTTTTGCTTAGAACTGAGGTACATTGAAAAGCTTTTGTTGCGTGCTGTCAGGTCAGTGCACAGGTACACAATAAGGCAATAAGGTTTAGTGCAAGATAAAGCTAGGAATGTCCGATCAAGAATGGTCCGAGGGTCACGAATGAGGTAGATCGTAGTTCAGGGCTGCCCGGTGGTTGTGGCAGGATGATCATTCCAGGGCAATACGCCAGTGGAGCCAGGTGTAGTCGCCGCCAATGTGACAATCCTATCTATTGCCTTCCCTCTCCCACTGGAACTATAGGGCATTGCCTCAGAATTAAAGGACGTTCTTTTCAAAAGAACACGAGGAGGAATTTGTTTCGTCAGATGGTGGTGAATATGTGTAATTATTTGCCACAGAAGGCTGTAGATGGATGTAAGTCAATGGATATTTTTAATGCAGATATAAAGATTCTTGATAAGTTCGGGTTTCTGGTGTTATTGGGAGAAGGCGGGGAATGGGGTTAGAATGGATTGATAGACCAGCCATGGTTGAATGGCTAAGCAGACCTGATGGGCGAATGGCCTAATTCTGCTCCAATCACTTATGATCTGATGATATTGCAGAAGGGCACGCAGCCCCCCCCCCCCACTCCCACCCACCACCCGGACACCAACACCTTTCAATCCCATTTTAACTGCAACCATCTCGATCTTTGTTAAGCCCGTGCTACAAGCCAACTTAATCACATCTGTACATTGACCCCATCCCTTGCGGGTTTGTTTCGGGTTGGTATGGTATGATTTGATTAGGTTTGGTAACGTTTATTGTGCTGGTGGACTTGCCGATGCAGTGTGAGGTGTAAATGTAGTCAACAGAAGGGAGGTTGGTTTTTGTGATGACAGGGCTGCATCCGGAATTCTCTGCACTTTCTTTCTGTCTTGGATGGAGCTGTTGCGAAACCATGCGGTTTTGCATTATCCTAAACCTCTCCTATCCACGTGGCTATTTAAAAGGGAGCGGCCACTGTGAGAATTTGGAAACTCCACATACAGTGGAGGAATTGCTGCCTATGAGCGCCAGAGACCTTGGTTCCTTTCTGACCATGGGTGCTGCCTGTGCAGAATTTGTACATTCTCCCCGTGACCGTGTGTGGTTTCCGCGGGTTCCCCGATTTCCTCCCGCACTCCAAAGACATGCATGTTTGGAGGTTAATTGGCTTTGGTAAAGACTGTAAATTGTCCCTGGTTTGTTGCATGGTGCTTGTGTACGGGGATCCCTGGTCTCCACTGATTCGGTAGGCCGAACGGCCTGTTTCCACGTTGAATCACTGCACTAAACTAAACTAAACATAACACAGATGTTTTGTGTGTCTTGTTGCTTATTTTTATATGACTGTATAACAAATCAAATTCCTCGCATGTTGCATAACATATTTGCAAATGTGCGGTTGACAATCCCTAGTGTAATCGGCACCTTCTTAATCTCTTGAATGGGGTAGGGGTAAAGATTTGATTGGGATCATCAGGTGGGCAACCTCCTTCCTTGGTGTTTCGTTGATAGGCCCACCTCCGGAAGATCACCCCTCATCCACCGTTCCTAGGAATAGAGTCCCAGCCTACTCAACCTCTCCCTGTAGCTCAGACCCTCTAGTCCTGGGAACATCCTCGTAAATATTTTCTGTACCCTATTCAGCTTGACAACATGGTGCAATGCTACAAAATGTGCAGGGGAGTATTGACAAAAAAAATGGGATGGCACATTTAGTCAGCATGGATGAGCTGTGTCCTAGTCTTATGATTCTGTGGATCTGTGGCTACAGAGAAAGATTGTTGACGTTTCAGGTCAGTAACCTCTCAGTGGAACAGGAAAACCGAGAAAAAATAGAAATATTTCAGGAGCAGCAAATGTTGCTACCGTAGCACAATAGTTAGAGGACTTTTGGAGAGGTTCAAGGATGGGAATGTTTTGGAGGGATATGGGGCAAACGCAAGCAGGTAAGACCAGTGTAGATGGGGCAACATTGTCGACAGGAGCAATTTGGGGCAAAGGATCGATTTCCATTCTGTGTGACTCTATGACTCTATCAGGATACACTACCCATGACACGGTCATCTCGGTCTCTCACACCGACGACAGAGCATCCTTGAAGAGGGTGAATCCACGCAATGTATACGGCCCAGACAGTGGACCTCCTCGAGCGCTAATGCCCTGCGCGTAACAACTGGCTGCTGCATTCAGGGACATCTTCAAACTCCCACTTCTGCAGTCTGAGATCCCCACTTGTTTCAAAAGGGCATCTATCGTGGTGGATCCCAAGAAGAGGATTTGGCAGCACAGTGGCGCAGCTGGTTGAGCCGCTGCCTCACAGCACCAGAGACCTGGGTTTCATCCTGACCTCAGGCGCTGTCCATCTGCGTGTGTGTGTGTTTGTCATAATGTGTTGGGACTGGATGCCAAAGTGGGATATCGTACAACTTGTGCGATCGGGTGATCGGTTGAGACTTGTTAGACTGGAGAGCCTGTTTCCATGCCGTATCTCTGAACTAACGGCAGCCACGGTGACGCAGCGGTAGATTTGCAGCCTAACAGCGCTTGCATTGCCGTCAAACGGATTTTATCCGACTACGGGTGCTGTCTGTACGGAGTTTGTGCGTTCTCCCCGTGGCCGCGTGGGTTTTCTCCGAGATCTTCGGTTTCCTTGCACACTCCAAACGTGTATAGGATAATTGGCTTGTTGTGTGTATAAATTGTTTCAAGTGTGCGTAGGACAGTGTTAATGTGCAGGGATCGCTGGTCAAAGGCCCTGATTCCGTACTGTATCCCTAAACTAACCGAATCTAAACTAAACTAAACTAAACGAAACTAACCTAACCTAACCTAACCTAACCTAACCTAACCTAACCTAACCTAACCTAACCTAACCTAACCTAACCTAACCTAACCTAACCTAACCTAACCTAACCTAACCTAACCTAACCTAACCTAACCTAAACGAAACGAAACGAAACGAAACGAAACGAAACGAAACGAAACGAAACGAAACTAAATTAAACTAAACTAAACTAAACTAAACTAAACTAAACTAAACTAAACTAAACTAAACTAAACTAAACTAAACTAAACTAAACTAAACTAAACTAAACTAAACTAAACTAAACTAAACTAAACTAAACTAAACTAAACTAAACTAAACCAATACCATGGAGACCTGCCACGATAACTAATGTCTGGTAGCACTTCACTGAAATCCACCGTAATAAAACGCTTCAGCAGGTGAGTTATGGTGTGAATCATATATCACCCCAGAAGTGACCTGAATCTGCTTCAGTTGCCCCACATCAGGTCAGCAGCAGATACGATCTCACCAGCTCTCCACTCTGTTCTGGACCATCTAGGTAACAGGAACACATAATTCAAGCTGTTGTACATCTTGGTGGCACGGTAACGCAGAAGTAAAGTTGCTGCCTTACAGCACCCAGAGACCCGGCAACCTCTGCTTTGACCATTTTCACGCCTTAATCTAGTCTCCCTCACCCCTGACTCTCAGTCTGAAGAAGGGTCATGAACCAAATCGTCACCAATTCCTTCTCTCCAGGGATGTTGCCTGTTCCGCTGACTTACTGCATCATTTTGAGTCTACGCGGGTACGAACCTGACTTTGGTTGTTGTCTGTAAAGAGTTTGAACGTTCTCAATGTGAGCGAAGACAGACACAAAAAACTGGAGTAACTCAGCGGGTCAGACTGCATCTCTGGGGAAAAAGTATATGTGACGTTTCGGGTCGAGCCCCTTTTTCAGACTGAGAGTCAGGGGAAAGGGAAACGAGAGATATAGCCAGTGACGTTGAAAGAGAGAACAAATGGATGGAAGATATGCAAAAAAAATAGATGATAAAGGAAACTGTGGGGGGGGGGGGGGGGGGCGTGTCCAATGTCTGGCTGAGTAGACATAACTTTTCAGCACTCCCGAGAACAAAGCCCTAAACTACCAAAAAAAGACGCACTAAAAGAATTCAAGTACTTTAATTTAAAGTTAAAAGTATAAAGAACGTATTGATGACCCCCAAGAAAGAAAGGAAGGGAGCACTGCTGCCACTGAAGCCAAGAAATCCACCGAGGGAATCAAGAAAGAAAATCGAAGGTAGGCCTACAGCCACGACGGAGCAGGGGCCTGGATTTGAGGAGCTCTCAGCAGGCGCAGAGGCATGGCCCTCTGGTGGCCGAGAGGCTCAAGTTTCGGAATCGAGTGAAGATGAGGGAACAAGCAGTGAAAGTGGAAACAAGCAAGAACGGGATCAAGAAGATTCAGAGATTAAAATTAAAGCGATGTTTGAAGAAATTATTAAAAGGCTCATGAAAATTGAAGGAGCTCACAAAGTGATGGAAAAGGAAGTGAAAGCATTGAGGATAGATAATAAGGAACTGCATAACGATAACAAGGAGCTTCATAAGGACAATATCGAAATATATGACTTTGAAAAAAATGGAGGGGGACTTTCAAACAGTGATAAACAGAGTGGATAATATAGAAATGGAGAACGAATTGTTAAAATCCAGAGTGGAAAGAAATGAAGATAGTATTACTGCTGCAACAATTGAAAGCAAAAAGATCGTGGAAAAGTTGGATGCCTTGGAAAACTACAGCAGGAGAAATAATGTTAAAATTGTTGGCTTGCCAGAGGGAGTTGAGGGGGAAGACCCAATCAATTTTTTTCAAGATTGATTAGTGACTAGTCTTGGAATAGATAAACCAGGACCGATGGAAATAGAAAGAGCACATAGGGCTCTAAGACCGGAACCTACGAATAATCAAAAGCCAAGATCTGTGTTGATTAAATTCTTAAGATACCGAGATAGAGAATTGGTCCTCAAATCAGTCGGAATGAACATAAGACAGGGAAAACCAATAGAGTATGAAGGTACCAAAATATTTTTTTACCCAGATATTAGTAATGTCTTATTGAGCAGGAAAAAAGAATTTAATAAGGCAAAAAATATTTTATGGAACAAAGGATATAAGTTCATTTTACTGCATCCTGATACTTTGAAGATCATGATCATCATTGGAGAAAATAAATTTTTCAAAGACTTTGTCAGAGCACAAGAATTTGCTGAAGAATTACCATCGGGAATTGGTGAAGAAGGTCCGTGAATGAATGATTATTAACAAGATTTGTATACTATAGAGGGGATCAATTGTATTAAGGATAGTTAATTTTTAGAAGTACTTGAAATATCGGGGGGGGCTGGAGAATATGCATGCTCTACCATAATCATGGGCACAAGTGTGGTGTGGACCACACCTCGTATAATAGAGGGGGGTAATGTTGTTAATTTATTTATTAACAACATTAGAGGGAGGGTTTACTTTTCTTTCTCTCTTTTTTCTTTTCTGTTTTTGTACCTGGACGATGGAAGGGAGTACACTGAAATACGGCACAACGTAAATATTCGAAGAGGTAACAAGGTAAGGAGGAAGGGGAAAAAAAAAAAAAGATTGAATGGAGAATAAATTAAATTTTTTAAGTTATAATGTGAATGGGTTAAATGGACCGATAAAAAGGAAGAGAATTTTAACACAGATGAAAAAATTGGAAGTGGATATAGCTTTCTTACAAGAAACACATCTAACGGAAAAAGAACATCAAAAGTTAAAGAGAGATTGGGTAGGAAGTTTGGTAGCATCTTTTTTTAATTCAAAAGCAAGAGGGGTTGCGATCCTATTTAAGAAAACGCTACCAATTAAGATACAAAATATTGTAAGTGACCCAGTAGGTAGATTTATAATCGTACATTGTCAAATTTTCGCAGAATTGTGGACTTTAATGAATATATATGCACCAAATACAGATGATGAGAAGTTTGTGCAGGATACTTTTTTAAATCTAGCGGAAGCACATAAAAATATATTGATAGGGGGAGATTTCAATTTTTGTTTAGATCCAGTAATGGATAGATCATCAAGGACAACGACAAGGACAAGAGCAGCGAAGACAACCTTGAATTTAATGGAAAGTTTAAATTTAATAGATGTTTGGAGGAAAAGCCATCCCAAGGAAAGATGGCAAGCAGCAGTAGCAGCAGCAAGCAGCAGCAGTAGCAAGCAGCAGCAAGCAGCAGCAAGCAGCACCAAGCTGTGTTGCTTGGGAAGTAGTGTGTGGGGATTGTGTGGGGATAGTAAGGAATAAGACCTGTGTGATCTCCCGGACTAGTTTCGATCGCCTAGCTTGGGGTCGGAGAGGAATTTCCCGGATTTTTTCCCAAATTGGCCTGGGTTTTTCATCCGGTTTTTCGCCTCTCCCAGGAGATCACTCAGTTCTTTTGGGTGGGCGGTTGGAGCGGTTGGAGTAGCGGCCGGGCGGTAGGTTTAGTAACCGAGCGCGGGACTTTGTTTGGAGAGTATGACTGCCAGGGCAGTTTTTTGTTCTGGGTGTCGGATGTGGGGAATCTGGGAGTCTGATAGTCTTCCAGACATCCACATCTGCGCCAGGTGTGACGAGATGGGGCTCCTAAGGGACCGAATTAGGAACCTGGAGCGGCAGATTGATGACCTCCGTCTGATCAGGGAGAGTGAGGAGGTTATAGATAGGAGTTACAGAGAGGTGGTCACTCCTAGACCACGGGAGGTAGAGAAGTGGGTCACTGTTAGGGGGGGGCAAGGAGCAGAGGCAGGGACTAGGGAGTACCCCGGTGGCTGTACCCCTTGGAAATATGTACTCCTGTTTAAGTACTGTTGGGGGGGGACAGCCTACCTGGGGGCAACGACGGTGCCCGGGCCTCTGGCAAGGAGTCCGGCCCTGTTGCTCAGAAGGGTAGGGAAAGGAAGAGGAGAGCAGTAGTAATAGGGGACTCTATAGTGAGGGGGTCAGATAGGCGTTTCTGTGGACGCAGTCGGGAGACCCGGATGGTGGTTTGCCCTTCTGGTGCCGGTGTCCGGGATGTGTCTGAGCGTGTCCAGGATATCCTGAAAGGGGAGGGAGAGGAGCCAGTGGTCGTGGTACATATAGGTACCAACAATATATGTAGGATAAGGGAAGAGGACCTGAAAGGAGAATTCAGGGGGCTAGGAAGAGAGTTAAAAAAAAGGACTTCCAAAGTAATAATCTCAGGCTCACTGCCTGTGCCATGCGATAGTGGGAATAGGAATGGAGTGAGGTGGAGGATAAATACGTGGCTGAGGAACTGGTGCAGGGAGCAGGGTTTCAAGTTTCTGGATCATTGGGACCTCTTCTGGGGGAAGTATGACCTGTACAAAAAGGACGGGTTGCATCTGAACCCAAGGGGAACCAATATCCTGGCGGGGAGATTTGCTAAAATAACTGCGGAGACTTTAAAGTAGTACGGTTGGGGGGAGGGACAGCTAATAGGCAGTGTGTGAGGCAGGAGGCAGAAAAGGGAAACACTCAGACCCAATATGTAGTAGAGAAAGAAGGGAAAAGAAATAAACTGAGAATAAGAAATGATGTGTCCCTTAAATGTGTATATTTTAATGCTAGGAGCATTGTAAGAAAGGTGGATGAGCTTAGAGCCTGGATTGACATCTGGAAGTATGATGTTGTGGCGATCAGTGAAACATGGTTGCAGGAGGGTTGCGATTGGCAATTAAATATTCCAGGATTTCATTGTTTCAGATGTGATAGAATCGGAGGGGCAAGAGGTGGGGGTGTTGCATTGCTTGTCAGGGAGGATATCACAGCAGTGCTTTGGCAGGACAGACTAGAAGGCTCGATTAAGGAGGCTGTTTGGGTGGAACTCAGAAATGAGAAAGGTTTAGCAACACTTATAGGGGTGTATTTATAGACCGCCAAATGGGGAACGAGAATTGGAAGAGCAAATATGTAAAGAGATAGCAGATATTAGTAGTAAGCACAGAGTGGTGATTGTGGGTGATTTCAATTTTCCGTATATAGACTGGGAATCACATTCTGTTAAAGGGCTGGATGGTTTGGAGTTTTTAAAATGTGTGCAGGATAGTTTTTTGCAGCAAAACGTAGAGGTGCCTACCAGAGAAGGGGCAGTGTTGGACCTCCTGTTAGGAAATGAGATGGGTCAGGTGACGGAGGTATGTGTTGAGGAGCACTTTGGGTCTAGTGATCATAATGCCATTAGTTTCAATATCATTATGGAGAAGGTCAAATCTGGACCAAGGGTTGAGATTTGGATTGGAGAAAGGCTAATTTTGAGGAGATGAGAAAGGATTTAAAAGGAGTGAAATGGAAATTGTTGTTTTATGAAAAGGATATAATAGAGAAATGGAGGATATTTAAAGGTGAAATTTTGAGAGTACAGAGTCTTTATGTCCCTGTTCGGTGGAAAGGAAAGAATAATAATTTGAAAGAGCCGTGGTTTTCCAGGGAAATTGGACACTTGTTTCGGAAAAAGAGGGAGATATACAATAAATATAAGCGGCAGGGAGTAAATGAGGTTCTTGAGGAATATAAAGAATGTAAAAGGAATCTTAAAAAGGAAATTAGAAAAGCGAACAAAAGATATGAGGCTGCTTTGGCAAGTAATGTAAAAGTAAACCCCAAGGGGTTCTACAGATATGTCAATAGCAAAAGGATAGTGAGGGATAAAATTGGTGCATTAGAGAGTCAGAGTGGACAGGTATGTGCTGAGCCGGAAGAAATGGGGGAGATATTAAACAATTTCTTTTCTTCGGTATTTACCGAGGAGAAAGATATTGAATTATGTGAGGTAAGCGAAACAAGTAGAGTAGTGATGGAAATTAGGAGGATTAAAGAAGAGGAGGTACGGACACTTTTGAAGAATATAAAAGTGGATAAGTCTCCAGGTCCTGATAGGATATTCCCTAGGACATTGAGGGAAGTTAGTGCAGAAATAGCAGGGGCTATGACGGAAATATTTCAAACGTCATTAGAAACAGGGATGGTGCCGGAAGATTGGCGCATTGCGCATGTTGTGCCTTTGTTTAAAAAAGGTTCTAAAAGTAAACCTAGCAATTATAGACCTATTAGTTTGACGTCTGTGGTGGGAAAATTAATGGAAAAGATACTTAGGGACAATATATATAATTATTTGGATACTCAAGGCCTGATTAGAAACAGTCAACATGGATTTGTGCCACGAAGGTCATGTTTGACTAATCTTCTTGGATTTTTTGAAGAGGTTACCAGGGAAATTGATAAGGGCAAGGCTGTGGATGTTGTCTATATGGACTTCAGTAAGGCATTTGACAAGGTTCCACATGGAAGGTTGATTAAGAAGGTTAAATCGTTGGGTATTAATAGTGAGGTTGCAAGATGGATTCAACAATGGCTGAATGGGAGATACCAGAGGGTAACGGTTGACAATTGTATGTCAGGTTGGAGGCCAGTGTCTAGTGGAGTGCCCCAAGGATCTGTGTTGGGTCCACTGTTGTTTGTCATTTACATTAATGATCTGGATGATGGTGTGGCAAATTGGATTAGTAAATATGCAGATGATACTAAGATAGGTGGAGTAGTTGATAGTGAGGTAGATTTTCAAAGTCTACAGAGAGACTTGGGCCTTTTGGAAGGGTGGGCTGAATGATGGCAGATGGAGTTTAATGCTGATAAGTGTGAGGTGCTGCATTTTGGTAGGACAAATCAAAATAGGACGTACAGGGTAAATGGTAGGGAATTGAGGAATGCAGTGGAACAGAGGGATCTGGGAATAACTGTGCATTGTTCCCTGAAGGTGGAATCTCATGTGGATAGGGTGGTGAAGAAGGCGTTTGGTATGCTTGCCTTTATAAATCAGAGCATCGAGTATAGAAGTTGGGATGTAATGTTGAAATTGTACAGGGCATTGGTGAGGCCGAATCTGGAGTATGGTGTGCTGTTCTGGTCGCCAAATTATAGGAAGGATGTCGACAAAATGGAGAGAGTACAGAGGAGATTTACTAGAATGTTGCCTGGGTTTCAGCATTTAGGCTACAGAGAGAGGTTGAACAGGTTGGGTCTTTATTCTTTGGAGCGTAGAAGGTTGAGGGGGGACTTGATAGAGGTTTTTAAAATTTTGAGAGGGACGGACAGAGTTGACGTGGGTAGGCTTTTCCCTTTGAGAGTGGGGAAGATTCCAACAAGGGGACATAGCTTCAGAATTGAGGGACAAAGGTTTAGGGGGAACTTCTTTACTCAGAGGGTTGTGGCTGTATGGAATGGGCTTCCGGTGGAAGTGGTGGAGGCTGGCTCGATTTTATTATTTAAGAGTAAATTGGATAGGTATATGGATAAGAGGGGATTAGAGGGTTATGGTCTGAGTGCAGGTAGATGAGACTAGGTCAGGGAGAATGGTCGGCGTGGACTGGTAGGGCCGGACAGGCCTGTTTCCATGCTGTAGTTGTTGTTATATGTTGTGATATGTTATTACTCTTTTTATTCCAATAGACATGATACATATTCTAGAATAGATCTATTTTTGATTTCAGCTCAATTACGCGGTAGAATAATACAAATAGATTACAAGGCTAGATTGTTATCGGATCACTCACCATTATTAATGAAAATTACGATGTCAGATAAAGAACAGGCAGTGTATAGATGGAGACTCAACTCTTTACTATTGAAAAGGCAAGACTTTTGTGATTTTATTCGAGGACAAATTGAATTATATTTGGAGACAAATTTAAATTCAGTGGATGATAAATTTATTGTATGGGATGCAATGAAGGCTTATTTGAGAGGCCAAATTATAAGCTACTCATCTAAGATAAAGAAAGACTATAGGAAGAAATCTGAAAGATTAGAAAAAGAAATCACTGTATTAGAAAAAGACTTACGGGACTCCGGTGGCACCATGCAGTGGTGAAGGTGCAGCATTGAACTCAGCTCCTGCTAAAAATCGTGTAAAAAGCTGTTTCTAAAGTCGGGACCGATTTAAAAACATCCACCGGCGGCAGGTTGGTGTCGTGGGAATAAGATCAGCAAATAATGTCGAGAAATTTGAGCTTTAAAAGGATCTTTTAGATGAAAAAGTTAAAACATCAAAGGGGACCTAAGAAATCCACTATCAGACTCCGGCTGGAAGAAGATTTGGCAGCCCTCCAAACAGCAACTGAAAGTTCAGATGAAGAGTTTGATTCTCAACTAGCAGTATCTGAAATGGCTACAAAAGGAGAGACGAAAAGGACAGAAAAGGAGAAAGAGATGAAGCAGTGGGAAGAAACGGTAAGAGCTGATCTTACTAAAGATCTTACCGTAGATCTTACTAAGGAATTCTCCAAAATGCTTACTAATATGAACAAGATACTGGAGAGTAAATTATCTAAAATGGAGGTTAACCTCTCCAAGAAAACAGAGGCTGCACGTGCTGAATCAAAGGAACAGTTTGAATTTTTGGAGCGACAGCTGTCGGATCTGGATCTGAGGACAACTCAGGAATTTGCGAGAATGGATAATGATTATAAGAAGAAATGTGATGAATTGAAGGAAGGAGTTGATAAGTCGACAGAAGATATGAAGGTGGAAATACGTGAGATGTCTCGGGAAATATCGACACTGAAAGAAGAACAAGGGGTTAATCGCGAACAATTGAATAAATTGACAGACAAAATTCAACACTTCGAAGCTAGATCAAGGAGACAGAACTTGAGGATTGTAGGAGTAAAGGAAGGGCAAGAGCTAGGAATTTTAATGACTGAGCTCGTTACTAAAATACTCAAAGATGTCTTTAAGTTGAAGGAAAATCCGAGGATTGATGTCGCACATCGGGTAGGTCGCTTCAGAAGAGAATTAAATGCTCCCCCAAGACAGATTATTGTGAAATTTTTGGACATTTCAAGTTTGGATAAACTTATGAAGATGATACCACATGGGGAGAGGCTTACAATTGATGGAGAAATTGTCAGATTCTACAGAGACTACCCACGCGAAATACTGGAAAAAAGAAATAATTTTAGAAGAGCAAGCAGCATTCTGCAAGGTAAATCGGAGGTGAGATATGGAGTTGTGTTTCCCGCGAAAATGAAAATTTATTATAACTCTATTCAACGCGCCTTCACGGACCCGGATTTGGCATTTAATTACGCACAAGAAATTGTAAAGAAAATAGAAAAAACAGAAGTAAAAGCGGATGAATAAATGTCTATTGGGAATCCGTGCGGTAATTAAGACGATGGAACTGCTCTAGACATTAACCAGACAGGCTTATCTGTCAGGAATGTGTATGCAATGGACAGGCCCTGGTCTCAACCTTGAACAGATAAGGAGAAGAGAAATAACTGAAAAAACATTTTGAAACAATACGATCAGATTGGAAAGAAAATCAAAGGACATTATGGACTTAAAAAATGGTTTGTAATACAGTATATATGTAATGTAAAGAATTAATTAATTATATAAACTTAAGATCATTAATCAAGGGTTACGCTAATATAGTAATGTTACACTAATAAGAGGAACCAAGTTATTAACCCAATGGATTTAGGGGATAAGGGGTATATAGAGATGATTATTATTAACAGATATATAAGGTTAAGTTGGTTGAAAAGAATTGAAATATAATTTAGGTTGTACGCTAACACATTATAATTAATGAAAAGGGGTATAAGAATATTAGAACACCATAAACTTGTGGGAAGAAAGAGGCGCTAATGATCTGGAATCGTTCCAGAGGTTTGGGCTGGAAGATGGTTGTATTTAAGATAAGAAACGCAACCCTTGAAACAGGCTGGTAATCAAGGTATTGATGAATACTGTATATTTGGACAGAGACAGGGCAGGTGTTCTCAGGTTTTTGAATTGTAGGACTCGGGGATACCGAGCAAGTAACACAGAAGGTTTAAAATTGGGGTAGAAATGAGAACACTTGAAATATTAAGGATTAAGGAGTCCCTTAGATATATTAAGAAAGATTAAGATATAGTCAGAGGAAACGGCTTGTAGTTATAAATCCTATAGTATTCAGGTGGCTGAACTCAATGTATAATTCCATCTACGGAGGTCTATCAATTTTTAGCCATCATAGATGGCTTCTTGTATTTAGGGTATCACCTTTTTGATACCTTAAAATCACGTGTTTTTTTTGTTGTTTTTTTTTGTAGCATTTACTTTTATTTAATTATTTTTCTTGTTTTCATCACTATTTTTCAACACACCTTTTTCTTCTTCTTAAGGAGGTTCAATATACGGAGGAGAGGTAAAATAATGTCAGAAGTGTGGGATGATACCCACATACACAAAAGGCTAAGGTACCTAATTACACCACAGGAAATAAAATTACTAAAACTTATTTATAATGCAGGACAATAAGGAAAATAAGAATGGAGGAGTCACATTTTGTAGTTGGAATATTAGGGGTGCGAATGATCCAATTAAAAGGGGCAAAATTATGGCCCATTTAAAATCTTTGAAGGTGGATATAGCGTTCCTGCAAGAAACGCATACGAAACTACAAACACAGATGAGATTTAGAGCAAATTGGATAGGCCAAATGTATCATTCGTCATTTACTGCTAAAGCCAGAGGAACGGCTATTATTATTCGGAAAGGTATACCGTTTATATTAAAGAATACAATATCTGATAAAGAAGGAAGATACACGATAGTGGCGGGAGAAATTTATTCCACGCCACTCACTTTGATAAATATTTACGCTCCAAACTTTGATAATCCCCAATTTTTTAAGAAAATTATGGATCAAATAGATGAGTATAATTTTCAAAATATAATATTAGGGGGGGATTTTAACTGTGTTATAGATTCATATTTAGACAAATCAACAAAATTTAGGAAGGGTAGTGCTAAATCCAAGTCTAGTGAATTCTTAAATACTTATATAAAAAATACTAATATAATAGATGTATGGAGAATAGCTAACCCAACTGGAAGGGAATATTCGTTTTACTCATCAGTACACAAAACCTATTCAAGAATTGATTATTTTTTAGTGGACTCAAAACTAATACCATATACGATTAATTCTAAATACCACAATAGTATTATTTCTGATCACTCCCCGCTGACTTTTACTTTAAAACTTGAGGGAATGCCAGGTACAAATTTTTTTTGGAGATTTAACACACAAATAGCTAACGACCCACAAGGTTATGAGTATTTAAAACAACAAATGAAATTTTTTTTTGAAATAAATGAGACACCAGGGATTGCACCATCTTTATTATGGGAATCTTTTAAGGCTTTCATTCGTGGAGTTATAATTTCGTATCAAAGTTTTCTAAATAAAAAAAACAGGACAGAACAAGGGACGTTAGAAAAGGAAATTAAATTATTAGAATTAGGAAACGCAAAAGACCCAACAATAGATAAACATAATAAGATAACATTACTGAAATTTAAACTTAATCGAATATTATCGGCAAGAGTAATAAGATTATTTTAGATCACAAAACAAGTACAATTTGAATTTGGGGATAAACCACATAAACTTCTAGCACGACAATTGAAGAAACAAGAAAAGGAAAAAACAATTAGTAAAATCAAATCAGAGAACGGGGAACTATTAACTTTACCTAAGGACATTAACAAAAGGTTTGCTCAATTTTATCAAAATTTATATACATCTAAAACTAACATTGAAGACAATAAAATTATAAATTTTTTAGATAAGTGTAACTTGCCAAAATTGGATATCTTAGAACAAGAGGAATTAGGAACCCAGATTACAAGTGAAGAAATAAGAGAAACAATAAAAGAATTGAAAAATGGGAAGACTCCAGGGCCTGATGGTTTTAATAATGAATTTTATAAAAGATTTCAGGAGTTAATGGCCCCACGATTACTTAAATTATACAGGTACGCTTTTACCGATAAGAAATTACCAGAAACTTTAGCAGAATCCACAATTATGCTTATACCAAAAAAAGATAAAGATTTAGAAGATCCGGGCTCGTATAGAGCTATAGCACTGTTAAATACAGACCAAAAAATTTTAGCAAAGATTTTAGCAAGAAGATTGAGCAAATATATTAATAAATTGATAAATCAGGACCAAACGGGGTTTATACCCAAAAGACAATCATTTAACAATTTGAGACGACTTTATAATATAATGTATTCACATAAAGGGGAAAAGGAAGACTTAGCAGTTATATCTTTGGACGCAGAAAAAGCATTTGATCAGGTAGAGTGGCAGTATTTATACATAGTACTCCAAAAATTTAATATAGGAGATAATTTTATTAGATGGGTAAAATTATTATACGATAAACCAACAGCAAGAATATTAACTAATAATACGTTGTCTCAAAAATTCCAATTATCACGGGGCAATAGGCAGGGATGTGTTTTATCACCCCTGCTATTTGCCCTTATGATAGAGCCACTGGCGGAAAGGATAAGAACTCATCCGAATATTCATGGATACAATACTAAGGACTCTAATAATAAAATTTCATTATACGCGGATGATATACTTTTATATATTACAAATTCAAAAACGAGTATCCCGAACGTATTAAATGTAATAGAGGAATTTGGCTCCTTTTCTGGATATAGAATAAATTGGAATAAAAGTGAAATTATGTCATTACATCCTCAGAAAGCGAATCATCTATTAAAATTTCCATTTAAAATTGCAACGGAAAAATTTAAGTATTTAGGTATTCAAGTTACTAGAAGATATAAATCATTATTTAACGCTAATTTTAGTCCTCTGTTAAATAAATTGAACGCTTTGATTATATTTTGGAAAACGCTCCCACTATCATTAATTGGCAGAATAAACGCTATCAAAATGATAGTGCTACCACAAATATTATATTTATTTCAATCCATACCAATATATATACCAAAATATATTTTTTAAAAACTAGAGTCTAATATTACTAATTTTATATGGGACTACAAAGCACATAGAATTAAAAGAAATCATTTGTGTAAACCTAAAGATGTAGGGGGACTTGCACTGCCTAATTTTTTATATTATTATTGGGCAGTGCATATTAAGAATATTACTTATTGGTTGGAGTGTCCTTCTCAACAGATGGAATGGATAAGAATGGAAAAAGAGGATTGTCTGCCTTATGATTTAGGAGCGATCCTCTTCTCCCCGATAAAATTGAATAATATATTATATAAGAAGAATCCAATTATACACAATATAATTCGAATTTGGAAACAAATAAAATTAAATTTAAAATTAAGAAACTTATCTTCATTAACACCAATAGTGAATAACCCGGTATTTAAACCAGCTATTATGGATAAAACATATAGACAATGGGAAAGACAGGGAATTAAAAAGTTGGGTGACATGTATGAAACGGGAAATTTATTATCATTTCAACAATTAAAATCAAAATTTAATCTCAATAATAACCAATACTTTAAATATTTACAGATATGTGACTTTATAAAAAAATATATACCAAGATCACAGAATATAACGATAGACCCACTGGAAGAAGCAATGAATATTAAGGCGGACTCACAAAAATTAATATCATATCTATATAACAGTATTCTTAATAGAGAATTGCCTTCAACAGAGGCAATTAGAGAAGACTGGGAAAAAGAATTACTGATAAAAATTTCTAAAGAAACATGGGAGAGGTATTTGATATACATACATAAATGTTCGATTAACTCTAGACATAATTTAATCCAATTTAAAATATTACACAGACTATATTACTCAAAAGTTAGGTTGAATAAATTTTATTCAAATATCTCACCCATTTGTGATAAATGTCTTTCACAAAATGCCAATCTTACACACTCTTTCGTTTCGTGCATAAAACTTCAAAGTTTTTGGGGTGATATATTTGATATATTTACTAGTTTATTTAAGACAAAAATGGAACCTAGCATGGAAATGATTATCTTTGGAGATGTAAATAAATTAAATATATCCCAAATCTCATTTTTTAATTATGGTTTAATAATAGCGAAAAAACTCATACTTAAATTGTGGAAAAAGTCTATTCCACCAACACTTAAAATGTGGATTGGTAATATGTTGGAAACAGCACATTTGGAAGAAATGAGACTCCTCCTAATAGAAAAAAAAGACCAATTCTTATCGAGTTGGTCTCCATTTATTGACCTTGTGGAATCATGCGGTGTAATATCAGCATAAAATTAAAAATTCGGGGTTTGACTGAAAATTGATTAAGAATATTAAAAGGAGGAAAGGAAGAAAAAAAGAGGAAAAAAAGGGGGAAAAAGAAGGGAAAAAGAAAAGAAAAGGAGAAGAAAAGGGGGAAAGGGGGAAAAAAAGGGAAGGGAAAAGGAAAAAAAAAAACAAAAAAAAAAAACATCGATTGGTTGCGTGGGAGAATCTCCTCTCTGCTTTACTTTCGCACATTTCCTTTTTTTTTTTTTTTTTTTTTTTTTTTCACTCGATACTCACTAATTTATTCTTTACTCTTCACTACTTCTTTCTTTCTCATTTCTTTTTAAAAAGGAAGTTGTACAAATAATGTTTTAATAATTCTTGGCACCTGTAAAAGGAACCATTAAAATGTAATGTGCTTACTTCCAAGAAAAAAAAATAAAAAAAATAAAAATAAAATAAAAAATAAAAATAAATATAAAAATAAATAAATAAATAAATAAATAAATAAAGTAAAAAAGAAAAAAAAAAAAAAAAGACTTACAGAAAACTTCTTCAGATACAAAAAAAACACAACTTGCAAATAAAAAATTCAATACAATACATTACACACTCACAGAACTGAAAAACTAATATTACGAACTAACCAAAGATATTATGAATTAGGAGAAAGAGCCCACAAGGTATTGGCATGGCAACTGAAAGAAGAACAAATATCAAGAACAATAAATTCAATTAGAACAGATCAGAACATTATTACTTATAAACCTAGAGAAATCAATGAGGTATTTAAGCAATTCTACACTAATCTCTACCATTCTGAATCTGAAAAGGATGAAATTAAGATAAATAATTTTTTATCCAAGATACGATTACCAACAATCTCTAATGAGGAGAAGATGGGACTAAATGCCTCCTTTACTTTGAGAGAGGTGGAGGAAGTACTATATTCTTTACCAAGTAATAAATCTCCAGGGGAAGATGGTTTTCCGCCTGAGTTCTATAAAAAATTTAAAGAGTTGTTGTTACCACTATTTATGGAAGTGATACATCAAGCGGAGAAAACATCTACATTACCAGACTCCTTCTCATTGGCAATTATAACTGTAATTTAAAAAAAAGGGAAAGACCCTTTAAATGCATCTTCTTATAGACCAATATCATTGTTGAATGTAGATTATAAAATAGTTGCTAAACTTTTAGCAAGGAGATTGGCAGAATATTTACCGAAGCTGGTTAAAGAGGACCAAACTGGATTTGTCAAAAAAAGGAAAATATCTGATAATGTAGCAAGATTTATAAGTATTTTACATTTAGCACAGAAAAGAAAGGAATTGAGCGTAGCTGTTGCTTTAGATGCTGAAAAGGCGTTTGACAGGTTAGAATGGGATTTTTTATTTAAAGTATTAGAGAAGTACCGATTAGGAAACATTTTTATTAACTGGGTAAAAGCTCTTTATAAACAACCTAAAGCCAAAGTGGTGACAAATGGCCAATCTTCTCAATCATTTAATTTGGAAAGATCTAGTAGACATGGATGTCCCTTGTCACCGGCTTTATTTGTATTGGCCATTGAACCTCTGGCAGAGCTAATAAGATCAGATTTAGATATTAAAGGATTTAAAGTTAACCAGGAAAATTACAAGATTACTTTATTTGCAGATGATGTCTTAATTTGTCTTACTACACCATTGGAATCCTTAAGAAAACTATATTCTAGACTGGAATAATATGGGAAAGTATCAGGATATAAAATTAATAAAGATAAAACTGAAATAATGCCTCTTGTTGAAGGCAATTATGATCAATGTAAAAGAGAAAGTCAGTTTAAATGGCAAAAAGAAGGCATTAAGTTTTTAGGAGTTAAAGTAGATAATAAGTTAAATAATTTGTATCAATTAAATTATAAACCACTAATAAAAAAAATAGATGAGGACCTGAAGAAATGGATGAATCTTCCAATTACATTGATAGGGAGAGTTAACTGTATTAAGATGAATATTTTTCCGAGGATACAGTATTTATTTTCAACACTGCCTATACCTTTGCCAAATAAATATTTCCAAGAATTGAACAAAACTGTGAGGAATTTTCTTTGGAAAGGTAAAATGCCAAGAGTGTCTCTGGAAAAATTAACATGGAAATTTGAATTAGGGGGATTGCAATTACCAAATTTTAAAAATTACTACCTGGCAGCGCAAATGAGTTTTATTTCATCCTTTTATCAAGAGGGTGGAAAAACAGCATGGGTTAAAATTGAAATGGATAAAATAAAAGAGTCTTGTCCAGAAGAATTTATATATAAATGGGAAGCGAAGATATTAGTTAAGGATAAAGAGTCACCCTTGCTAAAACATTTAATTAATACATGGTTGAAAACAGTTAAAGTTAAGGATAAAAGATTTTTTTTAACAGCTAAAACTCCATTAGTAAAAAATGGATTATTGCCGTTTGCTTGGAATAATCAAATACTACAACTCTGGGAACAGAAGGGTATTAAAAATATAGGAGATTGCTATGAAGGGAATATCTTTTTGACATTTTCTCAATTGAGAAATAAATATCAAATTCCAGGGAATAGTATTTTCTTCTATTATCAATTACAATCTTTTTTAAGGGAAAAGTTAGGAAATTCAATGTCTCTATTTCAGATTAAAGGAATCGAATCCTTGATTCAGGGTAAGGGAATTAAAACATTTATATCATCAAAGTATAAACTACTACAGATAGCTAGTCCAAAGATAGGAATTAATAAAGCAAGACAAAGATGGGAAACAGATCTTAATATTAATATTGATGAACCAAGTTGGGAAAGACTGTGTCTAGATATTATGAAAAATACTATTAATGTGAGGTATAACTTAGTGCAGTATAATTTTTTGCAGCAACTATATTTAACCCCGGTAAAAATTAAATACATTTAAACTAAATTCAACTGAAAGGTGTTTTAGATGCAACCAAGACGTGGGCACTTTTATACACTCTACTTGGGCATGTCAGAAGGTAACTCCTTTTTGGCAAGACCTAAAAATGTTTTTAGAGCAATTGATGAATAAGATTATACCAATGGATCCAAGGTTGTTTTTGCTAGGAGATACAAAAGGAATAACACCAAAGCTAAGTCTCGATAAACATCAGGAAAGATTTCTCAAAATATCATTAGCAGTAGCCAAAAAATGTGTTGCGGTTACATGGAAAGAACAAAATGAAATAAGATTCGAAAGATGGCATGCAGAAATGCGGAGTTGTATCCCATTAGAAAAAGCAACGTATAATCTGAGAAATGGATACGACTTATTTTTGAAGGTGTGGAACCCATTCATAGCAAAGTTAGGATTAAGAATAGGAAGTACTTAAATTCAGGATTGCCTTGTTACCTAGCAAGAATTTAAAAAGAAATTACTCGGAAGTGACCCCCTCGGGACTCCAGGTTTCTTTCTTTCTTTCTTTCTTCTGCTTTTTCTTTTTCTTTCTTTTCAACTGAGGGGTGGGGGGAGGGGAGAAAATACAGAACAATACGTGTATAATCGAAGTTATAGGTTAGTGACTATTGTTTACTATTGTTTACTATGAAATGTATAATGTATAACGTATGGGTTCTGTTAAAACTTAAATTTAAAAAAAAAAAAATTTTAAAAAAGGAAACTGTGGCCTAGCTGAAAACAACGGTGGCTTGGCTGAAGACAAGTATAAACAATGATACGAGTAGAGACAGTTCCTTGCTACAGGATAGTGCTAGTGCACAGGGATCGGTGGTTGGCCGTGTCTAAGTGGGCCGAAGGGCATGTTTCCACGTCGCGTCTCTTTAAAAAAAGACATCGGTTCCTGCTCAGCTTTCAACACCATCACTCGAAACACTAGCTGTTCGCTTTGGCAGCACACATACCAAAATCGCAACAATGCAGACAACATTAACATGTCCACGGCGCAAGGGTTTCACGCAGTGATCCATTTCTTGAAGGGCGGCTCACGAAATCAGCTGGTAGAGCGGCAGAGACCTGGGTTCGATCCTGACCTCGGGTGTTGACTGTGCTTGTGTGTGTGGAGTTTGAACGTTCTCCATGTGACCCGTGTGTGTTTCCTCCGTGAGCACCGGTTTTCAGAAGGAGATAACATGCTCAGTATTAGGTTTATTGTAATCACGTGCACTTAGGTACAATGAAAAGCATTGTTCAGCAGGAAGATACTATGTGCACAATATAGTTCATAAGTTCATAAGTTATTGGAGCGGAATTAGGACATTCGGCCCCTCAAGTATACTCAGCTATTCAATCACGGCTGATCTGTCTTTCCCTCTCAAATCCATTCGCCAGCCTTCTCCCCATCACCTCTGACACCCATACCAATCAATTAATCAACTAAACTATTACTTCGCGTTGCAGCACATCAGTTCTCTTGACAAAGTTCAATGTCTGCAATGGGGTAGAGATGAATTGGACACTACCCTACCTAATGGGTGGACCATAGACAAAGTGCAATT
This sequence comes from Rhinoraja longicauda, assembly GCF_053455715.1. Lineage (NCBI taxonomy): Eukaryota > Metazoa > Chordata > Chondrichthyes > Rajiformes > Arhynchobatidae > Rhinoraja > Rhinoraja longicauda. The sequence goes on from NC_135986.1 coordinate 10,697,097, forward strand.
TCCTCAATGGTGCAGACGTATATCGGACCCTAGCAGATGGATGGACCGTTCAGGAGCCTGATAACAGGCGGGAAGAAGCTGTTCCTGAGTCTGGTGGTGCGCGCTTTCCAACTCTGTACCATTCTCGCAAAGGGTGCCGGGAAAGAAAGAAAGACCGGTGTGGGTGAGTCACGTCTTTGGATACATGGACTGCTCCTTCGGCTCCCCCTCCTACACTGTGAGCTTGAATGCTCCAACCTCTGGCAAACGTTTTGCCGCCATGCCTTATCCAGCATTTTGCGGCCTTCCATCGTTACTTGATCGAATACTTGGCAATTGCCGTTAATCTGATAAGGTGATCCTTCCAGTCGGTGAACTGTTCCACCAGGTATTGTTTGGAATATTTTCTCAGGCTGATATTGAAATCAGATGGTTGCAAAGGACTGTAGTACAAGGGAACATAGACAAGGCTCTTCCTTGTCCTCTACAGTGTAGAACGTAGCTTGAGTGGCACTGTGGAGCAGTGGCATAAAGTTGGTTTATAGGTAGGATAGTCCATGGGTGTAGGATAATGTACGGGGCTGATCGCTGGTCGACGTGGGCTCATTGTGCCGCCGAGCCTATTTCAACGCTGTATCGTTAAATAAAATTTTAGAATTTGCTGCCAGGACTCAAGGTTTCTGAGCTACCGGGAGAGGGTGAGCAGGCTAGGACTTTATACCTTGGGGGCGCGGCGCGATGAGGGGTGGTATGATAGAAGTGTATAAAACCATGAGAGGCAGACTCTTTTACCCAGGGTAGGGGAATCAAGAAGCAGAGGACATAGGGTTTAAAGTGAGGTGGTGGGGGGGGGGGGGTTATTGGAGCCAATGGTCGACATATTTACACAAAGGGTGGTGCCGGGGTAAGTATATGGAACGAACTACCTGAAGGGGCAGCTGAGGCAAGTCATACCACAATGTTTAAGCAACATTTATGTAGCCACATGGATACGGTAGGTTTAGTGGGATAAGGGCCAATCACATTCAGGTGGAACTAGAGTAGATGGGGCATGTTGGTCGGCGTGGGCAAGGTGTGACGGGCATGTTTAATGCTGTATTTCATGACAGTATGATTCTATGACACATGTGTATGCTGAGTATGAAGGGACATTCACGGATTACGTACAGGCAGAGGCGATTATTTTAACTATATCATGCTCAGTATGGACATTGTGGGCCGAAGGGGCTGTTCTGTACTGTACTGTACTGTGCTCCATGTTAAAAATCTTCGCAATCAATGAGTTTAGTTTTCTTTATTGTTAAGTGTATCGAGGTACAGTCAAAAGCTTTTGTTGTGTGCGAGCCAGACAGCGGAAAGTCAATACAATCAAGCCATCCACAGACTACAGATACATGATAAAGGGCATAAAGTGAATAACATTTAGTACAAGATAAAGCCAGTAAAGCCCTATCAAGGTTAGTCCGAGCATCTCCAAAGAGATAGATAATAGTTCAGGAATGCTCTCAATTTGTTGGTAGGATGGTACAGTTGCCCGATAACAGCCGGGAATAAACTGTCCCTGAAACTGGAGGTGTGCGTGCTTACACTTCTATAGATCACGCCCGATGGGAGAAGACAGAAGAGGGAGTGTCCGGGGTGGGTGTGGTCCTTTATTGTGCTGGTGGCCTTGCCGAGGCAGCGTGAGGTGTAAATGGATTCAAAAGAAGGTTTGTGTGATGGTCTGGGCTGCATCCACAATTCTCTGCAATTTCTTGCTGTCTTGGATGGAGCTGTTGCCAAACCAAGCTGTGATGCACCCCGATACAATGATTTCTAGGGGAATCAGTGACACAATGGTGAAGTAATAGCCCCCTCACAAATTGAAACACTGCAGCAAATCCCATCAGAATTAGTTCATGAGTACTGATGAAATATTTAAAGATGGCAAATAAAATAAAGGGCATACTGTCCTCCAATGATTATCTCAAGTAGAAAGAAATCACAATGTTCAGCAAGCTCCTTTGCACGCTGCCTCATTTGCCAAGCTTGAGGCAGCATCGTGGCATGTGGGCAGTGCCAAGAGCAAGAGGGCATGAAGGCAGTTGTCACATGGCTAGGAGTCGCGTTATAGAGCCATACATTGTGGCAACAGGCCCTTCATGCCAGCTTGCCCACACCGAACAACATGTCACATCTATACTAGTCCCACCTGACTTTGTTTATCCTATAGCCCTCTAAACGTGTCATGTCCATGTACCTGTCCAATTGTTCTTAAAAGGTGCAATCACCCCTGCATCGACTACCTCCAATAGCAGCTCGTTCCATCCACCCACCACTCTTTGAGTGAAAACATTACCCGTCAGCTTATGATCAAATATTTTCCACTTCATTTTAAACTTATGTCCTCTGGCCATCGATTCACCTTCCCTGGGCAAGAGAGTCTTCCTCTCATGACTCTTCCTTTGTTCCTTTCATGAATTTCCCCCCAGCTTGCTCAACCTCTCTCTATAGCTCAGGACCTCGAGCCCTTGAAACAGGCGCGTAAATCTTCTCTGCACCCTTTCCAACATGACTTATTTCCTGTAACATGGTGCCTAGAACTGAACACCACGATAAATTTGGCCTTATCAACGCCGAATTCAACTGCAACATGACCTCCAAACGTCTAACCTCAATATATTGACTGAAGAAGTGCAACGGGCCAAAAGCCTTCATTAACCCGCCCCCCCATCTACATGTGATGATAGCTTCCAGGAATTATGTCCCTGCACTCCGAGACCACTCTGTTGCACAACAATCACCAGAGACCGACCATTCAAGAGATTCAAGATTCAAGATAGCTTTATTTGTCATCCAATATTGGACGAAATTCAGTCACCCACAGTCCAACAATAAAAGCATTAAATAGGCATTAAAATTACACAACCCCAAAAACACACAAAAAAAGAAACATCCATCAAAGAAACATCCATCACTGTGAGTCTCCTCCAGTCCTCTCCTCACTGTGATGGAAGGCCACAATGTCTTTTCCCTTCTCCTGCTGTCCTCTCCCGCAGTCAGGTTGTTGTGGTTGCAGGCCGCGCCGGACGGTCCGCAGCGGCCCGAGCCTCAGGCGAGTCGCAGCCGCTCCCGCAGCCTCCGAAGATGGCCGGCTCCGCCGATGATAAGTCCGATCCGGGGAGGGCGAACACGCTGCCACTGTTGCTGCACGTCGGGGCGGTCGTGGCTCCCGACATTGAAGCCCCCGCCCAGCAGAGAAAAATCCCGCGGCATATCTTAGGCCCCAGCCGGACGGTGAAATGTCCGCGACCCAAGCCCCGCGATCCGAGGCGGGCGAACCCGCTGCCGCTGCCGGAGCTACCGATGTCGGCATCCATGCTACCCGAGCATAAGGCGAGTATCAGCCGCTCCCGCAGACTTCGAGGACGACCGGCTCCGGTGATGGTAAGTCCGATCCGCGGGCTCTGCGAACCAGAGCCCTGGAGGCCGCCAGCTCCAGGAGTTGGGCCGATGGTAGGCCGCAGCAGGAACGGAGACAACACCCAGAAAACAAAGGTCGGGTCTCCGTTCGGAAGGGACACCTATTTACAATATTACAGTTCCCCCCCTCCCCCCCCCCCCCACATAGGGCATTGCCTCTGAATTAAAGGACGTTCTTTTCAAAAGAACACGAGGAGTTATTTGTTTCGTCAGATGGTGGTGAATATGTGTAATTATTTTCCAGAGAAGGCTGTAGATGGAAGTAAGTCAATTGATATTTTTAAGGCAGGTATAGAGATTCTTGATAAGTGCGGGTTTCTGGTGTTATTGGGAGAAGGCGGGGAATGGGGTTAGAAGGGATTGATAGACCAGCCATGGTTGAATGGCTGAGCAGACCTGATGGGCGAATGGCCTAATTCTGCTCCAATCACTTATGATCTGATGATATTGCAGAAGGGCACGCAGCCCCCCCCACCCCCCACCCGGACACCAACACCTTTCAATCCCATTTTAACTGCAACCATCTCGATCTTTGTTAAGCCCGTGCTACAAGCCAACTTAACCACATATGTCCATTGACCCCATCCGTTGCGGGTTTGTTTCGGTTTGGTATGGTATGATTTGATTAGGTTTGGTAACGTTTGTTGTGCTGGTGGACTTGCCGATCCAGTGTGAGGTGTAAATGTAGTCAACAGAAGGGAGGTTGGTTTGTGTGATGGCAGGGATGCATCCGCAATTCTCTGCACTTTCTTGCTGTCTTGGATGGAGCTGTTGCGAAACCATGCGGTGTTGCATTCTCCTAAACCTCTCCTATCCACGTGGCTATCTAAAAGGTACCGGCCACAGTGAGAATTTGCAAACTCCACATACAGTGGAGGAGTTGCTGCCTATCAGCGCCAGAGACCTTGGTTCCTTTCTGACCATGGGTGCTGCCTGTGCAGAGTTTGTACATTCTCCCCGTGACAGTGTGTGGCTTCCGCGGGTTCCCCGATTTCCTCCCGCACTCCAAAGACATGCATGTTTGGAGGTAAATTGGCTTTGGTAAAGACTGTAAATTGTCCCTGGTTTGTTGCATGGTGCTTGTGTACGGGGATCCCTGGTCTCCACGGATTCGGTAGGCCGAACGGCCTGTTTCCACGTTGAATCACTGCACTAAACTAAACCAAACATAACACAGATGTTTTGTGTGTCTTGATGCTTATTTTTATATAACTGTATAGCAAATCAAATTCCTCGCATGTTGCATAACATATTTGCAAATGTGCGGTTGACAATCCCTAGTGTAATCGGCACCTTCTTAATCTCTTGAATGGGGGTAGGGTTAAAGACTTCTTTGGGATCATCAGGTGGGCAACCTCCTTCCTTGGTGTTTCGTTGATAGGCCCACCTCCGGAAGATCACCCCTCATCCACCGTTCCTAGGAATAGAGTCCCAGCCTACTCAACCTCTCCCTGTAGCTCAGACCCTCTAGTCCTGGGAACATCCTCGTAAATATTTTCTGTACCCTATTCAGCTTGACAACATGGTGCAAGGATACAAAATGTGCAGGGGAGTATTGACAAAATAAATGGGATGGCACATTTAGTCAGCATGGATGAGCTGTGTCCTAGTCTTATTATTCTGTGGATCTATGGCTACAGAGAAAGATTGTTGACGTTTCAGGTCAGTAACCTCTCAGTGGAACAGGAAAACCGAGAAAAAATAGAAATATTTCAGGAGCAGCAAATGTTGCTACCGTAGCACAATAGTTAGAGGACTTTTGGAGAGGTTCAAGGATGGGAACGTTTTGGAGTGATATGGGGCAAACGCAAGCAGGTGGGACCAGTGTAGATGGGGCAACATTGTCGACAGGAGCAATTTGGGGCAAAGGATCGATTTCCATTCTGTGTGACTCTATGACTCTATCAGGATTCACTACCCATGATACGGTCATCTCGGTCTCTGACACCGACGACAGAGCATCCTTGAAGAGGGTGAATCCACGCAATGTATACGGCCCAGCCAGTCTAAC